>NW_025533769.1:117500-445766 GCF_020615455.1 Coregonus clupeaformis
TTCATTAAAAATCCTACAATGTGATTTTCTGGATTTTTTTCCTCATTTTGTCTGTCATAGTTGACGTGTACATATGATGAAAATTACAGGCCTCTCTCATCTTTTTTAAGTGGGAGAACTTGCACAATTGGTGGCTGACTAAATACTTTTTTCCCCACTGTAGCTAGAACTTCCCATTGATATCAAGGACAAAGATATTGAAATATGATTATTTTATATGTCATTATAAATATTGTTATTATTTTTTTTAAATACAGACATATACTTTATTTAGACCGACAGACAGACAGCGAGATCCTTATTAATGATGTATTGAATCTCATCAACCACAAAATGATCTACTGCGCATTCATGAAGTTTTCAGACCCCTTCCCTTTTTCCACATTTTGTTACGTTACAGCCTTATTCTAAAATGGATCAAATATCAATCTAAACACAATATCCCATAATGACAAAGAGAAAACAGGTTTTTAGACATTTTTTGCAAGAGCTGGCCGCCCGGCCAAACTGAGCAATCGGGGAGAAGGGCCTTGGTCAGGGAAGTGACCAAGAACCGGATAGTCACTCTGACAGAGCTCCATGGTTCCTCTGTAGAGATGGGAGAACCTTCCAGAAGGACAATCATCTCTGCATCATTTCACCAATAAGGACTTTATGGTAGAGTGGCCAGACGGAAGCCACTCCTCAGTAAAAGACACATGAGAGCCCGCTTGGAGATTGCCAAAAGGCCCCTAAAAAACTCTCAGACAATGAGAAACAAGATTATCTGGTCTGATGAAACCAAGATTGAACTCTTTGGCCTGAATGCCAAGAGTCACGTCTGGAGGAAACCTGGCACCATCCCTAAGGTGAAGCATAGTGGTGGCAGCATCATACTGTGGGGATGTTTGTCAGCAACAAGGACTGGGAGACTAGTCAGGGATCGAGGGAAAGTACAGAGAGATCCTTGATGGAAACCTGCTCCAGGGTGCTCAGGACCTCAGACGGAGAGCGAACGTTCCCCTTCCAACAGGACAATGACCTTAAGTACACAGCCAAGTCAATGCAGGAGTGGCTTCGGGACAAATCTCTGAATGTCCTTGAGTGGCCCAGCCAGAGCCCGGACTTGAACCTGATCGAACATCTCTGGGGAGACCTGAAAATGGCTGTGCAGTAACGCTCCCCATCCAACCTGACAGAGCTTGAGAGGATTTGCAGAGAATAATTTGAGAAAATCCCCAAATACAGGTGTGCCAAGCTTATAGCATCATACCCAAGAAGACTCAAGGCTGTAATCGCTGCCAAAGGCGCTTCAACAAAGTACTGAGAAAAGGTTCTGAATATTATGTAAATGAGATATTTCAGTTATTTATTTTTAATACGTTTCCAAAAAATTCTAAAAACCTGTTTTTACTTTGTCATTGTGGGGTATTGTGTGTAGGTTGATGAGGGAAAAATTTGATTTAATAGATTTTAGATAAAGCCCATAACGTAACAAAATGTGGAAAAAGTCAATGGGTCTGAATACTTTACGAATGCAACTGTCAAGACCGATCATCATCCATCATTTCAATAGAAAACACATGTAAATGTTTGGTGCCAGTCTGTTTTTGCATTAGCCAGTGGAATTGTCTTTCTCTCTGCCAATAAAATATCACACTAAAGTTTAAAAAGAATTACACAAGGTATATGTGACCGACCGGCTCGATTCGGTCTTATGTAGCAACATTTGAAATTGTGTTTTTTACATTGGATAAAAGTAGAGACTCAGAGCTAGAAAATGGTATATCATACACTACAGTTGAGGAACAATGGGAAAGTAATTCTGCTTTGAAAGTTGATAAACTTGTACCCTCACTTTTGAGAAAATAGCCTTTGAATGTTTTGGTACACCTACTGGAGACTTCTTCTTTGTCTTCACCCATTCAGCATCGTTCACACACTCTTCAGCTTTAGCCCCGCCCATCTCTTTAAGGAGCGTTCAGAGCGCACACTGGATGCTCTGGCCGAGGAGTAGGGTTGATCTGAACTTTCCGTCTTAACAACAGCAGTCAAGCACCCAAGCTAACTGGCTAACGTTGGCTAGCTTTCTAGCTACTTCCAGACACAAATGGGAGAACAGCTAACGCTTACCATTTTACTCACCCTAGCAGAGTTGGTTAGGCTGTTTTCATGTTATCCAGAGCGTTGTTGACTGTAACTGTGCTGCTGGCAACAATTTAATTACGTTTTTTTGCTGAGCATTACTGACACCGGCCATATTCAACGGGTGTAGAGCATTCGTAAATTAATCAGTTATTCTGCACTCTGGCACACTTAGACGAGAGCGCTCTGAAATTGGAGTCGATAGCCAGAGATAATTTACCAGATACGTTTATCAACAGTTGTCACAGTGAAATCATGAACATAATATTGAAATGGTTACTTGCATAGTGGAATCTTTTGTTAAGACATGTAGCTAGCTAGATAGCTAAACAATTAACCATAATCCAAACACATGACATTACTACCGCACATGAATCTGCAGGTAGCTAACCAACCAGGTTCAATGTTAGCTAGCTAACATTAGGTTATAACTAGCTAACAGTATACTTTAACTTGAAATAAAATCAACTTTTTGACAAAATTTGAAACATGTAATATCTGAAAATATAGCTAGCTATACTATCTTACCCATATACATGGATGAACGCTTCTCCCTCTCTATCATGGATGCCATGGTTGCCCTTAGTTTGAAGATTGAGAGTAATCCAGAGACAAGTATTTTCTCCATCTCCTTAGCTATCATACTCTAATTCCATTGATTTCAAAACTCGGTCCTCCAGAAAGTGGAGAGCAACACATGCAATTTTACTACGTGATATCTAAAAAAAAATCTGTGTTAGAAAGGATATTTTACTACACATACTGACCATCTCAAATAGACAGAAGCGTGCTATGTGGCAGACCAATCCAAACTCATATCTCGGCATGTCCAGCCCACTCATTATCTCAGCCAGTCATGGCTAGAGGGAAAGTTGCTGTCTTTTTCTGTAGCTAAACCAAATTGGCTCGTAATTTAACAATTGTATTCGTATTTACAGATGGCATACAAGTTTGACATGAAAGATGACATGAAAGTTCACATGTTCCAGAAGGCATTTCTGCCAAAAAATGTATTTTGTGAAGTAGAGACGCACGACATATGCCTAGTTTCCTGAAACGAGTCACATATTTAAAAACAAGTACATTATGGCCATGATTACGAAACCATGCTATAGTGCTCTTGACATTTATAGGTAATTTACCTTGAATACCATCTCTGCAAACACGGTACCATTTCTGATAAAAGCTGTATTGTCTAAAAGAGCAATTGGATTGAACCCCTGTCTATGTATCAACATTTCAATGCTACATATGGAGGATTTGAGAAGTTCTTGGTCTGGTATACACTCTATGTGGGTACATAAAGTGCAGACCCAATATTATCAAAACAAAACCTAGGGGAAATCATACCAACAAGTTCTACTGATTACATTGGAAATACATTCAAACTTCATGAAATGGAAAACAAAATCAATAACAGAACATGAATATAATTACATATCCTACATTTTTAAAGCACTAATGGGTTGAATACATTTGACTTTTTGTCTTAGAGACCTCTGATACAGGGCAGCTTCCCAAACCCAGAGATCACACCGATGCGGAAACAAATGGACATGCCTGAAAAAGCTCCATGTAGGGAATCATATTAAACACTACTTTTGCACACAGAGTGAGTCCATGCAACTCATTTTGTAACTTGTTAGGCACATTTTTACTCCTGGACTTATTTGGGCTTGCCTTAACAAAGGGGTTGAGTACTTATTGACTCAGGAATGTTTTGCTTTTCAAAAAGATAATTCCACTTTGAAATTATGGGGTATTGTGTGGAGGACAGTGACAAATAATCTCAATTTAATAATGGTTTAATTCAGGCTGTAACACAACAAAATGTGGACAAAGTCAAGGGGGGTGAATACTTTCTGAAGGCACTGTATTCTTTACCATGTCATGAATCAGAAAACATTACATTCATAGGGGAAACATTCAATAATTTATAAATGAATATGGAAGATATAGAAAATAAATATATATATTTTTTATTTTTGTCTTAAGCCTGATTTATAGTTTAGAAGTATGCACACATCTGTCTAATTTTGCCACTCAACTACTTAGGAAGGCCATTTTGCCTAACTATTTGTAGTTCTTCTGTTGCGTTCAATATAACTTCAGCGTTAAAGGTCTCTGATACAGGGCAGTTTCCCATCCCTGTGGACGTATAGGAGGGGCTGCACAAACCCAGTGATCACACTGATGCAGAAACAAATGGACAGGCCATCAAAGTTACTTATAGTCTGTGCCATCACTGCCAGTGGGAGTTGAGATGCCACAGCATACACCAGGATAATCAATATGATCTTAAAGGCCTTCATCTTAATGCTGTTTGTCCCCTCCCTGTCTCCATCCCCTGGTCCTGGACGTTTCAGAGCCCAGAGAACTGCGAGGCAGCAGAATGACATCAGCAAAAAATGTATAGTTGACTGGCCAAGGATAGAGTAGAAGAACATTGGTGTAAATTGCTTAAACACACATAGACAGGAGGACCCAAGCACCATCAGCCAGACAACACCACAACACCCCACCCTGTATCTCAGGGGTTTGTACTTCAGGAAGACCACAGGGTGGACCACCGCCAGGTAGGGCTCTACACAGATGCAGCACAGGAACAGAGGACGACCCGTGTTCAAGAAACCAAAAGAAAATACTGCAAGATGTGCATGTGCAGTTGTAGGGATGAGCATGTTGACAAGGACGAAGACAGAAAACAGGCAGAAGAGGACATCAGACACGGCCAGGTTGAGAGAGAAGAACTCTGAGGCCGTAGTTCCTCCCGCTCCAGTCAGTATCAGCCACAGGACTGGTGGGGAGACTGAGGATGAGGTTGATTGAGTTAGCAGCACAGCATAGTACATACTGGACATGCTGAAAAGGAAGTTGGGTAAGACTTTATACTTATTAATTAATATCGTTTAGTAGTAAATCGTTTACAAACAGTTCTCATTCATTCGGAATAATTATGCCTAATTGAAATTAACAATAAGCACTCCGTTACGTTGTGCCCGATTTCATTCATCTGAATGGGAACCATCCACAAAGGAGTACAATCGCAACGTCCCCTTGCGAGTGGAATCGTAACGCCCCCTTGCGTAAGGTTCCGTTGCAAGACAGACACCGTATACTTTGAATTTTTCTAAACTCTGCGTCTTCTTCAGTCTTCTTCAGTCCTGCCAGAGTTCATCGAAGAAAAATAAGTTACCAAACCACAGAAGAAGATGAAAATATGTGATTTTTGACTATGGGTTTATGGGGTAGCTAGCAACTTGTAAACAATTTGCCATTCCTATGAGAGAGAACTATTTTAATAACATATTAAAGCCAATTATGCTTTATGACTGTTGCCTCCTGTTTTAGTTTATTGTGATCGTAATGACTTTTGTTTTTGATAATAATTATTAGGTGGAGGTCGCTAGTTACAGTATAACCTAGCTTTTAGCTAGCTAGCTAGCTGCTCTGTGAGATAGTTATAGAAACAAACTGATGAAAAAGTAACTAAACTAAATATGTTTTATCATCAACTGAAACAATATGTTTCTCCTGTCTTGAATGAAAAGGTCATATTTTGCAATCTCCCAAAATAAATGCGATCTCTGATGAGAGACTAGGCTCTCCTCCATCTTGTGTTGCATTGTGAAACCCTATGCTCTCCGGCCAGAAGCGGAACAAAATTGCATGAAGATGACCTAAGTCATAATGAAATATGTCACGATGTAAGCATTATTCCCACATTTGTAAATGTTAGTAAGCTAGCTATTCACACATTTAATTGTTTTTTTAATGAACAGTATTATAAAGTGTTACCTGAAGGAGTTCGGTGAAGGAGGAGAGGAGAGTAGAGTTGCTGTCCATAGAGTTGTTAATCTCTTCTCAGTCGTTGGGGTCTGTAAATATACAATAATAAATGTCCTCTTGGAGTGATACATCAACAAGTTTAATCTTATTGGATATACGGTCACACATTACAATAAACCTTTTACTTTGGCTAGTTGAATAACCATTGGATTTGCTAGCCTAGTACTCTATATGGCCATAAATATACAGTGCATTCGGTAAAAGTATACAGACCCCTTGACTTTTTCCACATTTTGTTACGTTACAGCCTTATTCTAAAATTGATATAAGATATGGTGCTTAATAAAATCACTGCATCTTCGATATATGGTACCATCAATATATGATGCTTGATCTAATCACTGCATCTTAGATATATGATGCCATAAATATATGGTACTTAATCTAATCACTGCATTTTAGATATATGGTGCCATAAAAATATGGTACTTAATCTAATCACTGCTTCTTAAATAAACTGAGTGTATAAAACATTAGGAACCTTCCTAATATTGAGTTGCACCCTTTTTGACCTCAGAACAACCTCAATTCGATGGGGCATGGACTCTATAAGGTGTCGAAAGCGTTTCACAGGGATGCTGGCCCATGTTGACTCCAATGCTTCCCACATTTGTGTCAAATTAGCTGGATTTCCTTTCGGTGGTGGACCATTCTTGATATACACGGGAAACTGTTGAGCGTGAAAACCCAGCAGCGTTGCAACTCTTGACACAAACGCCTGGCACCTACTACCATACCCCGTTCAAAGGCACTTAATTATTTTGTCTTGTCCATTCACCCCCTGAATGGCACGCATACACAATCCATGTCTCAATTGTCTCAAGGCTTAAACATCTTTCTTTAACCTGTCTCCTCCCCTTCAACTACAGTACACTGATTGAAGTGGATTTAACAAGTGACATCAATAAGGGATCATAGCTTTCACCTGGATTCACCTGCTATATCATGGAAAGAGCAGGTGTTCCTAATGTTTTGTGCACTCGGTGTATATGGTACTTAATCTAATGACTATATTAAAAATCATACTACTATAGTACAAAGTCGGTCTGGATAAGAGTGTCTGCTAAATGACTGAAATGTAGTGTAAATGTACATGAAACAAAACTCAATATATTTTGAAATATAATATAGACATTCAACATATATTGGACATAATCAATTAATTATTTGTTCATATTCCAGATATCATTACATTTTTATTTTCTTGTACGAGCTTTTCAATTTGTGTATTATTTGTTAATATTTTAGATGAACGAGAGAGAGAGAGAGAGAGAGAGAGAGAGAGAGAGAGAGAGAGAGAGAGAGAGAGAGAGAGAGAGAGAGAGAGAGAGAGAGAGAGAGAGAGAGAGAGAGAGGAGAGAGAGAGAGAGAGAGAGAGAGAGAGAGAGAGAGAAAATAGAGAGAAAAAGAGAGAGAGAGAGGAATGAGGTGAGAGAGAGAAGAGACAGAGAGAGAGAGAGAGAGAGAGAGAGAGAGAGAGAGAGAGAGAGAGAGAGAGAGAGAGAGAGAGAGAGAGAGAGAGAGAGAGAGAGAGAGAGAGAGAGAGAGAGAGAGAGAGAGAGAGAGAGAGAGAGAGAGAGAGAGAGAGGATAAAGGGAGAGGAGAGGAGGAGGGAGAGAGGGAGGAGGATTGTTTTACAAGCAACAGGATCATGCAAAGTATTTCTCACACTATAATTGCAGTCTTACTCATCTTAAACATGCACATATAATCATTCTGTAACCACGGCAATCGGGTGTTAGGTATTTCTCTGGTTAAAGACAGTTTCTTTACCCTGGTTGAAAAATAAATGTAAACTCTGAGTACTGTAGGGGTGCAGCTAGGTATGCAGTTGTGCTAATATCACAATGATGCATACAAAAAATCTGATGAAGCTAAATTAAAATGATCTCTTACAATCCTTTGTGGTTAATATATGCACTACACATGATCACTTTGTAAACCTGACAAAATATCAAAATGTGTCCATACGTTTTCATAAATTGCAAAATATTTAGATAAAAACATATACACACATTATGTTTTGTTCACATGCTACATCAATCTATATCAATTGAGATTTAAAATATATATATATAACGATTTTGCTCATCCGTAGCCTATTGATTCAGTATCTCTGTCCTCTGAAGTGTGCTGTGTTGTGTCTCTCACTGGTGCTGGACCTGATACTAAATATCAAAATCTCTGCCTTGCCACAACTGAGTATCCTGTCATCTCAACCTGGTGACGTAGACCACGTTGCATCTAAAAAAGGCTCCCTATTCCCTATACATTTAACTACCTTTGACCAGAGCCCTATGGGCCCTGAACAAAATTAGTGCACTATATAGGGTGCAATTTCAGATGTCGACCAGAGCACCAACAAGAGGAATGTCATATTGTAGGAAAATAACCAGTTCACATTATTTGATGAGCTTGCGTTCAATTGCCCCTCCCTAATGCTCACAACAAGCTTCCTTTCCCCATGTCACAAGGGGAGTTACGCTACCAGTCAAAAGGTTGGACACACCTACTAATTTTTCTTTATTTTTACTATTTTTTACATTGTAGAATAATAGTGAAGACATCAAAACTATGACATAACACATATGGAATCATGTAGTAAACAAAAAAGTGTATATTTTATATTTAAGAATCTTCAAATAGCCACCCTTTGCCTTGATGACAGCTTTGCACACTCTTGGCATTCTCTCAACCAGCTTCACCTGGAATGCTTTTCCAACAGTCTTGAAAGAGTTCCCACATATGCTAAGCACTTGTTGGCTGCATTTCCTTCACTCTGCGGTCCAAGTCATCCCAAACCATCTCAAATGGGTTGAGGTCGGGGGATTTTGGAGGCCAGGTCTTTTGATGCAGCACTCCATCACTCACCTTTTTGGTAAAATATTCCTTACACAGCCTGGAGGTGTGTTGGGTCATTGTCCTGTTGAAAAACAAATGATAGTCCCACTTAGCCCAAACCATATGGGATGGCATATCGATGGAGAATGCTGTGGTAGCCATGCAGGTTAAGTATGACTTGAATTCTAAATAAATCACAGACAGTGTCACCAGCAAAGCACCCCTACACCATAACACTTCCTCCTCCATGCTTTACAGTGGGAACTACACATGCAGAGATCATCCGTTCACCCACACTCACAAAGACACGGGGGTTAGAACCAAAAATCTCAAATTTGGACTCCAGACCAAAGGACACATTTCCACTTGTCTAATGTCCACTGCTCGTGTTTCTTGGCCCAAGCAGGTCTCTTCTTCTTGTTGGTGTCCTTTAGTAGTGGTTTATTTGCAGCAATTCGACCTTGAAGGCCTGATTCAAACAGTCCTTTTTGAACAATTGATGTTGAGATGTGTCTGTTACTTGAACTCTGTGAAGCATTTATATGGGCTGCAATTTCTGAGGCTGGTAAGTCTAATGAACTTATCCTCTGCAGCAGCGGTAACTCTGGGTCTTCCATTCCTGTGGCGGTCCTCATGAGATCCAGTTTCATCATAGCGCTTTTTGCGACTGCAATTGAAGAAACTTT
Source organism: Coregonus clupeaformis (assembly GCF_020615455.1). Classification (NCBI taxonomy): domain Eukaryota; kingdom Metazoa; phylum Chordata; class Actinopteri; order Salmoniformes; family Salmonidae; genus Coregonus; species Coregonus clupeaformis. Next base: position 127,001 of record NW_025533769.1, read on the forward strand.
CAAAGTTCTTGAAGTTTTCCATATTGACTGACCTTCATGTCTTAAAGTAATGTTTTCTTTGCTTATTTGAGCTGTTCTTGCCGTAATTTGGACCCAAATAGGGCTATCTTCTGTATACCCCCCTACCTTGTCACAACACAACTGATTGGCTCAAATGCATTAAGGAGGAAAGAAATTCCACAAATTAACTTTTAAGAAGGCACACCTGTTTATTGAAATGCATTCCAGGTGACTACCTTGTGAAGCTGGTTGAGAGATTTCCAAGAGTATGCAAAGCTGTCATCAAGGCAAATGGTGGCTATTTGAAGAATATCAAATATAAAATAAATGTTGATTTATTTAACACTTTTTTGGTTACTACATGATTCCATATGTGTTATTTAATAGTGTTGATGTCTTCACTATCAGTCTACAATGTAGACAATAGTAAAAATGAAGAAAAACCCTGGAATGAGTAGGTGTGTCCAAACATTTGACCGGTACTGTATGGCTGATTTAAGATGAAAAGGTCCACGCTTTTATGGTCAACCCTGTTACTTTCATTGTCACTTTTTATAGTCATTTGTTTTAATTTAACCTCCGCAGATTGGAAAACATGTTTTTTGTTTATGAAGTTTAACATTTGTATAACAATCCTCCTTTCCCCCTCCCTCTTTGTTCTCTCTCTCTCTCTCTCTCTTCCCCTCCTCCAAAATAATTATTTTGTACAAGTGTCCCAGCTATGTGGAAGTAGAGGCGGGGCTGATACAGGACAGTGTCCCAGCTATGTGGAAGTAGAGGAGGGGCTGATACAGGACAGTGTCCCAGCTATGTGGAAGTAGAGGAGGGGCTGATACAGGACAGTGTCCCAGCTACAGTGAGGGAAAAAAGTATTTGATCCCCTGCTGATTTTGTACGTTTGCCCACTGACAAATAAATGATCAGTCTATAATTTTAATGGTGTGTTTATTTGAACAGTGAGAGACAGAATAACAACAAAAAAATCCAGAAAAACGCATGTCAAAAATGTTATAAATTGATTTGCATTTTAATAAGGGAAATAAGTATTTGACCCGCTCTCAATCAGAAAGATTTCTGGCTCCCAGGTGTCTTTTATACAGGTAACGAGCTGAGATTAGGAGCACACTCTTAAAGGGAGTGCTCCTAATCTCAGCTTGTTACCTGTATAAAAGACACCTGTCCATAGAAGAAATCAATCAATCAGAATCCAAACTCTCCACCATGGCCAAGACCAAAGAGCTCTCCAATTATGTCAGGGCAAAGATTGTAGACCTACACAAGGCTGGAATGGGCTACAAGACCATCGCCAAGCAGCTTGGTGAGAAGGTGACAACAGTTGGTGCGATTATTCACAAATTGAAGAAACACAAAATAACTGTCAATCTCCCTCGGCCTGGGGCTCCATGCAAGGTCTCACCTCATGGAGTTGCAATGATCATGAGAACGGTGAGGAATCAGCCCAGAACTACACGGGAGGATCTTGTCAATGATCTCAAGGCAGCTGGGACCATAGTCACCAAGAAAACAATTGGTAACACACTACGCCGTGAAGGACTGAAATCCTGAAGTGCCCGCAAGGTCCCCCTGCTCAAGAAAGCACATATACATGCCCGTCTGAAGTTTGCCAATGAACATCTGAATGATTCAGAGGAGAACTGGGTGAAAGTGTTGTGGTCAGATGAGACCAAAATTGAGCTCTTTGGCATCAACTCAACTCGCCGTGTTTGGAGGTGGAGGAATGCTGCCTATGACCGCAAGAACACCATCCCCACTGTCAAACATGGAGGTGGAAACATTATGCTTTAGGGGTGTTTTTCTGCTAAGGGGACAGGACAACTTCACCGCATCAAAGGGGCGATGGACAGGGCCATGTACCGTCAAATCTTGGGTGAGAACCTCCTTCCCTCAGACAGGGCATTGAAAATGAGTCGTGGATGGGTATTCCAGCATGACAATGACCCAAAACACACGGCCAAGGCATCATAGGAGTGGCTCAAGAAGAAGCACATTAACGTCCTGGAGTGGCCTAGCCAGTCTCCAAACCTTAATCCCATAGAAAATCTGTGGAGAGAGCTGAAGGTTCGAGTTGCCAAACATCAGCCTCGAAACCTTAATGACTTGGAGAAGATCTGCAAAGAGGAGTGGGACAAAATCCCTCCTGAGATGTGTGCAAACCTGGTGGCCAACTACAAGAAACGTCTCACCAAGTACTAAGTCATGTTTTGCAGAGGGGTCAAATACTTATTTCCCTCATTAAAATGCAAATCAATTTATAACATTTTTAAGATGCGTTTTTCTGGATTTTTTTGTTGTTATTCTGTCTCTCACTGTTCAAATAAACCTACCATTAAAATTATAGACTGATCATTTCTTTGTCAGTGGGCAAACGTACAAAATCAGCAGGGGATCAAATACTTTTTTCCCTCACTGTAGGTGGAAGTAGAGGAGGGGCTGACACAGGACAGTGTCCCAGGTAGGTGGAAGTAGAGGAGGGGCTGATACAGGACAGTGTCCCAGGTAGGTGGAAGTAGAGGAGGGGCTGATACAGGACAGTGTCCCAGCTATATGGAAGTAGAGGAGGGGCTGATACAGGGCAGTGTCCCAGTCCTGTGGGAATAGAGGAGGGGCTGCAGAAACCCAGTGATCACAATGATGGAGAAAGACATGGATAATGGCAAAAACAAAACTGTACAAAGACATAAAATTCATAGGGAGGTAGTTCACCATCAAAGAAACCAGAATAATCCAAATCAATCTAAAAACCCTCATCTTCATTTTATTTGTCCCATCCCTCTCCCTGTCCCCTTCCCTCAGCCAGGGACTTTTCAGAGCCCTTAGAACTGAGAGGCAGTAGAATGGCATCACAAACATCAGGATGAGGTAGTCAACCAAGAAAGTCTAGTAGTATGTTGATGTACCAAACAGATGTGCCACCTTCCCACCCTCACAGCCTCACTCAGACATTAACACACCTTCACTCAGTCTCTCAGTGAGTTCGTTTTGCATCCCCTGGTTTCCCTGGTGGGTGAAGATTTCACTTTAGGACCAATAAAATGTAACATGTACACACCAAGTCACCCCCTCCCCCTCCCTTACCTACTATCACACCCTTCAGCCACCCCGGCCAATACACCTGTGTTGCTCTCGTCTGTAAACTGATTCTGCCCATCACCTCACTTTATGGACCACACCTGACATGCAAATGTTTTCCACTGTTTATGACAACACTAAGTGATGTTTAGTATGGTTGAAGGTGATATGCCTTGCTGTGTAGAATGTGTATTGGATAGATAGGGCCCTGAGTTTTTCCAAACCAGGTCAAAAGGTAAGGGAAAACTACAGGACCTAGTTACACAACATGGTGGTCAGTGCATAAGCATTACATGTCAATTTTATGAGACCATTATAGCTGGAACTGCCCATTGATTTCAAGGATAAATATATTGAAATATTATTATTTTACTGCCCCCACAATGACATTGGGAGGGGACTGTGAATCTGTCTCTGTCCGTCCCATAATGTTCGCCGTGATGGATTTTACACCATTTTGATTTTCTTTTTAAACACTTAAAACTCTTCTCCTCTGGCAGAGAATGACCGATCTGCACGAATCTTGATATGTGTCATCGATTGACAAAGGTATTTTTTAGAATAGTACCTAAAACAACATGTCTGCTATTGACCAATAAACATTCACATGGGTGTGGTCTGACACATAAATAAGTATAAGTCAGTTAAGGGTATTCATATTGTAACACAATTTGTTACACATGTTGCGACCACTGTCAAGACTCAACGTATGCAAGAACATTCATATCGACCACATGGTGGCACTATAACAGGCACATGTTGATTTTCTTGATCAGTTTGACTCAGAGTGCTGAATTTTGGCACATATGCTCAGGGGATATGAGTCTAGTTAACCTACACTATATCTCAGACACCACTGTAATAAACAGAATTTTCAATATATCCTGTCCCATTTGAGTTTGAATTGTTTTCACTAATTGGCCTATGATACAGGGCAGCTTCCCAACCCTGTGGAGGTAAAGGAGGGGCTGCACAAACCCAGAGATCACACTGATGCAGAAACAAATGGACATACCTGAAAAAAAGTCCAGGTAGGGAATGTAACTTTGAGTCAGTGCAATTACTGCCACTGGGAATTGAGACACCACAGCATACACCAGAATAATCAATATAATCTTAAAGGCCTTCATCCTATACTGTTTGTCCCTCCCTGTCCCCATCTCACGGCCCTGGATGTTTCAGAGCCCAGAGAACTGCAAGGCAGCAGAATGACATCAGCAAATTATTCATAAAAGTCTGGGCAAAGAGAGATTATGCGAAAGGTGGTGAATAAAACTCAAACAAAGATAGACAGCAGTACCCAAGAACCATCAGCCAGAAAACACCACAACACCCCACCCTGTATCTCAGGGGTTTGCACTTCAGGAAGACCACAGGGTGGACCACCGCCAGGTAGCGCTCCACACAGATACAGGACAGGAACAGGGGAAATATCAGCAACTTTGTCGATAAAATGAGACTGGACATGTAGGTCAAACATGCTGAAGTCATTAAAGAGGCAGAAGAGGATCTCAGACACGGTCAGGTTGAGAGAGAAGAACTCTGAGGCCATCGTCCCTCCAGCTCTGATCAGAATCAGCCACAGGATGTAGACATTGGTTGGGAGACGTTGTTGGTAGGGAGACGTTGTTGGTGGGGAGATGTTGTTGGTAGGGAGACGTTGTTGGTGGGGAGACGATGTTGGTGGGGAGACGTTGTTGGTGGAGAGACGTTGTTGGTGGGGAGACGATGTAGTGGGGAGACGTTGTTGGTGGGGAGACGTTGTTGGTGGGGAGACGTTGTTGGTGGGGAGACGTTGTTGGTGGGGAGATGTTGTTGGTGGGGAGATGTAGTTGGTGGGGAGACGTTGTTGGTGGGGAGACGATGTAGTGGGGAGACGTTGTTGGTGGGGGAGACGTTGTTGGTGGGGGAGACGATGTTGGTGGGGAGACGTTGTTGGTGGGGGAGACGTTGTTGGTGGGGGAGACGATGTTGGTGGGGGAGACGATGTTGGTGGGGGAGACGTTGTTGGTGGGGAGACATTGTTGGTGGGGAGACGTTGTTGGTGGGGGAGACGTTGTTGGTGGGGAGACGTTGTTGGTGGGGAGATGTAGTTGGTGGGGAGACGTTGTTGGTGGGGGGGAGACGATGTAGTGGGGAGACGTTGTTGGTGGGGGAGACGTTGTTGGTGGGGAGACGATGTTGGTGGGGAGACGTTGTTGGTGGGGGAGACGTTGTTGGTGGGGGAGACGATGTTGGTGGGGGAGACGATGTTGGTGGGGGAGACGTTGTTGGTGGGGGAGACATTGTTGGTGGGGGAGACGTTGTTGGTGGGGGAGACGTTGTTGGTGGGAAGATGATGTAGTGGGGAGACGTTGTAGTAAGCATGTGCCACATGCTGTAAACTTGGCTCAACCAGGGAGATAGGAGGAGGGGTGGATGTATCATTGACTGTATATACATTCATCTAGAAAATGAGAGAGGGGGGGGTGGTAGAGAAAGAGGGGTGGAAAGAGAGAGGGGGGTTAGCGAGAGAGAGATAGAGAGGGAGAGAGAGAGAGAGAGAGAGAGAGAGAGAGAGAGAGAGAGAGAGGGAGAGGGAGAGGGGGTTAGAGAGAGAGGGATGGAAAGAGAGAGAGAGAGGGGGAGGGGGTTAGAGAGAGAGCGAGAGAGAGTGAGAGAGAAGGAGGGAGGGGAGATGGAGCCTAGCCTTGTATGAAAGTTTACAACATAGGTGCACACAGGTCTTGAGACAAATTTTAGGTGACACACAGCCTTGCACACTCTTGCCTGCATCTAGCTGTTATAGGGTGTAATCATTAGTCCAACAGTTGTAAACAAGAGTTTCTATTGGACACATTCAAGTATGTTTATCCCCGCTTTTGTTCCGCTTTGCTTCCGTTTAAGAAACGTTTTTCAACAGAATCGGCTGAATGAATACACCCCTGATCACGCGTAAACAGAGTTCACTCTCATAAAAGCCACGTTGAATTCCTTCTCTTCCCTTCACTTGTGGACTTCAATGCACAACACTATCTGCTGTATGTGACCAAGCGGGGAAAAAAACGTTCCAAGCCAAACCGCTACACACAGCCTACGTCGTTGTCACCAAATTAGCTAAAGTAACGTCATAGTCATCATAGCTAATAGAACTAACGCGTTAGTAAACCTGCTACAATCATGCAGTAATGTTAGTGTACAGTCAGTAAGCAGTTACACCGGCGGGCCACGGTGGCAATAAATTAGTAATACCAAAAGCTTACCTTGACTTGGAAGAGTTCAAGTTTTGTGTTGAAAAGTCATAGCCAGCTAGCTAACATAGCATCCCTCTGTTTGAGCAGGGTGTTTCAGTAGGCTAAACTAGCTAGCTGTATTTCCTAGCTAAGTAAGTGAAACTGAAAGGGGAAAAACATGATGAAATAGCTCTCTATTTCTCTCTTGCTTCTCCTTCATTTTGGAATAAATGAATTTGTTCAAAACTGTTCAACTATTGTCTTTCTCTTTCTTTGAGTCAACTACTCACCACATTTTATACACTCCAGTGCTAGCTAGCTGTAGCGTGTGCTTTCAGTACTAGATTAATTCTCTGATCCTTTGATTGGGTGGACAACATGTCAGTTCATGCTGCAAGAGCTCTAATAGGCTGGAAGACGTCCTCCAAAAGTTGTCATAATTACTGTGTAAGTCTATGGAAGGGGGTGAGAACCATGAGCCTCCTAGGTTTTGTATTGGATTCAATGTACCCAGAGGAGGACGGAACCTAGATATCCTCCGGCTACACCATGGTGCTACCCTATTGAGTGCTGTTGACGCTACTGTAGACCTTCTTTGCAAAACAGTGTGTTTTAATCAGTTATTTGGTGACGTGATTATATTTAGTATGAAAGATGGCAGAGCTAGAACGTGTTTGTCAGACCATGAGACATCCCGAATCAGTCTTCTCATGAAAACGTCTGTAGTGTCAGAACGGTTTGACCTACAAAATATTATGGCCACCCCATAGAAAGGGGATTCTCACAAACACAATGGTGTTCTCCGTTTTGTTGTACGACCCCCACAAGGGACGTGTCTGAATGTAACCGTTACCTGGTACCTGGTAAAAATAAATAATGGAAGGATGATGGTAGTTTTGTGCCTACCCAAAAAAGGGGTTAAATACACTATATATAAAAAAGTATGTGGACACCCCCTTCAAATTTGTGGATTCTGCTATTTCAGTCACACCTGTTGCTGACAGGTGTATAAAATCTAGCACACAGCCATGCAATCTCCATAGACAAACATTGGAAAAATAATGGCCTTACTGAAGACCTCAGTGACTTTTAACGTGGCACCGTCATAGGATGCCACCTTTCCAACAAGTCATTTCGTCAAATCTCTGCCCTGCTAGAGCTGCCCCGGTCAACTGTAAGGAGCAACAACGGCTCTGCCGCAAAGTGGTAGGCCACACAAGCTCACAGAATGGGACCGCATAGTGCTGAAGCGCGTAGCGCCGTAAAATCGCCAGTCCTCGGTTGCAACACTCACTATCGAGTTCCAAACTACCTCTGAAATGGGTTTCCATGACAGAGCAGCCACACACAAGCCTAAGATCACCATGTGCAATGCCAAGCAATTCACTGACCCCAACCTGTAGTACCTCAGGGATTTATACTTCAGGAACACTATGGGGTGGACCACCGCCAGGTAGCCCTCAAAACATATACAGCATTGGAACAGGGGCGGCTGCAGTAGACAACGGCGTAAGGCAAGACGATGGTGTCCACTTAGTGCTGAATGCCGGCGATGAGGAGGTGGATGGTGACCGTGGTTACGACCAGAACACACCGGTAGAAGACGAGCTATTCGGCAGCCATGTTGAAAATGAAGATCTCAGACGCCAAGGCGTTGCAGGTAGCAATCAGCAGCAGGACATAGCCGAGGATCGGTATGCCAAGAATAAAGTAGACCAGGCTGATGGATACATAGACGAGAAGGTTACTGGCACATACAGTGGGGGGAAAAAAGTATTTAGTCAGCCACCAATTGTGCAAGTTCTCCCACTTAAAAAGATGAGAGAGGCCTGTAATTTTCATCATAGGAACACGTCAACTATGACAGACAAAATTAGAAAAAATAATCCAGAAAATCACATTGTAGGATTTTTAATGAATTTATTTGCAAATTATGGTGGAAAATAAGTATTTGGTCAATAACAAAAGTTTCTCAATACTTTGTTATATACCCTTTGTTGGCAATGACACAGGTCAAACGTTTTCTGTAAGTCTTCTCAAGGTTTTCACACACTGTTGCTGGTATTTTGGCCCATTCCTCCATGCAGATCTCCTCTAGAACAGTGATGTTTTGGGGCTGTCGCTGGGCAACACAGAATTTCAACTCCCTCCAAAGATTTTCTATGGGGTTGAGATCTGGAGACTGGCTAGGCCACTCCAGGACCTTGAAATGCTTCTTACGAAGCCACTCCTTCGTTGCCCGGGCGGTGTGTTTGGTATCATTGTCTTGCTGAAAGACCCAGCCACGTTTCAACTTCAATGCCCTTGCTGATGGAAGGAGGTTTTCACTCAAAATCTCACGATACATGGCCCCATTCATTCTTTCCTTTACACGGATCAGTCGTCCTGGTCCCTTTGCAGAAAAACAGCCCCAAAGCATGATGTTTCCACCCCCATGCTTCACAGTAGGTATGGTGTTCTTTGGATGCAACTCAGCATTCTTTGTCCTCCAAACACTACCAATTGAGTTTTTACCAAAAAGTTATATTTTGGTTTCATCTGACCATATGACATTCTCCCAATCCTCTTCTGGATCATCCAAATGCACTCTGGCAAACTTCAGACGGGCCTGGACATGTACTGGCTTAAGCAGGGGGGACACGTCTCGCACTGCAGGATTTGAGTCCCTGGCGACGTAGTGTGTTACTGATGGTAGGCTTTGTTACTTTGGTCCCAGCTCTCTGCAGGTCATTCACTAGGTCCCCCCGTGTGGTTCTGGGATTTTTGCTCACCATTCTTGTGATCATTTTGACCCCACGGGGTGAGATCTTGCGTGGTGCCCCAGATCGAGGGAGATTATCAGTGGTCTTGTATGTCTTCCATTTCCTAATAATTGCTCCCACAGTTGATTTCTTCAAACCAAGCTGCTTACCTAATGCAGATTCAGTCTTCCCAGCCTGGTGCAGGTCTACAATTTTGTTTCTGGTGTCCTTTGACAGCTCTTTGGTCTTGGCCATAGTGGAGTTTGGAGTGTGACTGTTTGAGGTTGTGGACAGGTGTCTTTTATACTGATAACAAGTTCAAACAGGTGCCATTACTACAGGTAACGAGTGGAGGACAGAGGAGCCTCTTAAAGAAGAAGTTACAGGTCTGTGAGAGCCAGAAATCTTGCTTGTTTGTAGGTGACCAAATACTTATTTTCTACCATAATTTGCAAATAAATTCATTAAAAATCCTACAATGTGATTTTCTGAAAAAAAAATGCTCAATTTGTCTGTCATAGTTGACGTGTACCTGTGATGAAAATTACAGGCCTCTCTCATCTTTTTAAGTGGGAGAACTTGCACAATTGGTGGCTGACTAAATACTTTTTTCCCCCACTGTAAGTGCCCAGAGGAATAGGAAGAGGCTTTTCCACCTGTGGTGTTCATATATTCAAAGGAAGGAGAGAACGAAAGCGATTTCAGTGTACATGGCAGCGAAAAGCAGGAAATTCAGGAAATTCAAGAAAACAAAATAATAAATTATAATACATAATTATTGTGAGCAGTTAGCTAATCAACAAAGTTCAGAAGACACGGATGGGATCATGAATCAGGGATGAGGTCATGGATGTGATCATGGATCAGGGATGAGGTCATGGATGGGATCATGGATCAGGGATGAAGTCATGGATGGGATCAAGGATCAGGGATGAGGTCATCGATGGGATCATGGATCAGGGATGAGGATAAGAGCATCTACCAAATGACTAAAAATGTCAATGTAAGATGGAGAGAGATAGCCAGTCAGAATGTCACGATCGCTTAAGGAGGAGGACCAAGGCGCAGCATTGAAGGTGAACATGTTTAATAATAATAATAATGATGATGATCAAAACAACAAACGAATAACGTGACGTCTATGGTTTAACACAAACCGAACTGAACAAGAAACCACAAACACCACGTGAAAGACAGACAGTTAAATATGGCTCCCAATCAGAGACACCCAGCTGACACTCGTTGCCTCTGATTGGGAGTCACTCAGCCCAACATAGAAAATTAAACATAGAATACCCACCCTGGCTCAACATAACATTGTCCCCAGAGCCAGGGGTGACAGTACCCCCCTAAAGGCGCGGACTCCGACCGCGCCAAGTAAATCCCACAGGAGGGACCGGGTGGGCACTCCGCCTAGGCGGCGGATCCGGCCCGGACATGACCCAGGCACGGGTTGTGCTAGACTGACGACACACACCCTGGCTTGGTGCGTGGAGGAGGGACAGGCCGGGCTGGGCTGTCGACGCACACTGTAGGCTTGGTGCGTGGATCAGGAACAGGCCGGGCTGGACTGTCGACGCACACCGTAGGCTTGGTGCGTGGATCAGGAACAGGCCGGGCTGGACTGTCGACGCACACCGTGAGGCTTGGTGCGTGGATCAGGAACAGGCCGGGCTGGGCTGGCGACGCACACCGTAGGCTTGGTGCGTGGATCAGGAACAGGCCGGGCTGAACTGTCGACGCACACCGTAGGCTTGGTGCGTGGAACAGGAATGGGCCGAACTGGGCTGGCGACGCGCACCACAGTCTTGGTGCGGAGAGCAGGAACGGGCCGGACAGGGTTGACGAACCGCACCACAGACTTGGTGCGAAGAGCAGGAACGGGCCGGACAGGGCTGACGAACCGCACCACAGACTTGGTGCGGGGAGCAGGAATGGGCCGGACTGGGCTGGCCCATTCCTTGGTGCGGGAGCAGGACAGACTTGTCCTGTGGGCTGGCACCACAGACTTGGTGCGGGGAGCAGGAATGGGCCGGACTGGGCTGGCGACGCGCACCACAGACTTGGTGCGGGGAGCAGGAATGGGCCGGACTGGGCTGGCGACGCGCACCACAGACTTGGTGCGGGGAGCAGGAATGGGCAGGACTGGATCGGCGAGCGCACCACAGGCTCGATGCGGGAAGCAGGAACAGGCCAGACCGCACTGAGGACACACACCACTGGCCCTACGCAGGGATCAGGAACGGGCCGGACCTGACTGGCAACACACGCCAGTACCTCTCGCCGTGCCTCCACACTCTCCCTCTCCTCTGTGACCAGTGGCCCCCTTAACCTGGCGGCCTCCTCTTCACACCCGCTGGACCTCTCCATCGCGGCCTCCTGCTGCCCCCGTCGTCCCACGTCGTGAGCCCCCCCTAAAAATTTTCTGGGGTTCTCTCCTCCCCGTGGACCAGGCCTCCCTAGTTCTCGCCAGACTCTCACCCCACTGCTCCAAAGTCCAACCTTTCTGCTCCTCGCTTGGCTTGGCCCAGTCTAGACTCTTACTCAACCGATCCCAGGTCCTTCATCTCTCCTCTTCACGCTGCTTGGTCCAGTTTAGGTGGTTTCTTCTGTCACGATCGCTTAAGGAGGAGGACCAAGGCGCAGCGTTGAAGGTGAACATGTTTAATAATAATAATAATGATGATGATCAAAACAACAAACGAATAACGTGACGTCTATGGTTTAACACAAACCGAACTGAACAAGAAACCACAAACACCACGTGAAAGACAGACAGTTAAATATGGCTCCCAATCAGAGACACCCAGCTGACACTCGTTGCCTCTGATTGGGAGTCACTCAGCCCAACATAGAAAATTAAACATAGAATACCCACCCTGGCTCAACATAACAATGTCCCCAGAGCCAGGGCGTGACACAGAATTCTATACCATGATCTATTATTGTGAATTTCTATCACTGACATTATTTATAGGTGGAAGAACACTGAGATATGAAGATAACTTAATTAGCATAAAGTCAAACACTATATCTTTGAATAAAAATAAATAAATGATAATCTACAAAATCAAATTGATATTTAAAGCAGTGCATACCTGTATGGATGAAATAGAGCTTGCTTTGTCCTGGTCTCTGATGGAAGTGTTCAGTAGACCAATAGAACAGAGAGCAATATGTTGCTTAACATGTAATATAGACACTTACTTTATACACAAACCTTATACAATGTGGATATTATCACCCCATTTCACTATTAAATACATATATGAAAGTAATCTATAGTTCTGGCTCTAGTAAGAACATTCAAAGGGTATTCTTCCATTTTAGCGGGAAGGGCTTCAAATATACATATTTTTCCACACATCGTCACCAATATAAACTCAGCAAAAAAATAAACGTCCTCTCACTGTCAACTGCGTATATTTTCAGCCTACTTAACATGTGTAAATATTTGTATGAACATAACAAGATTTAACAACTGAGACATAAACTGAACAAGTTCCACAGACATGTGACTAACAGAAATTGAATAATGTGTCCCTGAACAAAGGGGGGTTCAAGTACTTCAGTGCATCTCCTCCTCATGGACTGCACCAGATTTGCCAGTTCTTGCTGTGAGATGTTACCCCACTCTTCCACCAAGGCACCTGCAAGTTCCCTGACATTTCTGGGGGGAATGGCCTTAGCCCTCACCCTCCGATCCAACAGGTCCCAGACTTGCTCAATGGGATTGAGATCCGGGCTCTTTGCTGGCCATGGCAGAACACTGACATTCCTGTCTTGCAGGAAATCACGCACAGAACGAGCAGTATGGCTGGTGGCATTGTCATGCTGGAGGGTCATGTCAGGATGAGCCTGCAGGAATGTTACCACTTGAGGGAGGAGGATGTCTTCCCTGTAACGCACAGCGTTGAAATTGCCTGCAATGACAACAAGCTTAGTCCGATGATGCTGTGACACACCGCCCCAGACCTTGACGGACCCTTCACCTCCAAATCGATCCCACTCCAGAGTACAGGCCTCGGTGTAACGCTCATTCCTTCAACGATAAACGCGAATCCGACCATCACCCCTGGTGAGACAAAACCGCGACTCGTCAGTGAAGAGCACTTTGTGCCAGTCCTGTCTGGTCAGGCGACGGTGGGTTTGTGCCCATAGGCGACGTTGTTGCCAGTGATGTCTGGTGTGGACCTGCCTTACAACAGGCCTACAAGCCCTCAAACCAGCCTCTCTCAGTCTATTGAATGCTGGGTCATATACAACAGACACAACATAACAGGGGCAAAACAGATGGAAATGGAGGAGGTGCTTCCTAACCTTGTCCAATGAGAATGCTCGTATTTGTTTTTATACCCCACTCAAAAAGCCAGTTCTATTAGGCCCAGCTTGTACACCTGTGAGTCACAAACAAGTGCAGCAGGTCATTACACCTATGCAAATGATTGTGTTTGTCAGGACATAATGGCCATACGATGATTGATTGAGGAGGTTTTGTAAGTGACCACGCCTACACAGTAGCTAGGGACAGGAGACTTCCTAACCATGTGACGTGGGCCGTAAAAACCTGATCGAAATTAGTTAAGTTTAGGTGAGTGGTTAAGGTTAGGCTTAGAGGGATGGGTGTAGCTTAAGGGGTTAACTTCAGGGCTAAGGTTAGGGTTAGGTTTGGGTTTCAGGTTAGCGTAAGGGAAAAGTTTAGGCAAAGCAGGGCTAGTTCAACCGCCGTTCTCAACCATACAAATCTACCCGTTCTTATATATTCTGCCAGTCATATATACCGTATCTCTTCATTCCACACACTGTTTAGCCTTGGCAAGTTTACACATGGTTACAAGTCCTGTTGTTTTGGATCTTTGACCACATTGGCTTAAATGGATAGTGCAATATTCTGGCAAAAATAAGGTCGTTTCGAGAGTCAAGGCGTACACATGGTTCCCATCCGAAACAGGTTGGAACAGTTTGTGCATATATTATGGCGACATTCTGTGACGTTTTTGTTTGTTTTGGTCTTTTGCAAGGTTTTTTTCGGCTGTTCGTGCGCACAATTTTTTTTCTTGAGGCAAGCCGAAGTTCCGTACCCAAAGTCTACACCCCTTCATCGGTGATTGGTCAACAGTAAGGATTCTTCAATGAAGTGTTTGTTGTCATTCAACCAGGTAGCGCTCCAAACAGATGCCGCACTGGAACATGGGACGGCTGAACAGGAGAAAAGAGACAGGGTAAGCGATGAGGGGGAAGTGGCTCTGGTGTCCGGTGACGAGGTGGACAGCGGTGGTTACCGAGCTAAACATGTTGTATGATCTCTTCGACGGCTATGCTGAAAATAAAGATCTCCATGGCGATCTCTGTGGCGATGGAGGGGAAGACACCCCCTGGCGATCAGACAGAGAGTGTAGCAGTGGATGTGGAAAGGGGACACCTAGTCAGTTGCACAACTGAATGCATTCATCTGAAATGTGTCTTCTGGAATTTAACCCTGTAAGTGTTGTTATTGTGAAGCGGAAATGTATATGAGCAACAACGGCACAGCCGCAAAGTTTAGGCCACACAAGCTCACAGAACGGGACCGCTTCAAATTGTCTTTCCTTGGTTGCAACACTCACTACCGAGTTCCAAACTGCTTCTGGAAGAAACGTCAACAACTGTTCTTCGGGAGCTTCATGAAACGGGTTTCCATGGCCGAGCAGCCGCACAGAAGACTAAGATCACCATGCGCAATTCCAAGCATCGGCTGGAGTGGTGTAAAGCACGCCGCCATTGGACTCTGTAGCAGTGGAAACACGTTCTCTGGAGTGATGGTTCAGTGAAGGCCCCTTAGTTCCAGTGAAGGGAAATCTTAATGCTACAGTATACTGTGACATTCTAGACGATTCTGTGCTTCCAACTTTGTGGCAACAGTTTGGGGAACACCCTTTCCTGTTTCAGCATGACAATGCCACCGTGCACAAAGCGAGGTCCATAAAGAAATGGTTTGTTGAGATTGTGTGTGGAAGAACTTGACTGGCCTGAACAGAGCCCATAACCTCAACCCCATCGATCACCTTTGGGATGAATTGTAATGCCGACTGCGAGCCAGGCCTAATCGCCCAACATCAGTGCCCGACCACACTAATGCTCCTGTGGCTAAATGGAAGCAAGTCCCCGCAGCAATGTTCCAACATCTAGTGGAAAGCCTTCCAAGAAGAGTGGAGGCTGTTAAAGCAGCAAAGGGGGACCAACTCCATATTAATGCCCATGATTTTGGAATGAGACGTTCGACAAGCAGGTGTCCACATACTTTTGGTCATGTTGTGTAGTACACTTCCTTTGACCAGAGCCCTATGCCGGATACAGGGTGCCATTTGGGACGTAGACCAGAGCATCGACAAGAGGAGGGTCTGGCCCCCTGCCTGCATTCCTACAGACCTGTGTGCTGTATCAGATTGCCTTTGACCTGACGTGACTTGCAAATAGCGTGTTTACTCTGACTCGACACAAACCCATCTAAAAGACTCAAACGTGTATGCAACAAATCACTTTTGGAAGTGATTACAGCTGTGAGTCTTTCTGGGTAAGTCTAGAGCTTGGCACACCAGGATTGTAAAATATTTGCGCACTATTCTTTTTTTTAATTCATTAAACTCTGTAACTGTTTTAAAATCACCATTGGCCTCATGGTTAAATCCCTGAGCAGTTTCTTTCATCTCCGGCAACTGAGTTAAGAAGGGCACCTGTATTGGTCAGGGGTTAGAACCGGTTCAGGGAACAGAACCGAAAACCAGATTTTTTTTTTTTTTCGAGGAACAGAACCAGAACCAAAAATGAAAGTGATCTATACTCTTCCAAAACAGAACCATTATTGTAAAAGCATTATATTCTGGGTATTTTCCTGTCCAGTTCTCTTTTATTAGAGAACAAAGGATTAACTTTTTCAATACTACTTAAGGATACTATAATTATCACGTTTCACATTGGATTTATATCTACAAAAAGGTGAGACGAGAGTGATGCTTTTCATCATCCTCAGCCATCCCCACTAAGACACCTGTGTTGCTACCGTCTGTAAACTGATGCTGCCCATCACCTCACATAATGTATCACACCTGACATGCAAATGTTTTACACTGGTTATGACAACACTAAGTGATGTTTAGTATGGTTGAAGAGAATATGCTGTGCTGTGTAGAATGTGTTATAGATGGATAGGTTAAAAGGTAAGGAAACCTCCAGGACCTAATTACACAATATGGCAGGTCAGTACAGAAGTATTCAATGTTATTTAATGCAGTTGAATGACACCATAATAGTGGGACTTGATCATTGACTTTAAGGATAAGTATAATGAAATATGATTATTTTATTTGTTATTGTAATTATTGTTATTATTTATTATAAATATACAGACAAATCCTTTAATTATCCTCTTTAAAGAAGACAGACAGACAGGGAGTGTCACGCCCTGACCTTAGAGATCCCTTTTATTCTCTATTTGGTTAGGTCAGGGTGTGATTTGGGTGGGCATTCTAGTTTTTCTATTTCTTTGTTGGCTGGATATGGTTCCCAATCAGAGGCAGCTGTCTATCGTTGTCTCTGATTGGGGATCATACGTAGGCAGTCTTTTCCCACCTTAGTTTGTGGGATCTTGTTTTTGTATAGTTGCTTTGTAGCCTGCAGAACTTTACGTTCATTTATAATCTGTTGTTTTGTCTGTTTTCATTAAATAAATTAATATGTTCCCCTAACACGCTGCACCTTGGTCCGATCCTTCAATCAACGAGCGTGACAGGGAGATCCTTAGATATTTATTTAATCTCATTAACCCAATAATATCTACATTGTAACTTTCAAGCACAATCATCATCAATCATTTCAATAGAAAACACATGTAAATGTTGGTTGCCAGACTGTTTCTGCATTAGCCAGCAGAATAGTCTGTCTCTCTGCCAATTAAATAACATCACATTAATGTTAAAACAGAATGACACCAGGTCTATATACAAACAAGTATTCAATATGAAACCATGCTACATCACGCTTGACATTTAAAGGTCATTTCCAATGTAGCCGACACGTGCAGCGTTTACCTTGAATGCCATCTCCAGCGCGATCGTATTAAATCCTGGCCTATACAGTATATCACAATAATTTTGTTACATGTGGACGATTTGAGGAATTCTTTGGTTGGTTTACACTTTATATGAAAATGTATGCACTCACTAACTGTAAGTGGCTCTGGATAAGAGCATCTGCTAAATGACTACAATGTAAATAGGGGTACATCAACTGAAGATGTTATTATTATTATTATTGATTATGAAATGGTATTATTGAATGTTATTATTAATTATTATTATTATTATTATTATTATTAAAACATAATCTACAGGGGGGGAATCTAACCATCACTTTCTAGGCTACTGATTACTTTGAAAAGAAAGCAATAAAATCCATATGAAAAACAAAATTGTTCATTTAAATTCACAAATGAATATGAAAAACATGGGATATAAATATAATGATATATTGTACATTTTTATGGCACTAATGGGTTAAAGAGATTTGGTCTTTTTGTCTTAGAGACCTCTGATACAGGGCAGCTTCCCAACCCTGTGGAGGTAGAGGAGGGGCTGCACAAACCCAGAGATCACAATGGTGCAGAGACAAATGGACATTCCTGAAGAAAAGTCCATATTTGGAATGTCCCTTTCATGAATGTAACTTTGACTCAGTGCCATCACTGCCAGTGGGAATTGAGACACCACAGCATACATCAGGATAATCAACATGATCTTAATGGCCTTCATCTTAATGCTGTTTGTCCCCTCCCTGTCTCCATCCCCCGGCCCTGGACGTTTCAGAGCCCAGAGAACTGAGAGGCAGCAGAATGACATCAGCAAAAAATAGATCACTGACTGGCCAAGGAGTGAGTAGCGTGACACTGGTGAATAGTTATTAAACATATGTAGAATGCAGGACCCAAGAACCATCAGCCAGACAACACTACAACACCTCACACTGTATCTCAGGGGTTTGTACTTCAGGAAGACCAAAGGGTGGACCACCGTCAGATAGCGCTCCAAACAGATATAGCACTGGAACAGGGGACGACCGGTGTTCAAGAAACCATAAGAAAATGCTGCAAGACTTGCAAGTGCAGTTTTAGGGATGTGCTTGTTGACAAGGGCGAAAACAGAAAACAGGCAGAAGAGTATCTCAGACATGGTCAGGTTGAGAGAGAAGAACTATGAGGCCATCGTCCCTCCCGCTCCGGTCAGTTTCAGCCACATGACGTAGACATTGGTGGGGAGACCCAGGATGATGTTGACTGCATAGGAAGCAGTGTAGATGGATGTAATTTGATCAATGAGAGCAGCTACTGAAGATCTGTTTGTTTCTGAGATGTTCATGTCTTCACCTACTATACTGCTGTGTGGGGCTTCAATACTTTACAACGATAAAGAGGTGTCACTAGGATTTGTTCTGTTGCAATGCTACAGTAAAACATGAATCAAATCAATCATGAATCAATCAAAGGAACCAAGGTTGGGTTCAATTCCATTTCAATTCAGTCATTTCTGGAAATGAATCAATACCAGCACAAAATAAGTGACTTTCGGTCCTTGAAAACCGCTATATAAGTACAATGTACAATTATTATTCATAAAATGACATGTTATTTAATTAACTCACACAATGTCTTATTGAACACATCCAACGATATTATCCAAATTCAACAAATCTAGCATATATTCTCATTGGTTCTTAAATCAGAGATAAAGTCAGAGACAAAATGAACAAAACTGAATAGACGGTGTTCTCTTCTTGTCTGAGGGTGAAGGGATGACGTTAGCTTGACTAGCTGAAGCTGGAGTACAGACATTAACACACTAAATCTCTCAGTGAGTTAGTTTGCATCTCATTTTTGTGCCCCTGGTGGGTGGAGATTTCACTTCAGGACCAATCAAATGGAAAAGATACACACCAAGTCACCCCATCCCTCCCTCCTCATCCCCCTCCCTCAGCCACCCCCACCAAGTCACCTGTGTTGCTCCCGTCTGTAAACTGAGTCTGCCCATCACCTCACTAGATGGACCAAACCTCACATGCAAATGTTTTCCACTGGTTATGACAACACCAAGGGATGTTTAGTATGGTTGAAGAGAATATGCTGTGCTGTGTAGAATGTGTTATGGACAAAAATGTAATGGATGGATAGGGCCCTGATCTTTTCCAGGCCAGGTCAGGTCAAAAGGTCAGGAAAAACTACTGGCCCTAGTTACACAATATGGTGGACAGTGCAAAAAATATATAAAATGTAAATTTTATGACACCATTATAGCTGAAACTGCCCATTGATTTCAAGGTAAAAATATTGAAATATTATTATTTTATTGTCTCGCACAATAAAATCTTGGAGGGGTCCATGGATCTATTTCTGTCTATCCCTCTGTAAGTCACACGCGATATCTCTGAGAGCACTGGTCTGATGCAGCTTGCCATAGAGATCCGGCATTTACAAAATTACACTGATTGGCCCAAGGGGTGCACTGCATCACTCGTGGGGGACTACTGTCCACCATTGCCATTTTTGATCATAGTGAGTGATGAAGACATTAGAGACAGAACTTACTTACCAAACTGTCACCAAGCTCTCTGTCCCTCAACTCTGATTGGAGAGGTCGTGTGGAGGGCTCTGTCTCTCAACTCTGATTGGGGAGGTCGTGTGGAGGGCTCTGTCTCTCAACTCTGATTGGGGAGGTCGTGTGGAGGGCTCTGTCTCTCAACTCTAATTGGAGAGGTCGTGTGGAGGGCTTTGCCTCCCAACTCTGATTGGAGATGTCGTGTGGAGGGCTCTGTCTCTCAACTCTGATTGGAGAGGTCATGTGGAGTGCTTTGTCTCTCAACTCTGATTGGAGAGGTCATGTGGAGGGCTCTGTCTCTCAACTCTGATTGGAGAGGTTGTGTGGAGGGCTCTGTCTCTCAACACTGATTGGGGAGGTCGTGTGGAGGGCTCTGTCTCTCAACACTGATTGGGGAGGTCGTGTGGAGGGCTCTGTGTCTCAACACTGATTGGCTCTTTCATTTTCCTTTCACTTGTGTCTATTTTCATGGTGGAGGACTAAAACATTGATATTGTCCCCTATGATGAAATCAGGAGGGGAGGGGGCTTCATCATTCGTGGGGGACAACATATTTACTATAGCAATGTTTATAATTATAATTGTTATTAAAATATAGATTCATATTCTTTATTTATCCTCATTAAAGAAGACAGACAGGGAGATCCTTAAGAAGTATCCGGCAGGGCAGGAGGAGGGGCAGATACCGGGTCGAGAGCCAGACCCGTTCCACCGGTACGTAGACCGGGGCCTCACTGCGGTGACGGTCAGCGTTCACCTTCTGACGACGCACGGCGCACTGAAGGTGAACGTGGGCAGCGTCCCACGTCTCCTCCGCACGCAGAAACCAGTCATCCAGGAGCCTCGGTCTGGCTCTGGTGCCACAGTGCCAGAACCGGTTGGTAACCTAAAACACATTGGAATGGCGTTAGGTTTGTAGAGGAGTGGCGGAGAGAGTTCTGGGCATATTCTGCCCATGGCAAGAACACCGACCACTCCCCCGGCCGGTCCTGGCAGTAGGAAGGCAGGAACCTACCCACATCCTGATTTACCCGTTCCATCTGCCCTTTTGACTCGGGGTGGAACCCAGAGGTCAGGCTGACGAAGACCCCCAGATGTTCCATGATCGCCTTTCAAACCTTGGATGTGAACTGGGGACCTCGGTCGGACACTATATCCTCTGGCACCCCGTAGTGCTGGAAGACGTGAGAAAACAGGGCCTCTGCAGTCTGCAGGGCCCTGGGGAGACCGGGCAGAGGAAAGAGGCAGCAGAACTTGGAAAAGCGGTCCACAACGACCAGGATGGTGGTGTTACCTTGGAAGAGGGGAAGATCAGTCAAGAAATCAACAATAAGGTGAGACCATGGTCGTTGTGGAACTGGTAAAGGTTGTAACTTACCCGCTGGGAGGTGCCTTACTCTGGGCGCACACCAAGCAGGAGGAGACCTACACCCTCACGTCCTTAGCCAAGGTAGGCCACCAGTACTTTCCGATCAGGCAGCGCACTGTACGACTGATACCTGGGTGACCAGAGGAGGGTGACGTGTGTGCCCAGAAGATCAGACGATCACGGATTAGAGCAGGCACGTACTGCAGCCCAGCTGGACACTGAGGTGGAGATGGATCTGTGTGTAATGCCTGCTCTATATCCGCATCCATCGCCCATACTACCTGCGCCACAATGCAGAAGGCCGGGAGTATGGGGGTGTTGTCTCTGGGCCTCTCCTCTGTGTCATATAGCTAGGACAGTGTGTCTGCCTTCATATTCTTCGTACCCAGAATGTATGACAGTGTAAAATCAAACCGGGTGAAGAATAGGGCCCACCTTGCCTGGCGAGGATTCATCCTCCTCGCTGCCCGGATGTACTCCAGGTTACGGTGGTCCGTCCAGACGAGGAAAGGGTGTTTTGCCCCTTTGAGCAAATGCCTCCACACGGTCAAAGCTCGGACAACAGCCAACAGCTCCCGATCACCAATGTCGTAGTTCTGAAAACCATTAGTAACACACTACGCCGTCATGGATTAAAATCCTGCAGCGCACGCAAGGTCCCCCTGCTCAAGCCAGCGCATGTCTAGGCCCGTCTGAAGTTTGCCAATTACCATCTGGATGATCCAGAGGAGGAATGGGAGAAGGTCATGTGGTCTGATGAGACAAAAATAGAGTTTTTTGGTCTAAATTCCACTCGCCGTGATTGGAGGAAGAAGAAGGATGAGTAAAACCCCAAGAACACCATCCCAAACGTGAAGCATGGAGGTGGAAACATCATTCTTTGGGGATGCTTTTCTGCAAAGGTGACAGGACGACTGCACCATATTGAAGGGAGGATGGATGGGGCCATGTATCGCGAGATCTTGGCCAACAACCTCCTTCCCTCAATAAGAGCATTGAAGATGGGTCGTGGCTGGGTCTTCCAGAATGACAACAACCCGAAACACATAGCCAGGGCAACTAAGGAGTGGCTCCGTAAGAAGCATCTCAAGGTCCTGGAGTGGCCTAGCCAGTCTCCAGACCTGAACCCAATAGAAAATATTTGGAGGGAGCTGAAAGTCCGTATTGCCCAGCTACAGCCCCGAAACCTGAAGGATCTGGAGAAGGTCTGTGTGGAGGAGTGGGCCAAAATCCCTGCTGCAGTGTGTGCAAACCTGGTGAAGACCTACAGGAAATGTTTGATCTCTGTAATTGCAAACAAAGGTTTCTGTACCAAATATTAAGTTCTGCTTTTCTGATACATCAAATACTTATGTCATGCAATAAAATGCAAATTAATTACTTAAAAATCATACAATGTGATTTTATGGATTTTTGTGTTAGATTCCGTCTCTCACAGTTGAAGTGTACCTGTCATAAAAATTACAGACCTCTACATGCTTTGTAAGGAGGTAAACCTGCAAAATCGGCAGTGTATCAAATACTTGTTCTCCCCACTCTGTCTCCATCGTCTCCGTTTCAGCCTGCGACAGGGGATACACATGAGTCTTGGGAGGGACAGCGTCTACCCGGAGGTTTATTGCGCAATCCCCTGCCCGATGAGGTGGTAATTTGGTCGCCTGCATTTTGGAAAACGCGTGCGCCAGATCATGGTATTCAGGGGGAATGCGCACGGTGGAGGTACCGTCTGGACTTTCCACCGTGGTTGCACCAACGGAAACACCTAGACACCTACCCTGACACTCTCGCGACCACCCCTTGAGAACCCTCTGCGGCCATGAGAAGGTGGGGTTGTGGAGTGCTAGCCAAGGGATACCTAATACCACAGGGAAAGCAGGAGACTCAATAATCAAAATAGTAACCTGCTCACAATGAGTCTCTTGAGTGATCATGGTTACTGGTACAGTGACTTCCTTTACAAACCCGGACCCTAATGGTCAACTATCAAGTGGAATTGATAGGGGAACCAATGAAATGCCTTGACGTCGTGAGAATGCCCTGCCCATAAAGTTCCCACCTGCGCCTGAATCGACTAGCGCCTTACACTGGGGAACTACCATGTGATCGGGAAAGTGGATAGGTAGGGTACAGTGCGCAGCAGAGAGCTCTGAACGAGTGTGTGTGTTCTTTCCCCAAGAGGCAGGAAATGAGGACGGACACCTTCTCCCGATCCGATGGCGCCTGCCTGATGCTGGAGAAGTAAAGCTCCAGTTGGAGGAGGAATCCTTGGCAGAGCGCCGCCGTCCCGTCGAACGCCCATGGTCGGGATATGTGGATCCCTCCGGGTGCTGGGGTGAAGGTGGCTGGATCTGGTTGGCCAGCTGATCTTGACAGATCGGGTCCTCTCCTCTCCATGCATTGGACGACCTGAAGAACTCGATCCATCGCTTCCCCCAAGCTGGCCAGCATCGTGGAATGCTACTGGACCCGTGCCACGACTCCAGGCATGCACTCTTCTCCCGCTGACTCCATAGCGGGTGGGTGATTCTGTGATGAGTGTGATAGTCAGGTGCAGGTCAGGCGCAGGAGGGTATTCACCGAATGCAGCGTTTATTCCATCGTACACAAATAGCGCTGGATAGCGACAAGCGAAACAGGCACAGGGGAAAATCTAGCCTGGCAATACAAGGTAATGGTAGCTCCAACAATAACAGGCAAAGGTGAAATATCTACCCCGGCATTAATAAGGTACGAGTAGCTCTGCTCTCACAAATAAACAATCAGCCACAAGGAAAAGGGGGGCAGAGAGAACACTTATACACAGACTAAAGAAGGGATAAGAACCAGGTGTGTGTGATTGACAAGACAAGACAAATGGAATGATGAATAATGGAGCGGCAGTGGCTAGTAAGCCAGTGATGATGAATGCCGAAGCCTGCCCGAACAAGGAGGGGAGGCAACCTCGGCGGAAGTCGTGACAAGCCAAATACATTTAAAATCTGTTTTTCACAATTCTTAACATTTAATCCTAGTAAAAATTCCCTGTTTTAGGTCAGTTAGGATCACCACTTTATTTTAAGAATGTGAAATGTCAGAATAATAGTAGAGATAATGATTTATTTAAGCTTTTATTTCTTTCATCACATTCCCAGTGGGTCAGAAGTTTACATACACTCAATTCGTATTTGGTAGCATTGCTACTTAACGTTAACTTGGGTCAAACGTTTCGGGTAGCCTTCCACAAGCTTCCCACAATAAGTTGGGTGAATTTTGGCCCAATCCTCCTGACAGAGCTGGTGTAACTGAGTCAGGTTTGTAGGCCTCCTTGCTCGCACACGCTTTTTCAGTTCTGCCCACACATTTTCTATAGAATTGAGGTCAGGGCTTTGTGATGTCCACTCCAATACCTTGACTTTGTTGTCCTTAAGCCATTTTTCCACAACTTTGGAAGTATACTTGGGGTCATTGTTGTCACGAGAATTTTGTTATCTCAATGGTTGAAGTCAACTACTTCTTAAATCTTTGAATAATTCCCAAAAGGTTGTAAATCTCTTAGTTTGAATAAATTAAACAAAGACTCAATCCTGCAATGGTCAGCATATTTATTCATGAGAGCGCTCTGCAACTAAATGGTATTACAATCCTTTTATACGCACACGTCAGAGGAAAAAACCCATCCCGCTGTAGGCGGGCTGTATTTTTCCACTGAACATGGGTTTAGCTCATCAGGTCACACACACACATACACACAAACACACACACATACACACACACATACACACGCACACACACACACACATGTTCTTATCATAGTCTACTCCTTGCTCGGGCAGGCTGCATTCCTTTGTTATCGTGTCCTCACAATATCCTGAAACCTTTTCATACTCCCCTTTCCCTGTGTGTTTTGGGACCAGTCTCCTGTTATTGGTTTCAATCGTTTTGCACTTCTGCTTGCCTAATTACAAGACACAAATACTCTGTTGCTGTGATATAAACACATTTGATTAACTCTCTAATCTCTAGTCTACTAATTAGTTATACATTATTAATTTAACTGAGGGTGTGTCATTTTAGTCATACTGTATCTTACTCACACATTTCTTTATCAATTGTCCATTTGGCAGACACATTTGCAACCAAGCTTTAACTTCCTGACTGATGTCTTGAGATGTTGCTTCAAAATATCCACATAATTTTCTTCCTCATGATGCCATCTATTTTGTGAAGTGCACCAATCCCTCCTGCAGCAAAGCACCCCTACAGCATGATGCTGCCACCCCCGTGCTTCACGGTTAGGATGGAGTTCTTCGGCTTGCAAGCTACACCCTTTTTCCTCCAAACATAATGATGGTCATTATGGCCAAACAGTTCTATTTTTGTTTCATCAGACCAGAGGACATTTCTCCAAAAAGTATGATCTTTGTCCTCATGTGCAGTTGCAAACCGTAGTCTGACTTTTTTATGGCGGTTTTGGAGCAGTGGCTTCTTCCTTTCTGAGCGGCATTTCAGGTTATGTCGATATAGGACTTGTTTTACTGTGGATATATACTGTGGATATATACAGCATCTTCACAAGGTCCTTTGCACTTATTCGTACCAAAGTACATTTGCACTTTTCGTACCAAAGTATGTTCATCACTAGGAGACAGAACGCGTCTCCTTCCTGAGCAGTATGACGGCTGCGTGGTCCCATAGTGTTTATACTTGCGTACTATTGTTTGTACAGATGAACGTGGTACCTTCAGGCGTTTGGAAATTGCTCCCAAGGATGAACCAGAATTGAAAAAAAAAGCTGCTATCAACTACATCTTTTATAGTGTGCGTGTGGGTGAATGTTTGTGTGATTGCGTGTTTGTGTGTGTGTGCGTATTTTGGGTTTTAATATACTTGTGGGGACCAGATATTACTTGTTAGATATTACTGCACTGCTGTAGCTAGAAACACAAGCATTTAGCTACACCCGCAATAACATCTGCTAAACACGTGTATGTGACCAATACAGTTTGATTTGACTTGAAGTATGGTAAAACAAGGAACATTTGGAAAAGGGTGACATGTCACCGGTACCCACAAGGAGAAAGGCTAGTTTAGGCTTAAGGGTTTGGTTTAGGGTTAAGGTTACAATTTGTGCTAGGGTTACAATTAGGGTTAGGGGTTAGGGGTTAGGGGCTGGATTTAGGGTTAGGGATTAGGGTTAGGTAGAGGGGTCTGGGGTTAAGGTTAAGGTTAAGGTTGCAGTTATTTGTAGTTAAGGGTTAGGGGTTAAGGAAAATATGATTTTGAATGGGTATTCATTTTTTGGTCCCCACAAGGATAGTAAAACAAACATCTCTTTTTGTGTGTGTCTACAAGTCACCCTAGTAACGAATTACGTCTCTTTTGGTAACATTAAACATGCTTAACTATGTGCAGCATGGATAAGGGCTGGGATGCTTGTGGAACTTTCCATATTGCTCTTATAACACCATCTTTTGCGGCTGTATGCAAATTGGAGTGGGTCCAGGGTGTCTGGGATGATGGTGTTAATGTTAGCCATGAACAGGTTTTCAAGACAAACATTGTCTGCATGCCCTATCAGTTAGATGTTATAGTTATAACATTGTAGCGACATTAACCCAACACCCATAGCAACCTCGTCAATATATTCAGATATCTGAGGTGTTGGGTCAAAAATAGTAAGGTCAAGGTTCAAGGCTGTTATCATTCATGGTGTGCCACAGACTACGCCACCTTACAGCAGGGCTGTCAAACTCGATTCCTGGAGGGCAATATGTTTCCTGGTTGTAGTTTAATGTTATTTAACCTGAAATGGATAACTGGTGATAGATTTCTCCTCTCTTCCCTGGCATTTTGTGATTGTGTCTCTCCTTAGAACTGAGAAACATACATCTATAGTCTACATCCATACATCAAATACCTGCCTAAACACTTGTGTGACATCACATTTTAAACCTCTGTAAAACAAGGGCCACATGCAAATATCCTCCTCAGTGTGACAGGAACCACACCTATCATTATAATTGATGAGAATGTAGCTGTTGCTAATAAAGGCCTACTTGTTAAGCACAGAGTTAGGAAATGCTATGTGCTAGCCCAATTTTTTTTATTTTGTGTTGGTATGATATGCTAGAAGAAATGGAAATGATGTATCAAGTTGCAATGTCTCTGCAAAGGTTAATGATAGTGTCTTCTGAAATTTGGTCACTCTTTGTTGGCTGTTGTCTCCTCACATGTTATAGTGGTATTATTTATTATTAATATACAGACATATTGTTTATTAATCCTATTTAAAGAAGACAGACAGACAGACAGACAGACAGACAGACAGACAGGGAGACAGGGAGACAGGGAGACAGACAGACAGGGAGACCGGAGACAGACAGACAGACAGACAGACAGACCGACCGAGAGATCCTTAATAAGTGTTTATTGAATCACATCAACCCATCAATATCTACATTGTAACTTTCAAGCAATAATCGTCATCCATCATTTCAAGAGAAAACGCATAAAAATGTTTGGTGCCAGTCGGTTTCAGCATTAGCCAGCGGAATTGTTGGTCTCTCTGCGAATTAAATATAAAGCTAAAGTTGAAACAGGTGACACAAGGTATATGAAAATATATATTATGGTGAGGATTCAATACAAAACTGAGCTATATCACTCCTGACATTTAAATGTAATTTCCAAATGAGCAAACATGTGCAGCGTTGACTTTGAATGCCATCTCCTCGGACGTGGTACCATTAACTTTAAAAGCTCTACTGTATACAAGTGCGATTGGATTTAATCCTGGCCTAAAAATCCAAATGTTCTTGCTAAATATGGACGCTTTGAGAAGTCTGTGGGCTGGTTTATACTCTATGTGTGTACATAAACTGAAGATCCAGGAGGTTAAGTCAAGCCATCACTTTCTAGAATTACATTGGAAATTCATTGAAACGTCATACATTGGAAAACAATACAATCCATATGAGGAAAAAATCATACAATAAATTCACAAATGAATATGAAAAAACATACATTTAATGACATATCCTACATTTTTATGGCACTAATTGGGTGAAGAGATTTTGAGTTTTTGTCTTAGAGACCTCTGATACAGGGCAGCTTCCCAACCCTGTGGAGGTAGAGGAGGGGCTGCACAAACCCAGAGATCACACTGATGCAGAAACAAATGGACACGCCTAAAGAAAAGTCCATATATGGAATGTAACTTTTAGTCAGTATCATCAGTACTATTGGGAGTTGAGACAGAGTAGCATACACCAGGATAATCAAAATGATCTTAAAGGCCTTCATCTTAAAACTGTTTGTCCCCTCCCTGTCCCCATCCCCCGGCCCTGGACGTTTCAGAGCCCAGAGAACTGAGAGGCAGCAGAATGACATCAGCAAAAAATAGATCAGTGATTGGCCAAGCATAGAGTAGTGTGACACTGGTGAAGAGTTATCAAGCATACGTAGACAGCAGGACCCAAGAACCATCAGCCAGAAAACACCACAACACCCCACCCTGTATCTCAGGGGTTTGTACTTCAGGAAGACCACAGGGTGGACCACCG
This sequence comes from Coregonus clupeaformis, assembly GCF_020615455.1. Taxonomy (NCBI): domain Eukaryota; kingdom Metazoa; phylum Chordata; class Actinopteri; order Salmoniformes; family Salmonidae; genus Coregonus; species Coregonus clupeaformis. The sequence continues at coordinate 155,576 of NW_025533769.1, forward strand.
CCACGTATCGCTCTATACAGATACAGCACTGGAACAGGGGACGACCGGTGTTAAAGAAACCAAAAGTAAATGATGCAAGATATTCAAGTGCAATTGTAGGGATGTATTTGTTAACAAGGACAAAGACAGAAAACAAGCAGTAGAGGACCTCAGACACGGTCAGGTTGAGAGAGAAGAACTCTGAGGCCATCGTCCCTCCCGCTCCAGTCAGTATCAGCCACAGGATGTAGACATTGGTGGGGAGACCCAGTATGACATTGACTGCATAGGAGGCAGTGTATGTGGATGAGATTTGTGCATTGAGAGCATCTACTGAAGATCTGTTTGTTTCTGAGATGTTCATGTCTTCACCTTCTGTACTGCTGTGTGGGGCTTCAATACTCTACAACGATAAAGATGTGTCAATAGGATTTGTACCTGTTGGAATGCTACAGTCAAACATGAATCAATCAATCATGAATCAATCAAAAGAACCAAGGTTGGATTCAATTCCATTTCAACTCAGTCAATTGAGGAAATTCACCAATACCAGCGCAAAATAAGTAATTTGGGTCCTTGAAAACTGTTTTATAAGTACCATGTATTGTTATTATTATTATTATTATTATTATTATTATTATTATTATTATTCATAACATGACATGTTATTCAATTAACTTACTCAATGTCTTATTAAACACATCTAATGATATTATCAAAATTAATCAAATCTAGCATATATTCTCATTTGGTTCTTACATCAGTGATAAAGTCATAGACAAAATGAACAAACCGGAATATATGTTTTTTTCTTCTTGTCTGAAGGTGAAGAGACGACGTTAGGTTCACAAGCTGAAACAGGTGTGCAGATATTAACACACCCTCACTCGGTCTCTCAGTGAGTTCGTTTTGCGTCACCTGGTGCCCCTGGTGGGTGGAGATTTCACTTTAGGACCAATAAAATGGAACAGGTACTCCCCAAATCACCCCCTCCCTCCCTCCCTCCCGCCCTCCCTCCCTCCCCCTCACCCACAACCACACCCTCAGCCACCTCCACTAGACACCTGTGTTGCTCCCGTCTGTAAACTGATTCTGCCCATCACCTCACTTATTGGACCACACCTGACATGCAAATGTTTTCCACTGGTTATGTCAACACTAAGTGATGTTTAGTATGGTTGAAGAGAATATGCTGTGCTGTGTAGAATGTGTTATGAATGGATAGGGACCTTAGTTTTTCCAGACCGGGTCAGGTCAAAAGGTCAGGAAAAACTACTGGCCCTAGTTACACAAAATGGTGGTCAGTGCAAAAGTATTCAATTTCATTTTTATGCCACCTTTATAGCTGGAATTGCCCACTGATTTCAAGGATAAATATATTTAAATATGATTATTTTATTGTCCCCCACAATAAAATATGGGGACATTTACACAATTACACTGATTGGTGCAAGGGGGGTGCTATAGTAATCAACTGTACGTACGTTCAAAACACGCGATTTCTCAGACACCACTGGACCGATTTTGTCGAAACTAGGAACTTCATTACCAAGCTGTCACCAAGCTCTCTGTCTCGCAAGAATGATTGGAGAGGTTGTGTGGAGGGCTCTCTCCTTTTTCTTTCATATTTCTATTTTTCTATTTTGTGGACGGCTAAAACATTGTTATTGTTAAGGCAATCGTCCCTCCCGCTCCGGTCAGTATCAACCACAGGATGTAGACATTGGACACAGGATGATGTTGATTGCATTGGCAGTAAGCATGGGGATCAAATGTATCACATGGACACCCTGTACACCCAGATCAATGAGGGAAATAGGAGGAGTGGGCGTAACGTTGACTTTAGTTAAGTTCAACTCAACAATGCATATAACTGTAATGTGTGCATGTTATTGCGATCTGTAAAGGAAAGAACCAAATAGATTATATATATATATATATATATATATATATATATATATACACACACACACAGTGGGGGAAAAAAGTATTTAGTCAGCCACCAATTGTGCAAGTTCTCCCACTTAAAAAGATGAGAGGCCTGTAATTTTCATCATAGGTACACGTCAACTATGACAGACAAAATGAGAAAAAAAAATCCAGAAAATCACATTGTAGGATTTTTCATGAATTTATTTGCAAATTATGGTGGAACATAAGTATTTGGTCACCTACAAACAAGCAAGATTTCTGGCTCTCACAGACCTGAAACTTCTTCTTTAAAAGGCTCCTCTGTCCTCCACTCCCTCCACACCAAACACTCAAATACAAAAAAAACTCCCAGCATGCACTGAGAGAGAGAGGGAAAGAAAGATCAAGCGAGACAAAGATCGAAGGAGAAAAAGACTGAGAGATAGATCGATAGAGAGAGAGAAAGAGGGAGGGAGAGAGAGAGAAAGAGGGAGGGAGAGGGAGACAGAGGGAGGGAGGGAGACAAAAAGAGGGAGGGAGAGAAGGAAGGTTAGAGAGAGGGAGGTAGAGGAGGATATATAAACAACAGGTTCATGCAAAGTATTTATCTCGCTATAATATCAGTCTGTATTCATCTTATATATGCACGTTTAGTCATTCTGTAACCACTCCTATAGGGTGTTAGGTATTACATTTACATTTACATTTACATTTTAGACATTTAGCAGACGCTCTTATCCAGAGCGATTTACAGGTAGTGAGTGCCTACATTATTTTTTTATTTTTTCATTTTTTGTCCCCACATGTTTTCATAAATTGCTATTATTCAGATAAAAAAATATATATTTTTCTACATCTTATGTTTTCGTTCACAAACTACATAACTCTATATAAATTGATATTTCAATTAAAAATGAAAAAAGTATCATTTAAAAATAAAAATGAAACTATTTTACTAACCTGTAGCCAATTGATTCAGTGTCTCTGTCCTCTGAGGTGTGGTGTGTTGTTTCTGTCACAGGTGCTGGAACTGACGACCTCATACTAAATATCAAAATCTCTGCCCTGCTCTGCCACACCTGATTGTCATGTCAGGTCGACCTGGTGATGTAGACCACAGTCGGAAAGTATTCAGACCCCCTGACTTTTTCCACATTTTGTTAGGTTACAGCCTTATTCTAAAATGTATGACATTTTTTTTGCCCCTCATCAATCTACACACAATACCCCATAATGACAAAGCAAAAACAGATTCTGAAATATTTTTGCAAAAAAAGCAACAGCTGAAATATCACTTTTACATAAGTATTCAGACCCTTTACTCAGTACTTTGTTGAAGCACCTTTGGCAGCAATTACAACCTTCTTGGGTATGACGCTACAAGCTTGGCACACCTGTATTTGGGGAGTTTCTCCCATTCTTCTCTGCAGATCCTCTCAAGCTCTATCAGGTTGGATGGGGAGCGTTGCTGCACAGCTATTTTCAGGTCTCTCCAGAGATTTTCGATCGGGTTCAAGTCCGGGCTCTGGATGGGCCACTCAAGGACATTCAGAGACTTGTCCCGAAGCCACTCCGGCATTGTCTTGGCTATGTGCTTAGGGTCATTGTCCTGTTGGAAGGTGAATGTTCACCCCAGTTTTAGGTCCTGAGCGCTCTGGAGCAGGTTTTCATCAAGGATCTCTCTGTACTTTGCGCCGTTCATCTTTGCCTTGATCCTGGCTAGTCTCCCAGTCACTGCTGCTGAAAAACACCCCCACAGCATGATGCTGCCACCACCATGCTTCACCGTTGGGATGGTGCCAGGTTTCCTCCAGACATGACGCTTGGCATTCAGGCCAAAGAGTTCAATCTTAGTTTCATCAGACCAGAGAATCTTGTTTCTCATGGTCTGAGAGTCTTTAGGTGCCTTTTGGCAAATTCCAAGAGGGCTGTCGTGCCTTTTACTGAGGAGTGGCTTCTGTCTGGCCACTCTACCATAAAGGCCTGATTGGTGGAGTGCTGCAGACATGGTTGTCCTTCTGGATGGTTCTCCCATTTCCACAGAGGAATTCTAGAGCTCTGTCAAAGTGACCATCGGGTTCTTGGTTACCTCCCTGACCAAGGCCCTTCTCCCCCAATTGTTCAATTTGGCCTGGCTGCCAGCTCTAGGAAGAGTCTTGGTGGTTCCAAATTTCTTCCATTTTTTGCTACCCTTCCCCAGATCTGAGCCTCGACACAATCCTGTATCGGAGCTCTACAGACAAGTCCTTCGACCTCATGGCTTGGTTTTTGCTCTGACATGCACTGTCAACTGTGGGACCTTAAATAGACAGGTGTGTGCCTTTCCAAATCATGTCCAATCAATTGAAATTACCACAGGTGGACTCCAATCAGAAGAAACATCTCAAGTATGTTCAATATAAACTGGATTCACCTGAGCTCAATTTTGAGTCTCATAGCAAAGGAAATAAATACGTTATTTTGTCCTGTGGAGTTAGAGGAGGGACTGATACAGGACAGTATCCCAGCCCTGTGGGGGTAACGGAGGAACTGATACAGGACAGTGTCCCAGCCCTGTGGAGGTAGAGGAGGGACTGATACAGGACAGTGTCCAGAAATAAATGGATAGTGACAAAACAACCTAACCTGATCAAGGACATTGTACAAAGACATAATTACAATCATAGGGAGGTAGTTCACTATCATAGACACCAGGATCATCAAAATGATTTTACACCCTCATTTTCATGTTATTTGTCCCCTCCCTCTCCCTGTCCCCTTCCCTCGGCCCGGGACATTTCAGAGCCCTGAGAACTGAGAGGCAGCAGAATGACATCACAAACATCAGGATGAGGTAGTCAACTAAGAAAGGGTAGTAGTATGTTGATGTACCAAGTAGATGTCCCTCCAATCTGTCACGATCGTCTTCAAAAGTAGTAGACCAATACGCAGCGCGTTGCACGAACATGATGCTTTATTATATTAAAGCGTAACACGAAAACAACAAAACAAATGACGATACGTGAAGTCCACAGTGACAATGACTGACAAGGAACAAAAACCCACAAACACAAGGTGAACACAGACAGTTTAAATATGGCTCCCAATCAGAGATAACGAGCCGACAGCTGACACTCGTTACCTCCGATTGGGAGTCATTTGACCAAACAAGGAAAACACAACCAAAACGAACACACCCTGGCTCAAAATACAAAGTCCCGGAGCCAGAGCGTGACAGTACCCCCCCCCTAAAGGCGCGGACTGCAACCGCGCCTCAAAACCCCAAATAGGGGAGGGCTGGGTGGGTGTTGCTCCTCGGAGGCGGCTCCGGCTCCGGGCTTGACCACCACCCTACTTCAATCCCCCGTAATGGCCCCCGATCCGATCTGACCCAGCTGGCTGGATCAGGACTGACGACGCGCACCACTGGCTTAGCGCGTGAGGCAGGAACGGACCGGACCTGGCTGACGATACGCACCCTAGGCTTGGTGCGTGGAGCCGGAACGGACCTCACCAGGCTGACGACTCGCATCCCTGGCTTGGTGCGAGTAGCAGGAATGGGCTGGACCGGGCTGACGACTCGCACCCTTGGCTTGGTGCGAGTAGCAGGAACAGGCCGGACCAGGCTGACGACTCGCACCCTTGGCTTGGTGCGAGTAGCAGGAACGGGCTGGACCAGGCCGACGACTCGCATCCCTGGTTTGGTGCGAGTAGCAGGAACGGGCTGGACCAAGCTGACGACTCGCACCCCTGGCTTGGTGCGAGTAGCAGGAACAGGCCGGGTCGGGCTGGCGACGCACACCGTAGGCTTTGTGCGTGGAGCAGGGACAGGCCGGGCTGGGCTGGCGACGCACACCGTAGGCTTTGTGCGTGGAGCAGGAACAGGCCGGGCTGGGCTGGCGACGCACACCGTAGGCTTTGTGCGTGGAGCAGGAACAGGCCGGGCTGGACTGGCGACCCACACCGTAGGCTTTGTGCGTGGAGCAGGAACAGGCCGGGCTGGGCTGGCGACGCACACCGTAGGCTTAGTGCGTGGAGCAGGAACAGGCCGGGCAGGGCTGGCGACGCACACCGTAGGCTTAGTGCGTGGAGCAGGAACAGGCCGGGCTGGGCTGGCGACGCACACCGTAGGCTTTGTGCGTGGAGCAGGGACAGGCCGGGCTGGGCTGGCGACGCACACCGTAGGCTTTGTGCGTGGAGCAGGAACAGGCTGGGCTGGCGACGCACACCGTAGGCTTTGTGCGTGAAGCAGGAACAGGCCGGGCTGGGCTGGCGACGCACACCGTAGGCTTTGTGCGTGGAGCAGGAACAGGCCGGGCTGGGCTGGCGACGCACACCGTAGGCTTTGTGCGTGGAGCAGGAACAGGCCGGGCTGGGCTGGCGACGCACACCGTAGGCTTTGTGCGTGGAGCAGGAACAGGCCGGGCAGGGCTGGCGACGCACACCGTAGGCTTAGTGCGTGGAGCAGGAACAGGCCGGACCGTCCTGGGAACACACACCACTGGCCTTAAACGGGGATCAAGAACGGGCCGGACCGGACTGGTAACACACCTCAGTCCTTCTCGCCGTGCCTCAACTACTTCCTTCCCTCCTCTCGCCAATGGCTCCCGTAATCCGGTGGCCTTCTCTCCACGTCTCCCTGTGGCAGCCTCCTGCTGCCCAGCCGCCCAAGCCATGTGCCCCCCCAAATTTTTTTTGGGGTTGCCTCTCTTCCATCCGACGATGGCCCTGCTGACGCCATTGCTCCTCTCCATCCTGGGTCTCCCCCTTCATCGCCCTCCGGTACCGGACGGCCTCCTCCTTCGTAATATGCCCCCAGCCGAGGAGGACATCCACCAGCGTTACCTCCTGCGTGTGTTCCTGGACACGCTGCTTGGTCCTTTGGTGGTGGGTTTTTCTGTCACGATCGTCATCAAAAGTAGTAGACCAATACGCAGCGCGTTGCACGAACATGATGCTTTATTATATTAAAGCGTAACACGAAAACAACAAAACAAATGACGATACGTGAAGTCCACAGTGACAATGACTGACAAGGAACAAAAACCCACAAACACAAGGTGAACACAGACAGTTTAAATATGGCTCCCAATCAGAGATAACGAGCCGACAGCTGACACTCGTTACCTCCGATTGGGAGTCATTTGACCAAACAAGGAAAACACAACCAAAACGAACACACCCTGGCTCAAAATACAAAGTCCCGGAGCCAGAGCGTGACACAATCCCTCCCTCCCTTACTCACAACCACTCCCTCAGACACCACTCCCTCAGCCAGCCCCACCAAGTCACCTGTGTTTCTCCTGTTTGTAAACTGATGCTGCCCATCACCTCACTTAGTGGCCCACACCTGACATGCACATTTATTCACTGGTTATGACAACACTAAGTGATGTTTAGTATGGTTGAAGAGAATATGCTGTGCTGTGTAGAATGTGCTATGGATGGATAGGGCCCTGAGTTTTTCCAGAACATGTCAGGTCAAAAGCTCAGGAAAAACTCACTATGATTGTAATTATGTATTTGTATGTACAATGGGTTCTTTTGTCACTATCCATTTATTTCTCCATCATTGTGATCTGTGGGTTTGTGCTGCTTCACCTGTAACTCCACAGGGCTGGGACACTGTCCTGTATCAGTCCCTCCTCTACCTCCACAGGGCTGGGACACTGTCCTGTATCAGTCCCTCCTCTACCTCCACAGGGCTGGGACACTGTCCTGTATCAGCCCCTCCTCTACGTCTACGGGGCTGGGACACTGCCCTGTATCAGCCCCTCCTCTACCTCCACAGGGCTGGGACACTGTCCTTATTCAGCCCCTCCTCTACCTCCACAGGGCTGGGACACTGCCCTGTATCAGCCCCTTATCTACCTCCACAGGTCTGGGACACTGACCTGTATCAGTCCCTCCTCTATCTCCACAGGGCTGGGACACTGTCCTGTATCAGCCCCTCCTCTAGCTCCACAGGGCTGGGACACTGTCCTTTATCAGCCCCTCCTCTAACTCCACAGGGCTAGGACACTGTCCTGTATCAGTCCCTCCTCTATCTCCACATGGCTGGGACACTGTCCTGTATCAGCCCCTCCTCTAGCTCCACAGGGCTGGGACACTGTCCTTTATCAGCCCCTCCTCTAACTCCACGGGGCTAGGACACTGTCCTGTATCCGCCCCTCCTCTACCTCCACAGGGCTGGGACACTGTCCTGTATCAGCCCCTCCTCTACCTCCACAGGGCTGGGACACTGTCCTGTATCAGCCCCTCTATCTCCACATAATAATTTATTTAACCTAATTTGAACATTCTGTCATAAAGAACACATGTTCAATTTCATGAAAAATACATATTTTCCCTTCTCCAGAGTTTAAATTACGAAAAATTGCTATAAAAAGGTGACAATTAAAGTTACAGGGTTGACAGTAACAGAGTGGACCATTTCATCTTAAATCAGCCATAACATGAGCAGCAGGGACTGGCGATTGAATGCAAGCTTAACAAAAAATGTGAATTTATTTGCCTACAATCGGACACTCCTCTTGCCAGTGCTCTGGTCGACGTCTGAAATTGCACGCTATACCCTATATAATGCACTGATAGGACTCTGGTCAAAGGTAGTGCACTTCATATGGAATAGGGTGCCATTTTGGATGCAGCGTGGTCTACATCATCAGGTTGACCTGGTACGACACTCAGGTGTGGCAAGGCAGAGATTTTGATATTTAGTATCAGGTCCAGCACCTGTGATAGACACAACACACCACACTTCAGAGGACAGAGACACAGCATCCATTGGCTACAAGTTAGTTAAATATTTTCATTTTATTTTTATATAATACTTTTTTCCTTTTGAATTTAAATCTCAGCTGATATATATTGATGTAGCTTCCGTACAAAAACATAAGATGGAGAAAAATATATTTTTACATCTGAATATTGACAATTTATTAAAATATACGGACACATTTTGATATTTCTTCAGGTTTAAGTAATCATCTCTAATGCATATATCATCTACAAAGGATTGTAAGAGATGATCATTCTTAATTTAATGGACAACACTGGGAAAAACTGGAAAACAGGGGCTAGCGCAAAACAGGGGTACGGGACAAATGCTGGTAGTCTTGAAGAGACAAGACGAACCGGCAACAGACAAACAGAGAACACAGGTTTAAATACACTGGGGATAATGGGGAAGATGGGCGACACCTGGAGGGGGTGGAGACAAGCACAAAGACAGGTGAAACAGTTCAGGGTGTGACACTTAAGGAAATGTGATATTTCAGTTTTATTTTTTTTATACATTTGTAAAAATGTCTAAAACCCTGTTTTTGCTTTGTCATTATGGGGTATTGTGTGTAGATTGATGAGGGGGAAACAATGATTTAATACAATTTAGAATAAGGCTGTAATGTAACAAAATGTGGAAAAAGTCAAGGGATCTGAATACTTTCCGAATGCACTGTATATATGTACATATATAAATGGCTGTGTCTCTTCACAGTCCTTAGTAAGTAAGGTGTTTTCTCTCTCTCTCTCTCTCTCGCTCTCTCTCTCTCTCTCTCTCTCTCTCTCTCTCTCTCTCTCTCTCTCTCTCTCTCTCTCTCTCTCTCTCTCTCTCTCTCTCTCTCTCTCTCTCTCTCTCTCTCTAAGATGAGGGTTTAAGTTCATTTTGATTATCCTGGTGTCTATGATGGTGAACTTCCTCCCCATGATTGTAATTATGTCTTTGTACAATGTCCTTGATTGGGTTGTATTGTTTTGTCACTATCCATTTCTTTCTCCATCATGTCCAACTCTGCCCCATCATTGTGATCTGTGGGTTTGTACAGGCTCTCCTCTACCCCATCATTGGGATCTGTGGGTTTGTACAGGCCCTCCTCTGATTTAAGATTTCATCTTAAAATTTTTATTTATTTTTTTATTTCACCTTTATTTAACCAGGTAAGCCAGTTGAGAACAGGTTCTCATTTACAACTGCGACCTGGCCAAGATAAAGCAAAGTAGTGCAATAAAAACAACACAGAGTTACATATGGGGTAAAAAAAAACATAAATCAACCATAACTCCCCTTTTGACAGGGGAAAAGGAAGCTTGTTGTGAGCAGCAGGGAGGGGCAATTGAATGCAAGCTTAACAAAACATTTAAATGTATTTGCCTACAAACTGACACTCCTCTTGTCGGTGCTCTGGTCGACGTCTGAAATGGCACCCTATACCCTATACAGTGCACTACTTTTGATCAGGGCTCTGGTGAAAGGTGGTGCCCTTTATAGGGAAGAGGGTGCCATTTTGGATGCTGCGCGGTCTACATCACCAGGTTGAGATGACACGACAATCAAGTGTGGCAGGGCAGGGAAGAGATTTGGATATTTAGTATGAGGTCATCAGGTCCAGCACCTGTGACAGACACAGTACCTCAGAGGACAGAGACACTGAATCAATTGGCTAAAGGTTAGTTGAATAGTTTAAGTTAAATGTTTAAATAATACTCTTTCATTTTTAATTTAAATCTCAATTGATATAGATTGATGTAGTTTGTCAACAAAATCTGAATATTGGCAATTTTTTAAAACATCTGGACACATTTTGATATTTTTGCATGTTTACAAAGTGATCATCTCTAGTGTGTATATTATCTATAAAGGATTGTAAGATAGTATCTTAATTTAGCTTCCTCAAGTTTCTGAGTGCTTCATTGTGATTCTAGCAAGGCTGCACACCTAGTTCACGGTACTCAGCATTGTACATATATTTTTCACCCAGGGTATAAAAAAAAGAAGGTTTTATAAGAGCAATACTTAATACCCTACTGACGTGGTTACAGAGGGATTATATGTGCATATGTCAGATGAGAATGCAATTCTAGCTAGAATAAATATTTGCATTATCCTGTTGCTTGTATAACAATCCTGCTCTCTCTCTCTCTCTTTCTCTCTCTCTGTCTCTCTCTCTCTCTCTCTCTCTCTCTCTCTATTTCTCTTATTTTATTTCTGTTTCTGTTCTCTTTTCTTAGAGATCTCAAGAAATTTCACACATTACAGTTACATAAATTGTTAAGATGAACGTATCTACAGTCAATGATACGTCCACATCTACTCCTATCTCCCTCATTGAGCCACGTTTACAGGGTGTCCATGTGGCACATTTTGGCCCCATGCTCACTGCTTCCTTTTCAATCAACATCATCCTGGGTCTCCCCACCAATGTCTACATCCTGTGGCTGATACTGACCGGAGCGGGAAGGACGATGGCCTCTGAGTTCTTCTCTCTCAACCTGACAGTGTCTGAGATCCTCTTCTGCCTCTTGAATGCCTTCAGCATCGCTGACGTCTACGTCCAGTTTGATTTTGTCGACAAACTATCTGATTTTGCCTATGGGTTAATTTTCTCTGGTCGTCCCCTATTCCAGTGCTGCATCTGTGTAGAGCGCTACCTGGCAGTGGTCCACCCTGTGGTCTTCCTGAAGTACAAACCCCTGAGATACAGGTTGGGGTGTTGTAGTGTTGTCTGGCTGATGGTTCTTGGGTCTTGCTGTCTATGTGTTTTTGAGAACTTTACACCAGTGTTTGTCTACTCTCTCTTTGCCCAGTCACTGATGTATTTCTTGCTGATGTCATTCTGCTGCCTCGCAGTACTCTGGGCTCTGAAACGTCCAGGGCCGGGGGATGGAGACAGGGAGGGGACAAACAGCATAAAGATGAAGGCCTTTAAGATAATTTTGATTATTCTGGTGTATGCTGTGGTGTCTCAACTCCCACTGGCAGTGATGGCACTGACTCAAAGCTACGTTACATACATGGTGTTTTTTTCAGTCATGTCCATTTGTTTCTGCATCAGTGTGATCTCTGGGTTTGTGCAGCCCCTCCTCTACCTCCACAGGGTTGGGAAGCTGCCCTGTTTCAGAGGTCTCTAAGACAAAAAGGTCTAATTGCTTCAACCCATTAGTGCCTAAATAATATAGTATATTTCATTGTATTTATGTTCTATGTTTATCCATAATAATTTGTGTTTTTAAATGTATGATTTTTTTCCTTATGGATTTTATTGTTTTCCAATTCATGATGTTTGAATGTATTTCCAATGTAATCAGTAGCCTAGAAAGTGATGGTTTGATTCCCCCCTCTGTAGATTTTATTTTGATAACATTGGGTCTGCAGTTTATGTTTCCACAGAGTATAAACCAGCCCAAGAACTCCTCAAATCGTTCAAATTTAGCAAGAACATGTTGATCTTTAGGCCTGGAACCAATTGGCACCAAACATTTACATGTGTTTTCTCTTCAAATGATGGATGATGATTGTTTTTGAAAGTTACAATGTAGATATAGTCGGGTTGATGAGATTAAAAACATTCTTAATAAGGAGCTCCCTGTCTGCCTGATTTCTTTAAAGAGTATAAATAAAGGATATGTCTATATATTTATAATAAATAATCATATTTCATTATACTTATCCTTAAAGTCAATGATCGGGTCCCACTATTATGGTATCATTAAACTGCATGAAATAACATTGAATACTTATGTACTGACTACCACATTCTACACAGCACAGCATATTCTCTTCAACCATACTAAACATCACTTAGTGTTGTCATAACCAGTGGATAACATTTGCTTGTCAGGTTTGGTCCATTAAGTGAGGTGATGGGCATCATCAATTTACAGACGGGAGAAACACTGGTGTATTGGTGGGGGTGTAAGCCTGATCCTTAGTACGATCTTATGACTGATTCACCTTAAGTCGACATCTCCTCCGCCGGCTCTAAGGATCCAACTGGTGGCAAAAACAGACTGTGGTAACTACGATCTCTGGTTGACAGGGGGACTCACTGTCTCAGTCAGTATTAAAGGTGGAGACAGGGACAGAGGTCGATACTAAACAGTAGGAATCACTGTCTCAGTCAGGAGTGTTTCTTATAGGACAAGTCCAGGTAGTCCCTCCCTCATTCAGTAAATTCACTTCTATGTGGTGCCTAATGAACATGACCCTGATGTACCCTTTATTCTGAGGTAACTAGCCTCTGATGGGTCATTTATTCTGAGCTAACTAGCCTCTGCCTTGCAACAGGAGGAAAGACCACAGGCAAGCCAGCTCTTAGGTAGAATAGTGCTTGAGATATGGTAGCCAGCCCACTGCATATGCATAGTAGTGGTTGATATGACCACCCGCCTTTTGTTGATAAGTGGTCAATGAATGGTAACCTGGTTTACATAGATTAGTGGTTGTGGTCGTTGTAGATGAGTGGTAGTGATGAGGTGACACAACCAACTGTGTCTAGATAAGTTGTAAATATGGTAACCACTAGATGGCTAGATGTTAAACTGTGGTAGATATGTGACCGACCGGCTCTATTTGGTCTTATGTAGCAACATTTTAAATATTTTTTTTTTTACATTGAATAAAAGTAGAGACTCAGAGCTAGAAAATGGTATATCATACACTACAGTTGAGGAACAATGGGAAAGTAATTCTGCTTAAATAGTTTATAAACTTTTAACCTCACTTTTGAGAAAATTGCCCTTGAATGTTTTGGTACCTACTGGAGAGCTCTTCTTTGTCTACACCCATTCAGCATCGTTCCCACCCTTTTATGCACACTGGACGCTCTGGCCGAAAAGTAGGGTTGATCAAAGCATTCTGCCTAACAACAGCAGTCAAGCACCCAAACTAACTTGCTAACGTTGGCTAGCTTGCTAGCTACTTCCAGACACAAATGAGAGAACAGCTCACTCTGACCATTTCACTCGCCCTATCAGAGCTGGTTAGGCTGTTTTCATGTTATCCAGAGCGTTGGTGACTGCAACTGAGCTGCTGGCAACAATTTAATTATGCTTTTTTGTAAATTTTTACTGATACAGACCACATTCAACGGGTATTGAGTGTTCATACATTTGTCAGTTATTCTGAACTCTGGCACACTCATACAAGAGTGCTCTGAAATTAGAGTAGATAGCCAGAGCGAATGTACCAGCTACGTCTATCGACAGTTGAACATTCTATTGAAATAGTTACTTGCATAGCGGAGTCTTGGACATGGACCATAATCCCAACTCATAACGTTACTACCCTGCATGAATCTGCAGGTAGCTAAACAACCAGGTACAATGTTAGCTAACTAACATTAGGCTATAACTAGCAATGCAAATGGCTCTGAGATACGAATAATATTACTACACAGATCATACACATAATGTTAGATAGCTAGCTAGCCAGCCAGCTAACGTTAGCTAGCTAGCTAACAGTACACTTTAACTTGAAATGAAAACGACTTTCTGACAAAATTAGAAATGTATAATATTTGAAAATGTAGCTAGCTAGACTCTCTTACTCATATACATGGATGGACACTTCTCCCTCTTTGTCACGGATGCCATAGTTGCCCTTAGTTTAAAGATGTAATCCGGAGCCTTCGGTGGGTTCTCTTTTCAAATCCGCGATCAAACGGCCAAATTTTCTCCATCCCCTTAGCTATTATACGCTAATTCCACTGATTACAGAACTCAGTCCTCCAGAAAGTGGAGAGCAACACTTATGCAGTTCTACTACGTGATATCTTTAAAAAAAAAGCAGCATTAGAAAGGATTACCTACACATACTGACCAGCTCATATTATAGACATAAGTGTGTTACATGGCAGACCAATCCGAACTCATCTCTCGGCATGTCCAGACAACTCTTTATCTCAGCCAATCATGGCTAGCAGGAAGGTTGCTGTCTTTTTTCCATGGCTAAACCAACTAGGCTAGTTATTTAACCATTGTATTCGTATTTAAAGATGGGATACAAGTTTGTTATTAAGGAACATGAAAGTTCACATGTTCCAGAAGGGATTTATGCCAAAAAACGCATTTTGATACCAAAAAAAGTTTACGTTCAAAATGCACTCCTGTGAAGAATTGACGTGTGACATACACCTATTTTCCTGAAACAAGTCACATATGGAAGCCACCAGATGTTAAACTGTGGTAGATATGGTAACCACTAGATGGCTAGATGTTAAACAGTTGTAGCTATAGTAACCGCTAGTCTCTCTCTCTCTCTCTCTCTCTCTCTCTCTCTCTCTCTCTCTCTCTCTCTCTCTCTCTCTCTCTCTCTCTCTCTCTCTCTCTCTCTCTCTCTCTCTCTCTCTCTCTCTCTCTCTCTCTCTCTCTCTCTCTCTCTCTCTCTCTCTCCTCTCTCTCTCTCTCTCTCTCTCTCTCTCTCTCTCTCTCTCTCTCTCTCTCTCTCTCTCTCTCTCTCTCTCTCTCTCTCTCTTCACCTTTCTCATCTCTCTCTCTCTTCACCTTTCTCATCTCTCTCTCCCCCCTCCTCCCATTCCTCTTTCTCTCTATTAGATAGAACTTTTCCCATGATATAGAAGAGGAGTGACCCAAGAGAAATGAAAATAGAAACCGTGTCTCCGTTTTGTGATTGAAGCCAGTGTTTGATCATTTAAAGACAGAGATGTTCTCCAGACAATTCAACTGTCAACTTTTACCCTGATGTTTATCTACTTATGCAGCATCCCTTCTGATTTGAATACTGTCAGTTCAGCAGTGTGGTTTCCCCTTGGCGTCCATGCACAACAAGGGAAATGTACTGATTTCCATGTTCAACTCATGCATGGACCATTAGCTTACCCAGGAATAGCCACCGTGCTAAAACAGCTAACCTCCTGTTACAGTTTTTCTCAATTGCTAAAACACTAAACCCTATTGTCTGAACCAAATGCTCAGTTGCCTGAACCCACTGATTGAATCAATCACTCTTTTGGCAAAACCATAAGCACTTTTCACCATTTTCATTGTGATGCACCCGTGCTGCATAATGGTGAGCACAGGTGACAAAAGTCAAACACAATTAGAGCACAGGTGTCACCACATGAACACAACAACTCAAAATTGATCACACTTGTGGCTAATGATATGAGGGAACATATACAGTAAGCCAGTTCAGAGAGCACTGGTTTGTGAGGCCCTACAATGGATAGAAATCTGAGAGGAAGAGTTCGTGTGAGAGGAGGTCGAGGTGGTCGAGGTGGTCAGCGAAGACAAAGAACAGTAATATCTGATGAAATCAGAGCTACTGTGATTGACCATGTTCTTGTCCATGGTATGAGCATGAGGGAGGCTGGACAAAGGGTACAAACAAACATCAGTAGATTCACTGTGTCCACCATAATCCGAAGATTTAGAGAAGAGAACAGGTAATTACCTTTTTTTGACATTATAGTACAGTATGTAAATGTTGCCAGCAATTACTGTATGACATACTATATACTGTACCACAGTATACTGTAAGTAAATATATGTTTCAGTACATCACTGTACCAATGTACTGTAGTATTGTAATGGAGGGTTGGTCTAACTGTTTGTAGGCCTAGTATTCCATGTATATTTTTTGTAACTCCATGTTCTCTTTTTGTAGAATTGAAAGACTGCCGCATGGGGGTGGGAGGACAGGTATGTTCTCCCCACACCAAGAGACCCTAATTGTTGATATGGTCCGTGAGAACAATGCCATTAAACTGAGCAAAATTCAGCAGAAGATCATTGAGGACCATTTACATTTTGAGGGTATCAACAGTGTCAGCCTCTCTACTGTTGATCGTGTCCTCAAGCGCAACAGACTGTGCATGAAACAGCTATACAGAGTGCCCTTTGATCGCAACTCAGACAGAGTCAAAGAGCAAAGATTCCAGTATGTACAGGTTGGCATATATCCAGACACATTCAATGTTGATTACTCTAAGTAGTGATTTACAGTAGTGGCCTAAATCACTTTTTCCGTATCACTTACAAAACCATATCTATTTCTACAAAGGGTTTTTCAACTGGATGCAATGGAAAGACCCCATCAATACATCTACATGGATGAAGCTGGGTTTAATCTCACCAAAAGGAGAAGGAGAGGCCGTAATGTGATTGGCCATCGGGCCATTGTTGGTGTTCCTGGGCAGCGTGGTGGCAATGTCACATTATGTGCTGCCATCAGCAATCATGGGGTTGTCCACCATCATGCCAACCTGGGGCCCTACAACACTCACCAGCTCCTCATTTTCCTCAATCACATGCGAGATGCTTTGTTAGGGCAGCAGGGTGAGCATCCCATCTATGTTGTTGTTTGGGACAATGTGAGTTTTCACAGAGCCCTCCAGGTTAGAGTGTGGTACAATATGAACCAAGGTTTTATCAATCTTTGCCTTCCACCGTAATCCCCTTTCCTAAACCCCATTGAGGAATTCTTCTCCTCATGGCGGTGGAAGGTATATGAACGCCAACCTTACACCAGGGTAAATCTCCTGCAAGCCATGGGACTTGCCTGTGGTGACATAGGTGTGGAGGCATGCCAAGCCTGGATACGGCATGCCAGGGTTTTTTTCCCCGTTGCCTGGCCAGACAAAATGTGGCCTGTGATGTGGATGAAGTCCTGTGGCCTGACCCAGTACGGAGACATGATGCTGTGGCTGAGTAATGCACTTATTTGTATATTTTTGTACTTTATTTTTACATGGGCTTACTGTACACAAGTGGCAAACGCATAAGATTTCTGTTTGTTTTTACAAGTGCTACATGTAAATGCACAAGATTTCTGTTTTGTCTTTTTGTACAAGTGCTAAATGCACAGTTTTTTTTGTTTTGCAACATGCATTTAGCCTACAGTGAACAATAAACATTTATTTATCCAGCTTCATGTCCTGAGCATTGTGTTTTCTATTTTTCTACGTAGTGTTTAGTGACTGTTCAGTAGTGTTTTTAATTTTGATTGACTCGGGGCACGATTTGACAACATAGTTCAGTTTTGAGCACAGATTGAACTGTTTTGAGGTGAAAGTTTGGTTTTGTGTTAAGAGAAAAGGAGAGCAGCTTTCAAGAAATGTGTCTTAGCAATCGAGAAAAACTGTAACATGGAAAGTATAAGGCTTGGCTTGAGTTAAGGGGTCTTTCTCTTTTATATATGGTAGCTATTTCAAATCTAATGACTCACTACTTCACTGCAACAGTTGATTTATGTAAAAGGGAATTCTCAGTCAACATAATGTAATGAGTTAACATTTAAAATAATACATTTAATCTATATAGCTCTTTTCATTGCAAGAAAATCCTCAAAGACTACATTTACCTAAATGATCCCCTGACGTCTGTGAGTTTTCCATCACAGCTCCAGTCATTTGCATCAACAGCCTCAGATGCTGGGCATGTTTGTTTCTCCCTGTAGCTCAGCCACTTTGACTATCTAATGAGAACACATTTGGAGCAAGGCTGACCTTGGCTGGCACCGTATTACCTATTAAGTGCACTACTTTTGACTGAGGCTTAAAAGTGCTCTGGTTAAAAGTAGTGCACTATTATTTGAATAGGGTGCCATTTGGGATATCACTGATTTTACCGTCAAACTAAACCTACGCTACTGAATCGCATGAATTGAAATCACTGTTCAGAACTCTTCAGAGCAGCCTTGTCATTAGGAATGATAGTGAAAAACGTTTAAACATGCGGTTGAACCTATGATATGAATGGGTGTAGTGCATCAATATCTTCTCATGAGACATTACTGAAGCATTATGTAGATATTATAAGATATAAGATATCAAAGATAACAACATTGTTTGCTATTAGCAGGGCCGCCCCTCCCATCAGGCAAGATTAGGCAGCCGCCTATGGCAGCAATTGAATTTAGGGCGGCATTTTGACAATTGGCTGCCGCCTCCGGTGCCCCTGATTGGCTGCTACACCGCTGACGGCACCCCAGCCACCAGCCACCAGCTCATGGCGTTGCTGCAGTTCCCACCCTAACCCCATTCCCGCTTCTCCCGAAGTTCACTCCCACTATCCTTGGTAGCTATGGTGATGTGTGTGTTTATATGGGATTATCCAATTGTGAAAATTTAAATTTAAATGAATCTGCCGATTAAATGTTTTTTTTTTTTTTATGTTTGTGTGTGACGAAGCCGATTAGTGATTAAGGCAGTAGCCTAAACTAGCCTGTTAATGTTAGCTAGCTACTACTAGTGGATATAATGTTAGCTAAAAGTAAGCTATAGAGATTTGAAACAATTTGCTACCATGACAAAAAGAGACAAAAACTATCAGGAAGCAAATCTTTTTTTAAACGAATGAGAAGAGGCACAGTCTCTAAACCAAAGAAATTTGCTGCTGAAATGTATCAGCGTGAAGCAATGTCCATCAGCTGGTTTGGAGAATGACAAGCCTCCGAGGAAAGGCCATTCATTCGCCGAGAACAACGAGCCCCTGTTCGCTGATTCTAGCAGCGAAGAGGGCAAACCGGAGTAGTCCGAGCCATGCACTTCGACTGATGATGACAGCTCTCTGGCTGGACAAGAACATGTGGTTGCACCAGGCCTATCCACACCTCCAAACAATGCCGGCGAAGACCCTACTATCTTGGACCCGGATTCAGATTTGTCGCTCCCCATCCCCGATGACAGTGGTGGTGCTGCTGCTAAATCCAACTCCCAGACAAAAAACATAAATGAGTGAGTGGCCAAAATATATGAATGGATCTTTACGGGATATGTTGGCCAGTGCAGGCTGGGCCACATCAGGATAAAGAGGGGAATTTCCTAAGAGATGGGGGGCAACGAAGGTTTTCGGTGGCCCACTACAATAGGAGGATGGCGAACGGGGAGAGAGTGGAGAGACAATGGCTTGTCTATTCCAAGCAAAACGATGCAGCCTTCTGTTTTTGCTGCAAACCTTTTTCACACGAGTACAAATCTGCGCTGGTCAGGGTTGGAACCAGGGATTGGAAGAATCTGTGCCGCCTCCTCAGCTCGCATGAGAAGTCGCATGACCCCCTAGATAGTTTCCAAAGGTGGAAGGAGCTGGAGATCAGGCTGGAGTCCAAGCAAACTATAGATTCCCAAGCCCAATGGGCTATTGACGTAGAGACTCTCTACTGGCAGCAGGTGCTGCAGAGGCTAATAGCCCTGATACGCGTAATGGCCACCCAGAACATTGCGTTATGTGGGACCACCGATAGGCTGAACGAGCCAAATAATGGGAACTTTCTGAAGTTTGTGGAAATGCTGGGTATCTTTGATGGAATCATGAAGGAGCATGTAAGGAGAGTACAGTCTAAAGAAACACATGTGCACTACCTCGGTAAAGAATCCAGAACTAAATCAATGACATGCTGGCACAAGAGATCCTGCAGACAGTGTGCAGTGATCTAAAAGCAGCCAAATATTTTTTCTATACTTTCGGACTGCACCCCAGACAAGAGCAAAACAGAGCAGATGACCATGGTGGTGCGTTTTGTTTCAACCGAGGATGATGGGTCAGTGCGCACGAGAGAGCACTTCCTGGAGTTTAGTGAACTGCTTGATGCAATGGGGGCGGGCAAGACCGAGTTGCTCATCTCAAAACTACAGAAACATGGCATCGCCATCATGGATATGAGGGCAGGGGTATGACAATGGGACGAATATGCGGGGGAGGCACAGGGGAGTTCAACAGAGAGTTCAGGATATCAATTCAAGGGCCTTTTTTGTGTCATGCAGCACGCAGTCACTGAACCTGGTTCTCTCTGATGCAACATTGTGTTGCTTGGAGGAGGCAGAGTTTTTGTAACACCATCCAAGAGATTTACACATTTATACAAGGTTGGAGGCAAACAGCATTGCCGCAAAGATTAACAACTTCGGCTTCATGTGCGCAGTGGTCGTTTGGCATGACATCTTGTTCGAAGTGAACATCACCAGTAAGAGTTTGCAGGCGGTGAGTTTTAACATTTCACTAGCAGTGGCTCAACTGAACTCAACCAAAGTATTCCTCCAAGACTACCTGTTACGAACCCCGTGGCTTTAAAAGTCTAGGGTGGATGGAAAAGAGACCCGTAACATAACTCATGCAAATTAGAATATTGACACAGAACAGTGAGAACAAAATATACACCGACAACTAAAAACTACCATCAAACACGAATGTTTATTTACAAACACACGGTAAATGGTTTGGGGAAAAGGGGCTGAGCAGGACCCAAGAAATGAACCAACAATGTCAAAAACCCCTAAACTGATCTTGCCTGCCTCAAGAACCACTAAGCCTACTGCTAACCATACAAAAATACAGTGGGTGGTCCGTTCAGGTCTAACTAGTGTATTTAGACAAGGTTTTCCTACGGGTAGTGTATGCCCAAGGGCGACTTGCTAAATCCCCCTTTTCCCAGGCACAAACAAACAACATAGGTCCAATATGGACTAGACAGCAACCAAGTAAGTACAACAAAAACAAGACACCACAGTATCGATACTTACAAAGAAAAAGAGTCTCTGTGTCAGAAAACACAAACTGACTGGCTTTTAAAACCAGGGGATTTGATATGGTAATGTAAAACCAGAAACAGGTGGTGCAATACTGAGGAATGTCCACTGATTGGTCCACCTCAACAATCAGCAGACGAACGGATGTCGGACACACCAACGACCACCAATCAGGAAAACAAGGGACACCTGTGATTAGGGCTGAAGGAGAGGAAAAATATATACACATACAGGATACCTATATCCGTAACAATACCGCTCCAATGCAGCTTTCGCTGGCACTTTAGCAAGCGCAATATAGTTGGCAGAGGAGATGAGTATTGTGCCCTTTTTCCCAGTGCAGCCCACGGTCCGTCCCAGGAAGAAGAGGAGTCTGTTTGGCTGCGAGGGAGAGGATAAGCCTGTGACTGACCGTCAGCAGAAATTCAAAGTACATTTCTTTGATCAGATTCTTGATTCTGCTGTCCAGTCCGTCAACGAGCGCTTTACGCAGCTCGAAGAGCACAGCAGTATTTTCAGCATCCTGTACAACATCCCCACCATCAATGACATGGACACTGCATCACTTACCAGGGACTACGCAACACTGGAGAGGGCCCTTACGCACGGGGATTCCAGGGACATCGACGCAAAAGATGTGTGTAATGAGCTCAAAGTTTTGAGCAGGAGACTGGACAGTGAGGCAAAACCACTCGACGCACTGGAGTACATATCCAGACACCAAATGGCCTCCTTGTATCCTAATGCCGTTGTTGCCCTGAGAGTTCTTCTCACACTCCCGGTGACAGTGGCAAGTGGAGAGCGCACATTCTCCAAGCTCAAACTCATCAAAACTACCTGCGCTTTACTATCAGTCAAGAGAGACTCAGTGGACTCGCCACCAAATCAATTGTGCACGAGTTGCGTTACAAAATCAACCTCTAACAAGCATGCTTTTGCTGCCAGGAAGGCCAGGCGAGTCAACTTGTCTTTGAATAAAAGGTAAGTGTTGATCATACACTCACATTCATTTGTAAGATTACTCAATTATCTATCACCTGTTTACTTTGTATTTTTTTGAATTAAATATACTACATCCTAATCTCTCTCTCTCTCTCTCTCTCTCTCTCTCTCTCTCTCTCTCTCTCTCTCTCTCTCTCTCTCTCTCTCTCTCTCTCTCTCTCTCTCTCTCTCTCTCTCTCTCTCTCTCTCTCTCTCTCTCTCTCTCTCTCTCTCTCTCTCTCTCTCTCTCTCTCTCTCTCTCTCTCTCTCTCTCTCTCTCTCTGTCTCTCTCAGATGATTTGATTTCAGGACCATGGACAGCTACCGAGAGAAAACATCGCTACTGCAGAGGAAAGAGGCCACTCTAGGCGGAGACTAAATAAATAAATGCTGAAACTGATGTTGGACAATCAAATCTGCCATGTAAATAAACAAAATTCGTTAAGGCTGGTTCATTGACATAAAGCTTATTTTACACTGCTCCAGCGAAATGAGGCCCGCCATGCATTTATGAAAGCACTTGTTTCTAAAGCTCAAATGATGTCAATCTTTTTAACAGTTCTACAGGAATATTCAAATATATGTTAAATATGTTATATAATAGTGTTATTTGTATTGTAAATGTAACAGTTATGGGATCGTGCCATGTGGGATAACAGGTGGCATATTATTAATAAGAAACTTGGTTTCCTAATATAGGTAGTTGGCTGCAAAGTGATAGCAACATTGTTAATCTCCGATGCTGGGGTTAAAGTAAGATTCCCTTCTGCCTGGTAAGGGACCTCCTATACAGTGGGGAAAAAAAGTATTTAGTCAGCCACCAATTGTGCAAGTTCTCCCACTTAAAAAGATGAGAGAGGCCTGTAATTTTCATCATAGGTACACGTCAACTATGACAGACAAATAGAGATTTTTTTTCTCCAGAAAATCACATTGTAGGATTTTTAATGAATTTATTTGCAAATTAAGGTGGAAAATAAGTATTTGGTCACCTACAAACAAGCAAGGTTTCTGGCTCTCACAGACCTGTAACTTCTTCTTTAAGAGGCTCCTCTGTCCTCCACTCGTTACCTGTATTAATGGCACCTGTTTGAACTTGTTATCAGTATAAAAGACACCTGTCCACAACCTCAAACAGTCACACTCCAAACTCCACTATGGCCAAGACCAAAGAGCTGTCAAAGGACACCAGAAACAAAATTGTAGACCTGCACCAGGCTGGGAAGACTGAATCTGCAATAGGTAAGCAGCTTGGTTTGAAGAAATCAACTGTGGGAGCAATTATTAGGAAATGGAAGACATACAAGACCACTGATAATCTCCCTCGATCTGGGGCTCCACGCAAGATCTCACCCCGTGGGGTCAAAATGATCACAAGAACGGTGAGCAAAAATCCCAGAACCACACGGGGGGACCTAGTGAATGACCTGCAGAGAGCTGGGACCAAAGTAACAAAGCCTACCATCAGTAACACACTACGCCGCCAGGGACTCAAATCCTGCATTGCCAGACGTGTCCCCCCTGCTTATGTCCAGGCCCGTCTGAAGTTTGCTAGAGTGCATTTGGATGATCCAGAAGAGGATTGGGAGAATGTCATATGGTCAGATGAAACCAAAATAGAACTTTTTGGTAAAAACTCAACTCGTCGTGTTTGGAGGACAAAGAATGCTGAGTTGCATCCAAAGAACACCATACCTACTGTGAAGCATGGGGGGTGGAAACATCATGCTTTGGGGCTGTTTTTCTGCAAAGGGACCAGGACGACTGATCCGTGTAAAGGAAAGAATGAATGGGGCCATGTATCGTGAGATTTTGAGTGAAAACCTCCTTCCATCAGCAAGGGCATTGAAGATGAAACGTGGCTGGGTCTTCCAGCATGACAATGATCCGAAACACACCGCCCGGGCAACGAAGGAGTGGCTTCGTAAGAAGCATTTCAAGGTCCTGGAGTGGCCTAGCCAGTCCCCAGATCACAACCCCATAGAAAATCTTTGGAGGGAGTTGGAAGTCCGTGTTGCCCAGCGACAGCCCCAAAACATCACTGCTCTAGAGGAGATCTGCATGGAGGAATGGGCCAAAATACCAGCAACAGTGTGTGAAAACCTTGTGAAGACTTACAGAAAAAGTTTGACCTGTGTCATTGCCAACAAAGGGTATATAACAAAGTATTGAGAAACTTTTGTTATTGACCAAATACTTATTTTCCACCATAATTTGCAAATAAATTCATAAAAAATCCTACAATGTGATTTTCTGGATTTTTTTTCCTCATTTTGTCTGTCATATTTGACGTGTACCTATGATGAAAATTACAGACCTCTCTCATCTTTTTAAGTGGGAGAACATGCACAATTGGTGGCTGACTAAATACTTTTTTTCCCCACTGTATGTGCACGCGTGCACCAACATTTGTTATGGGCATAATCATAGAATTACATATATAATTGGAGCCTAGTTCTTCCTATTCCAAAAAATAAGTGGTAAGCCTACCTGTTTGACAGACACAATTATGCTATCCATAGATGTCGGCATAGCCAATACTGTATCATGCACTGATTAAATAACTCGGTGCCTGGGAAGGGCTTGGTGTGTTTGGTTAAAACCAGGGCTCAAATTGAGTGAGGGTATCACATACCCTTTGTTAAAGAAAAGGGCAAAAAGGATATCTACAGTTGAAGTCGGAAGTTTACATACACTTCGGTTGGAGTCGTTAAAACTCGTTTTTCAACTACTCCACAAAATTCTTGTTAACAAACTATAGTTTTGGCAAGTCGGTTAGGACATCTACTTTGTGCATGACACAAGTCATTTTTCCAACAATTGTAAAAAAACAGATTATTTCACTTATAATTCACTATATCACCATTCCAGTGGGTCAGAATTTTAGATACACTAAGTTAACTGTGCCTTTAAACAGCATGGACAATTTCAGAAAATGATGTCATGGCTTTAGAAGCTTCTGATAGGCTAATTGACATCATTTGAGTCAATTGGAGGTGTATCTGTGGATGTATTTCAAGGCCTACCTTCACACTCAGTGCCTCTTTGCTTGACATCATGGGAAAATCAGCCAAGAAATCATCCAAGACCTCAGAAACAAGTCTTGTTCATCCTTGGGAGCAATTTCCAAACACCTGAAGCTACCACATTCATCTGTACAAACAACAGTATGCAAGTATAAACACCATGGGACCACGCAGCCATCATACCGCTCAGGAAGGAGATGCGTTCTGTCTCCTAGAGATGAAAGTACTTTGATGTGAAAAGTGCAAATCAATCCCAGAACAACAGCAAAGGACCTTGTGAAGATGCTGGAGGAAACAGGTACAAAATCTATATCCACAGTAAAACGAGTCCTATATTGATATAACCTGAAAGGCCGCTCAGCAAGGAAGAATCCACTGCTCCAAAACCGGCATAAAAAAAGCCAGGCTACGGTTTGCAACTGCACATGGGGACAAAGATCGTACTTTTTGGAGAAATGTCCTCTGGTCTGATGAAACAAAAATAGAACTGTTTGGCAATAAGGGGAAGTGCTTGCAACGTGAATAACACCATCCCAACCGTGAAGCATGGGGGAGGCAGCATCATGCTGTGGGGGTGCTTTGCTGCTGGAGGGACTGGTGCACTTCACAAAATAGAGGGCATCGTGAGGAAGGAAAATTATGTGGATAGATTGAAGCAACATCTCAAGACATCAGTCAGGAAGTTAAAGCTTGGTCGCAAATGGGTCTTCAAAATGGACCCCAAGCATACTTTCAAAGTTGTGGCAAAATGGCTTAAGGAAAACAAAGTCAAGGTACTGGAGTGGCCATCGCAAAGCCCTGACCTCAATCCTATTGAACATTTGTGGACAGAAGCATGTGCGAGCAAGGAGGCCTATAAACCTGACTCAGTTACACCAGCTCTGTCAGGAGGAATGGGCCAAAATTCACCCAACTTATTGTGGGGAGCTTGTGGGGAGAGGGGAGGGGGGGACAGATTAATTTTTCTCGCCTAGGGCTGCAGAACGTCCAGGGCCAGCCCTGGCTATTGGTCTTTAGTGTTGTTCTACCGTTTATGATTTTAAAAAGTAACTCTTCAGATGAACACAAAGTCACACTCACACACCACCTAGGTGTGGCTTGTGGCTTTGGCTATCATATCTATCTCATTCTAGAATCACAATCTCAGTCTATGAACCCTGCACACATGGATCAGAGAGAGTTGTCCATCCAGGTATATCATGTTGATTCTTTATGATAGTGGGTTTACATCAAATATAAATGTTGGGAAATGCATGTCATAAGTTAATAGCAATCTACTGAACTGTAATTGTGAATTACCCTTTACAATGCTGTTGTTAATTAATAATAATTTAAGTTTAACTGCTTAAATTGATCTATTACATCATGGATTTTCATTAAATTGAATATTATCTTTGTTTCTGGAAAAACCTTGTATCTCACTTTTTGGTTCAGACATTGAAGTATGTTCTCTCCTTTCTCTCTCTCTCTCTCTCTCTCTCTCTCTCTCTCTCTCTCTCTCTCACTGTCTCTCTCTTTCACTCTCACTCTCTCTCTGTCTCTCATTCTCTCTCTCATTCTCATTCTCTCTCATTTTCTCTCTCTCTCTCTCTGTCTCTGTCTCTCTGTCTCTCTGTCTCGCTCTCTCTCTCACTCTCTCTTTCTCTCTCTCTCCATAACTCTCTCTTCCAGGGCTGTATTTGTCACACTGCGTAACTCTCTCTTTTAACCACATCATTGCCATTCACTCAGTTCATCTCTTTTTTAAAGAAATTAATTTCACAGAAGTAAACTCCTCTTCTCTGAACATTTCACACCCTGAAGACCTAAACCTACACTGGGAATCCTGTAAGGACCTAACCTCAGTATTCCTTGCCTGTGAACTCACAGCTTTGGCTCTGGCTTTCCCCATCCACGGCTACACTCACTGGCTCATCACTGGCTCCGCCTCCATCGCCACAGATATCTTCATTTTCAACATGGCCATCCCATAGATTTTTATACATCCTGTTCATCCCGGTAGCCAATGCAGTCTACCTCCTCAAAACATACCAAAGCCACTTCAGAGTAAACGCCCACACTGCCTCTCTCCTCCTCTTCAGCCGTCCCGTGTTCCAGTGCTGTATCTGTGTAGAGCGCTACCTGGCAGTGGTCCACCCTGTGGTCTACCTGAAATACAAACCCCTGAGATACAGGGTGGGGTGGGCGGCCGGGGCCTGGGGGGGTCACGCTGATGTTCACAGGGACGGCTGTTTCCCTCTACGCACCTCAGTTCCCCATCCACTGCTTCCTCACCTACATCCTGCTCTTCCTATTGGTCGATCTATTCTGCAGCCTCTCCATCCTCCGTATCCTGAAGCGCCCAAAACTGGGACAGGGAGAGATGGAGAGAAGAGGAGGAGGGGAGAGGGAGAAAGAAGGGATGATCTCCATGAAGAAGAGAGCGTTCACAATCGTCTCAGTAGTCATGGCCATGATGTTGATCAACAACATTCCCACGGCGGTCATTTACATGTTGTAAGACTGCATCAGCGCTGAAGGGTTGGTGCATCCCCTCCTCTACCTCCATAGGGCTGGGGAACTACCCTGCTGGCTCAGGGGCCTGTGAGGGAGAGCTGGCACAACCATAGAAATATAATTGGGTACACTCAAGATGGCCGCAGGTCCACGCATCGTAGAATGGTTTATTGGGAATGTCCGTTGTAGTTATTATATTTCTGTGGGCTCAACAGCTGCACTGTCCTTTGTATATATTAAAGTAATACTTTGATATTTTGGCAATTCCTGAAGTTCAAAAGAAGTTGAAGGTAGTTTTATTGAGCGATTGCTATCTAGCGTTAGCGAAATGACTGGAAGTCTATTCAATAAGCTAGCAATAGCATAATCATATAACTAAACCCATAGACTTCAGTAGAAAAAAAGGTCTAAATTGCCCAACAGTTTAACTATCCCTTTAAATACTCACACACATCACACCAAATGTGGATCTATTACCGAGTGTGGATCTATTACTGAGTGTGGATCTAGTATTTATCTGCCGATCGTTCAGCGCGCCGTGTTTTAGGGAACACCCGATGTAGACGTCAGACTGACAAGATATTTAACGCTATTCTACATGTAAAATTGGTGTGTACTTGGTTTGCAAATTACCCTCAGAAGTGCTAAGTACTCTTGGCCAGCAAATTATATTGGTGTGTCTGAGCCCTAACGTATAAACTCACTGCTGTCTGGATAAGAGCGTCTGCTAAAAAGAGCTTCTTAGAATAGAACGCACAGGGGCTGAGCTTAGGTGGCGTGCCGGACCGTTGCGTCAGGACTGCCCAAATACCGGCCTCGGACGCGTCTACCTCAACTTGGAATGGTAAAGTGGGATCCGGATGCACCAGCACCGGAGCCGAAGTGAACAGGTTCTTCAGTTTAACAAATGCCCTGTCCGCCTCAGCCGACCACTGCAAACGCACCGGACCCCCCTTTAGCAGGGACGTAATAGGAGCTGCCACCTTTCCAAAGCCCCGGATAAATGTCCGGTAGTAATTAGCAAAACCCCAAAACTGCTGCACCTCTTTTACAGTGGTTGGAGTTTGCCAATTACGCACGGCCGACACACGGTCAACCTCTATCTTCACACCAGACGCGGACAACCGATAACCCAAAAAGGAGACGGACTCCTGGAAGAACAAGCATTTCTCTGCCTTGACATACAAGTCATGCTCCAACAGTCTCCTCAACACTCGGCGCACCAGGGCTACATGCTCGGCTCGTGTAGAAGAGTACACTAGGATGTCGTCGATGTATACTACCACACCCTGCCCATGCATGTCCCGGAAAATCTCATCAACAAAGGATTGGAAGACTGAAGGAGCATTCATTAACCCGTATGGCATGACGAGATACTCGTAATGACCCGAGGTGGTGCTAAATGCTGTTTTCCATTCATCCACCCTCCCTAATGCGCACCAGATTGTACGTGCTCCTAAGATCCAACTTTGTGAAGAACCGCGCTCTGCGTAATGACTCCGTCATAGTCGCAATCAGAGGAAGAGGGTAACTGTACTTAACCGTGATCTGATTGAGACTACGGTAATCAATACACGGGCGCAAACCCCCATCTTTTTTCTTCACAAAGAAGAAACTCGAGGAAACCGGGGAAGTGGAGGACCGTATGTATCCCTGTGCCAAGGACTCGGCTATGTAAGTCTCCATAGCCGCTGTCTCCTCTTGAGACAGGGGATACACACGGCTCTGCGGAAGTGCTGCTCCTGTTTGGAGATCTATCGCACAATCCCCCTGTCTATGAGGTGGTAGCCGTGTTGCCCTAGTTTTGCTGAACACAAGTGCTAAATCCTCATATTCAGGGGGAATGCGCATTGCGGGCACTTGGTTCGGACTCTCCACCGAGGTCGCCCCTAAGGAAACACCTAGACATCTCCCTAAACACTGGGCAGACCATTCCATAAGAGCCCTCTGTTGCCACGCAATGGTAGGATCATGTGCGCTTAACCAGGGAAGCCCCAGCACCACGGGATACGCAGGAGAGTCGATCAGATAAAACTGAATGATCTCCTCATGACCCCCCTGCGTAATCATCTTAAGTGGTGCTGTGACTTCTCTAATCAACCCCGACCCCAGCGGCCGGCTGTCAAGAGCATGAACAGGAAAGGGGGCTTCTACCGGCCGAAGGGGAATTCCTAACCTACAACAAAATTCACGATCAACAAAATTCCCAGCTGCGCCTGAATCTACAAGCGCCTTATGCTGGGAATGAGGTGCCACCTGTGGAAATCTCACAGGTACAGTGGGGGAAAAAAGTATTTAGTCAGCCACCAATTGTGCAAGTTCTCCCACTTAAAAAGATGAGAGAGGCCTGTAATTTTCATCATAGGTCCACGTCAACTATGACAGACAAATTGAGAAAAAAAATTCTCGGATCAATCGTCCTGGTCCCTTTGCAGAAAAACAGCCCCAAAGCATGATGTTTCCACCCCTTTGCTTGTAGGATTTTTAATGAATTTATTTGCAAATTATGGTGGACAATAAGTATTTGGTCACCTACAAACAAGCAAGATTTCTGGCTCTCACAGACCTGTAACTTCTTCTTTAAGAGGCTCCTCTGTCCTCCACTCGTTACCTGTATTAATGGCACCTGTTTGAACTTGTTATCAGTATAAAAGACACCTGTCCACAACCTCAAACAGTTACACTCCAAACTCCACTATGGCCAAGACCAAAGAGCTGTCAAAGGACACCAGAAACAAAATTGTAGACCTGCACCAGGCTGGGAAGACTGAATCTGCAATAGGTAAGCAGCTTGGTTTTAAGAAATCAACTGTGGGAGCAATTATTAGGAAATGGAAGACATACAAGACCACTGATAATCTCCCTCGATCTGGGGCTCCATGCAAGATCTCACCCGTGGGGTCAAAATGATCACAACAACAGTGAGCAAAAATCCCAGAACCACACGGGGGGACCTAGTGAATGACCTGCAGAGAGCTGGGACCAAAGTAACAAAGCCTACCATCAGTAACACACTACGCCGCCAGGGACTCAAATCCTGCAGTGCAAGACGTGTCCCCCTGCTTAAGCCAGTACATGTCCAGGCCCGTCTGAAGTTTGCTAGAGTGCATTTGGATGATCCAGAAGAGGATTGGGAGAATGTCATATGGTCAGATGAAACCAAAATAGAACTTTTTGGTAAAAACTCAACTCGTCGTGTTTGGAGGACAAAGAATGCTGAGTTGCATCCAAAGAACACCATACTAACTGTGTAGCAAAGGGGTGGAAACATCATGCTTTGGGGCTGTTTTTCTGCAAAGGGACCAGGACGATTGATCCGTGTAAAGGAAAGAATGAATGGGGCCATGTATCGTGAGATTTTGAGTGAAAACCTCCTTCCATCAGCAAGGGCATTGAAGATGAAACGTGGCTGGGTCTTTCAGCATGACAATGATCCCAAACACACCACCCGGGCAACGAAGGAGTGGCTTCGTAAGAAGCATTTCAAGGTCCTGGAGTGGCCTAGCCAGTCTCCAGATCTCAACCCCATAGAAAATCTTTGGAGGGAGTTGAAAGTCCGTGTTGCCCAGCGACAGCCCCAAAACATCACTGCTGTAGAGGAGATCTGCACGGAGGAATGGGCCAAAATACCAGCAACAGTGTGTGAAAACCTTGTGAAGACTTACAGAAAACGTTTGACCTGTGTCATTACCAACAAAGGGTATATAACAAAGTATTGAGAAACTTTTGTTATTGACCAAATACTTATTTTCCACCAAAATTTGCAAATAAATTCATTAAAAATCCTACAATGTGATTTTCTGGATTTTTTTTTCTCAATTTGTCTGTCATAGTTGACATGTACCTATGATGACAATTACAGGCCTCTCTCATCTTTTTAAGTGGGAGAACTTGCACAATTGGTGGCTGACTAAATAGTTTTTTTCCCCACTGTATATACATGTGACCAACAGAGAGCTCTGGGTAAGTGGGGCGCCTACTCACCTGAAATGACTCCCCAGTGCTTGACCTGTTGTCCCCTCTCCCAGGAGACCCTCCCCAGCACCTAGCCGCAGTGTGTCCTCCACGGCCACAGTTGGTGCAGGGGACGGCCCCCCTCGGGTTCTCTCTCCTCCTCCCTCTAGCGCCAGCACCCCCGAGCTCCATAGGAACCGGCTCGGAGCTGCTGGAGGATGGAATGAACGACCCCCACTCGGGACGTCCGCGGGTAGCCAGCAGGGTGTCCAGACGGATGGAAATGTCCACCAACTGGTCGAAGGAAAGGTTGGTGTCCCTGCAGGCCAGCTCACGACGGACGTCCTCTCGTAGGCTACACCGGTAATGGTCGATGAGGGCCCTCTCATTCCACCCTGCATCCGCCGCTAGAGTCCGGAACTCCAGGGCGAACTCCTGTGCACTCCTCTTCCCCTGTCGAAGGTGGAACAGACGCTCCCCTGCCGCCTTCCCCTCAGGTGGATGATCGAACACAGCCCCGAAGCGGCGGGAGAACTCTGCGTAGGTGATGGTAGCGGCTTCTATTCCCCTCCATTCGGCGTTGGCCCACTCCAACGCCTTGCCGGATAGACAGGAGATGGGGGCGGAGACGCTCTCGTATCCCGAGGGCGCCGGGTGTATGGTGGCCAGGTAGAGTTCCACCTGCAGGAGGAACCCCTGACACCCGGCTGCAGAACCATCATATGCCCTCGGGAGCGAGAGCCGAATGCCACTGGGTTCCGGTGCTGGGAGAGGAGGACTAGCCGATGGTGATGGTAAGGTGTGCGAAGGCGTGGGCACCTCTCCCGTAACCAACCGGCGCAGAGTGTTGGACACCTCGTTCATGGCGGCCCCAAGTTGCCGGATCATGGTGTCTTGGTCGCTGATCCGATCCTCCAGCGACTTGGGTGCCGCCGCTGCTCCTGCTGACTCCATAGATGGTGTGTTGTTCTGTCAAGGGCTGAGGTAAGTGTGGTGTGGGAGTCAGGCGCAGGACACCGAAGCTTAGTCCAACAAAGTTTACTTGTTCAACACAAGGCGAAAATACAGTACACGGCCTCAAAACCCACAGAGGCGAGCGATTACGAAAACGTGCGTAAACATGAAAACAACAAACAGAGCAAACACGCAGCACTAACAGACAGGCAAAATAACAACACACAAACTAACCAACACAAGACAGGCAACTTATAGGACACATAATCAGACACTAACGGACACAGGTGCAATAGACAGACAAAAGCAATCAACCAACGAAACATCTAACGGGGGCAGCTAGTACTCCAGGGACGGCGAATGCCGAAGCCTGCCTGAGCAAGGAGGAGGAGCAGCCTCGGCAGAATCCGTGACAGAGCTGAATGGAGTTGTAGTTTTCATTCAACCTTGTTCAACACAGTAACTTTGTAACTGACTCCAATGACCATATCCCATTGCTTCGGTTTTCTCAGGCTCCGAGACCATTCAAAGAGGAAGAGGCAAAGCGAGAGGTTTCACCATCACCAAAAGCTGTCCAAAATAAGCCCAATGCGTTTCTATGGGCTTATTTTGACCTAATCCTGCCTTCCCTCCCTTGGGATAACGACTCCCATTGTTAGGGCGGAGACATGAGCATCTCATCATTATATACAGATCTCTAAAAGAGAATTGTACACAACGACAACAAGGACAGGGACAGGGACAGTTAGAGACTTTACTTTGAAGAACTAGTCAAATAATTACATCAGGCAGCTCTGCAGCATACTTTGGCAGGCTAGTTAAATAGCAAGACTAAAACTGTTTTTGCTTTGCGATTAAGGAGTATTGTGTGTAGATTAATGAGGGAAAATGTATATTTAATACATTTTAGAATAATGCTGTAACTTAACATAATGTGGAAAACATCAAGGGGTTCTGAAAACTTTCCGAATGCACTGTATACTTCCATTAATTTTTTCAGCTTGTGGTCATCCTAGAGCAAAACAACCTAAATGTTTCTGAGAGTCTCACCTTTCCATAAAGGGATCATAGTAGTAGGCCAAACTGTTCGGACGCTACAGACGATTTTGTAAGAAGACCAATTTTCGGGATATCTCATTGTCTGGCAAACACCGCTCTAGCTCTGTCACCTTTGGCAATGCCCTAATGGCAAAGCAAAAACAGTTTTTTTGACATTTTTGCGAATTTATCAAATTAAATAAAAACTGAAATATCACATTTAGACCCATTACTCAGTACTTTGTTGAAGCACCTTGACAGTGATTACAGCATCGAGTCTTGTTGGGTATGACACTACAAGCTTGGCATATCTGTATTTGGGGAGTTTCTCCCATTATTTTCTGCAGATCCTCTCAAGCTCTGTCAAGTTGTATGGGGAGCATTGCTGCACAGCTATTTTCAGGTCTCTCCAGAGATGTTTGATCAGGTTCAAGTCCGGGCTCTGGCTGGGACACTCAAGGACATTCAAAGACTTGTCCCGAAGCCACTCCAGCGTTGTCTTGGCTATGTGCTTAGGGTCGTAGTCCTGTTGGAAGGTGAACCTTCGCCCCACTTGTGAGGTCCTGAGCGCTCTGGAGCAGGTTTTATCAAGGATCTCTCTGTACTTTGCTCCATTAATCTTTGCCTCGATCCTGACTAGTCTCCCAGTCCCTGCCACTGAAAAACATTCCCACAGCTTGATGCTGCCACCACCATGCTTCACCGTTGGGATGTTGCCAGAATTCCTCCAGACATGACGCTTGGCATTCAGGCCAAAGAGTTCAATATTGGCTTCATCAGACCAGACAATCTTGTTTCTCATGGTCTGAGAGACTTTAGGTGCGTTTTGGCAAACTCCAAGTGGGCTGTCATGTGCCCTTTACTGAGGAGTGGCATCTGTCTGTCCAATCTACCATAAAGGCCTGATTGGTGGAGTGAGGAGGAGATGGTTGCCCTTCTGGAAGGTTCTCCCATCTCCACAGAGAAACTCTAGAGTTCTTGGTCACTTCATTGACCAAGGCTTTTCTCCCCTGATTGCTCAGTTTGGCCAGGCGGCCAGCTCTAGGAAGAGTCTTGGTGGTAACAAACTTCTTCCATTTAAGAATAATGGAGGCTACTGTCTTCTTGGGGACCTTCAATGCTGCAGATATTTTTTGGTACCCTTAACCAGATCTGTCCTTGGACACAATCCTGTCTTGGAGCTCTACGGACAATTCCTTCAACCTCATGGCTTGGTTTCTTCTCTGACATGCACTGTCAACTGTGGGACCTTATATAGACAGGTGTGTACCTTTCCTAATCATGTCCAATCAATTGAATTTACCACAGGTGGCCTCCAATCAAGTTGTAGAAACATCTCAAGGATGACCAATGGAAACAGGATGCACATGAGCTGGATTTAGAGTCCATAGCAAAGCGTCTGAATACTTATCTAAATGAAATATTCTAGTTTTTTTTTTTTATACATCTTCTGACATTTCTAAAAACCTGTTTCCACTTAGTCATTATGGGGTACAGTTCGTAAATTGCTGAGGATTTTTTATTTATTTAATCAATTTTAGAATAAGGCTGTAACGTAACAAAATGTGGAAAAAGTGAAGGGGTCTGAATACTTTTCTGAAGGCACTGTATATGGTATAGAATTCTCTTTCCATCAATGACTTTCTTGATTAGCTAACTGCTTACATTTATTGATTTATTTAGTTTTCTTGAATTTCCTGATGTAAACATATTCAGCATTTAGCTGCCATGTACACTGAAATAAAACTAAACTAATATGTGGTTCTCTCCAGTCCTTCCTCTGAAGATATGAACACCACAGGTGGAAATGCCTCCTCCTATTCCTCTAGATTCTGGAACTTATGTGAAAGTAACCTTCCTGTCTATGTATCCATCTACTTTGTGCTTGGCGTACCCATATTTGGCTACATCCTGTGGCTGAACGGTACTGGCAACGCCTTGGCCTCTGAGATCTTCATTATCAACTGCACTCGTCACAGGCTTTCAACAGTACCTGGAAACCATCGTTTAGCCTTATGACATCGTCTACTGCAGCCAGCCCCTGTTCCACTGCTGTGTATGTTTTGAGTGCTATCTGGCGGTGGTCCACACTGTGGTCTTCCTGAAGTACAAACCCCTGAAATACAGGGTTGGGCCAGGGAGAGATGGAGTGAGGAGGAGGAAGAGGAAGAGAAAGAGGAGGAGAGGAGGAGAGGAGAGCAGACTCAGCAGAGGGATGTGCCCAGTGAAGAGAAAAGTCTTATTTGTAAGTCTCCGTGGTTCTCCTGATGATGCTGATCAACCAGCTCCCGTTCGTCGTCATGTACTTCCTGTTTGGAAAAGTAAAGGACTATGTCTACTGTGTCATCGACAGTCTTACCATGTCCTTCAGTTGTGCTTGTGGGTTGGTGCAGCCCCTCCTCTACCTCCACAGGGCTGAGAAACTGTCCTGTATCAGAGGTCTCTGAGGAAAAGGTGACAACAGGCCTCACATTCATTTTAACCTTTTAATTGTCTTCATAGATAGAAACTTAGATTAGGAAATCTGAGAAGCAGACTTGGGCTGTTTGAAATTATCTCAAATACTTTGTCTTTCCTGGCCGGTTGAACTAGTAGATTAGTTCCAAAACTACAAACCCCACCAATCTGGCACCCCAGGGCTCCAGGGTGAAGTTTCCCCTACTGATATAGGATCAGCTTCCACTTCCTAAATCCTAACCTTAATGGGGAAATGCAAAACTGACCCAATATTAGAGTTTAGGAGCAACTTTACCCTACTCCCACCAAGGCATTCTTGATCAGGGCTGTTCAATGTCGGTGCTGGAGGGCTGAAACACTTCAGGTTTTCATCCTGTGCTTATGACAAGGGACTAGTTCAGACCTGGGATACCAGGTGACTGCAATTAATAACCAGGTAGAAAGACAAAACAGAAGGGTTTTGGCCCCCAGGTCTGGAATTGAACATCCCTGGTCTAGAGCAAAGTTCAAAGCATTAAAAAGATTTCAAATAGTATTTGAATTCAGGTCTGTTGAGATCTTTGATTATTAAGCACTTTTTATCAAATGGTATCATCTTGTTTTATCACCCCCAATTGTTCATTTTGTTTCACAGTAGTTTGTTACCACAAGGATTTCCCTTGATTCCTCTTTTTCTTAAACAATAATATTTCTAACTGTTAATTTGTTAATTGGAGTGAAATGTGTTTATTTTAGTTCATTATTATTTGTAGGTTTTTAAGAGGGTCTTGAATGACCAAGATGTCAGATCACTGCTTTAAACCAAGAGTGCATCTTATTTGCCTACAATCTGACACTCCTCTAGTTGCTGAAATGGCAACCTATACCCTAGATAGTGCACTACTTTTGACTAGGGCCCATAGTCCTCTGGTCAAAAGTAGTGTGCTGTACAGGGAATAGGGTGTATATAAAGTAGTGTGCTATACAGGGAATAGGGTGCAATATTGGATGCACAATGGTCTAAATCACAAGTTGACGTGTCACTCAGGTGTGGCAGAGCAGGGCAGGGTCAGACAGAGATTTGTATATACAGTATTATCTCCAGCTCCAGTGACAGACAACCACACCACACCCCAGGGGAGGGGGACGCTGCGTCTATACAGGTTAGCCAAACCTAGGTTTTTTAATGAAAATAACAATATTTTTAAAACATTTTTAATTTAAACCCCATTTGACACAGAAGTATGTATCTAATGACCAAATACATTCGATGTAAAACAAATATTTTTGAATTAGAATTTATGCAGATATATGGACACATTTTGATATTTTGTCATGTTTAGAAAGTGACCATCTTAAGTGCATATACACTATATTTACAAAAGTATATGGACACCCCTTCAAATTAGTGGATTCGGCTATTTCAGCCACACCTGTTGCTGACAGGTGTATAAAATCGAGCACACAGCCATGCAATCTCCATAGACAAACATTTGCAGTAAAATGGCCTTACTGAAGAGCTCAGTGACTTTCAAAGTGGCACCGTTATAGGATGTCACCTTTCCAACAAGTCAGTTTAACAAATTTCTGCCCTGCTAGATCTTCCCCGGTCAACTGTAAGATCTGCTATTGTGAAGTGGAAATGTCTAGGAGCAACAACGGCTCAGATGCAAAGTGGTAGGCCACACAAGCTCATAGAATGGGACCGCTGAATGCTGAAGGGTGAAGCGAGTAAAAATCGTCTGTCCTCGGTTGCAACACTCACTACCTAGTTCCAAACTGCCTCTGGAAGCAACGTCAGCACAATAACTGTTCGTCGGGATCTTCATGAAATGGGTTTCCATGGCTGAGCAGCCGCACACAAGCCTAAGATGACCATGCACAATGCCCAGCGCCAGCTGGAGTGGTGTAAAGTTCCCCGCCATTGGACTTTGGAGCATTGGAAACGTGTTCTCTGGAGTGATGAATCACGCTTCACCATCTGGCAGTCCGACGGACAAATCTGGGTTTGGTGGATGCCAGGAGAAACTACCTGCCCGAATGCATCGTTTTTCATGGTGTCGGGCTAGGCCCCTTAGTTCCAGTGAAGGGAAGTCTTTGCGCTACAGCATACAATGACATTCTAGACGATTCTGTGCTTCCAACTTTGTGTGGCAATAGTTTGGAGAAGGCCTTTTCCTGTTTCAGCATACAGAAGTTGTTTGTCAAGATCGATGTGGAAGAACTTGACTGGCCTGCACAGAGCCCTGACCTCAAACCTTTGGGATGAATTGGAACGCTGACTGCGAGCCAGGCCTAATCGCCCAACATCAGCGTCCGACCTCACTAATGCTCTTGTGGGTGAATGGAAGCAAGTCCCCGCAACAATGTTCCAACATCTAGTGGAAAGCCTTCCCAGAAGAATGGAGGCTGTTATTGCAGCAAAGGGTGGACCAACTCCATATTAATAGCCATTATGTTGGAATGAGATGTTCGACAAGCAGGAATCAACCAACTTTTGGTAATGTAGTGTATAACCAACAAAGGATTAATTTAGCTTCATTAGGTATTTGTATTTTTAATTGTAATTTTAGCACGACTGCAAACCTAGATGCACACCGACCTTACTCAGCGTTTAATATATTTTCTCAACCAGGGTAAAAATAACTGTCTTTCCCAGTATAATACCTAACATGATTTGATTTTATATTGCAGTGATACAGAATGATTATATGTGCATATATAAGATAGGTAAACAAAACGTATGCAGAGATAAATACTTTGATATGATCATGTTCCTTGTATAACAATCCTCCACTCTCCCCTCTCTCTCTCTCTCTCTCTCTCTCTCTCTCTCTCTCTCTCTCTCTCTCTCTCTCTCTCTCTCTCTCTCTCTCTCTCTCTCTCTCTCTCTCTCTCTCCTCTCAATTTCAATTTCAATTCAAGGGCTTTATTGGCATGGGATACGTATGTTACCATTGCCAAAGCAAGTGAAGTAGATAGTAAACAAAAATTAAATAAACAATAAATATTAACAGTAAACATTACACTCAGAAGTTCCAAAAGAATAAAGACATTCCAAATGTCATATTATGTATATATACAGTGTTGTGACAATGTGCAAATAGTTATAGTACAAATGGGAAAATAAATAAACATAAATATGGGTTGTATTTACAATGGTGTTTGTTCTTCACTGGTTGCCCTTTTCTTGAGGCAACAGGTCACAAGTCTTGCAGCTGTGATGGCACACTGTGGTTTTTCACCCAGCAGATAAGGGAGTTTTTCAAAATTGTTTTTTTTTTCTAATTCTTTGTGGATCGCTGTAATCTGAGGGAAATATTTGTCTCTAATATGGTCATTCATTTGGCAGGAGGTTAGGAAGTGCAGCTCAGTTTCCACCTCATTTTGTGGCCAGTGTGCACATAGCCTGTCTTCTCTTGAGAGCCAGGTCTGCCTACGGCTGCCTTTCTCAATAGCAAGGCTATGCTCACTGAGTCTGTACACAGTCAAAGCTTTCCTTAAGTTTTGGCCAGTCACAGTGGTCAGGTATTCTGCCACTGTGTACTCTCTGTTTAGGGCCAAATAGCATTCTAGTTTGCTCAGTTCTTTTGTTTGTTCTTTCCAATGTGTCAAGTAATTCTCTTTTTGTTTTCTCATGATTTGGTTGGGTCTAATTGTGTGTTGTTGTTGTTGTTGTTGTTGTTGTTGTTGTCCTGGGGCTGTGTGGGGTCTGTTTGTGTTTGTGAACAGAGCCCCAGGACCAGCTTACTTAGGGGACTCTTCTCCAAGTTCATCTCTCTGTAGGTGATGGCTTTGTTATGGAAGGTTTGGGAATCGCTTCATTTTAAGTGGTTATAGACGGCTTATTAACGGCTCTTTTCTGGATTTTGATAATTAGAGGTATTGGCCTAATTCTGCTCTGCATGCATTATTTGGTGTTTTACGTTGTACACGGAGGATGTTTTTGCAGAATTCTGCGTGCAGAGTCTCAATTTGGTGTTTGTTCCATTTTGTGAATTCTTGGTTGGTCAGCGGACCACAGACCTCACAACCATAAAGGGCAATGGGTTCTATAACTGATTCAAGTATTTTTAGCCAGATCCTAATTGGTATGTCAAATTTTATGTTCCTTTTGATGGCATAGAAGGCCCTTTTTGCCTTGTCTCTAAGATCGTTCACAGCTTTGTGGAAGTTACCTGTGGCGCTGATGTTTAGGCCGAGTATGTATAGTTTTTTGTGTGCTCTAGGGCAACGGTGTCTAGATGGAATTTGTATTTGTGGTCCTGGCAACTGGACCTTTTTTGGAACACCATTATTTTTGTCTTACTGAGATTTACTGTCAGGGCCCAGGTCTGACAGAATCTGTGCAGAAGATCTAGGTGCTGCTGTAAGCCCTCCTTGGTTGGTGACAGAAGCACCAGATCATCAGCAAACAGAAGACATTTGACTTCAGATTCTAGAAGGGTGAGGCCGGGTGCTGCAGACTGTTCTAGTGCCCTCGCCAATTCGTTGATATATATGTTGAAGAGGGTGGGGTCCTCTCTCTCCCCTCTCTCTCTCCCCTCTCTCTCTCCCCTCTCTCTCTCTCCTCTCCCCCCCTCTCTCTCTCTCTCTCCCATCTCTCTCTCCCCTCTCTCTCTCTCTCTCCCTCTTTCTCTTCTTCTATTTCTGTTTTCTTACAGAGTTCAATAACTTTCATACATTACAGTGTCGTTGAGATGTACTTAACTAAAGTCAATGACACGTCTAACCTTCCTCCTCTCTCCCTTACTAAGCCACGTTTACAGGGCGTCCGTCTGGCAAATTTGATCCCCATTCTTACTGCTTCCTTTTCAATCAACATCATCCTGCGTCTCACGTCTAACAGAGTGGAACATTTCATCTTAAATCAGCCATAACTCTGCTTGTGACAGGGGGAAAGGAAGCTTGTGGTGAGCAGCAGGCAATTGCATGCAAGCTTAACAAAAAAAAATTGAACTTATTTGCCTGCAATCTGACACCGCTCTTGTCTGTGCTCTGCTATATGTCTAAAATGGCACCCTATACCATATCCAATATAGTGCACTAACTTTTATCCCAAAGGGTTCTGGTCAAAGGTAGTGCCCTTTATAGGGAGTAGGGTGCCATTTTGGATGCTGCGGTCTACATCACCAGGTTGAGATGACATGACAATCAAGTGTGGCAGGGCAGGGAAGAGATTTTGATATTTAGTTGCATGTTATCAGGTCCAGAACCGGTGAGAGACACAACACACTACACCTCAGAGGACAGAGACACTGCATTAAAAGGCCACAGGTGAGTTAAATAGTTTTATTTTTATTTTTAAATAACACTTTTTTCATTTAGAATTGAAATCTCAACTGATGTAGCTTGTGAATAAATATAGATATTTAAAATATTTTTTTATCTGATTATTGGTAATTTATGAAAATATGGATATTTTGTCATATTGACAAAGTGATCATGTGTAGTGAATAAATAATCTACAAAGGATTATAAGATATTATCTTTCTTAATTTAGCTTCAACAGGTTTATAGCGTGCTATATTATGACTCTAACAAGGCTGCACACCTAGTTGATGATACACATCATTTTATATTTATATTTCAACCAGGGTAATACCTAACACCCTTTTGCAGTGGTAACATAATTATTATATATGCATATATAAGATGAGTAAAGCCTGGTTATATAGCGAGATAAATACTTTGCAGTATCCTCTTGCTTGCATAACAATCCTCTTCTTCAATCCTCTTCTTCCCCTCCTTATCTCTCTCTCTCTCTCTCTCTCTCTCTCTCTCTCTCTCTCTCTCTCTCTCTCTCTCTCTCTCTCTCTCTCTCTCTCTCCCTCTCTCTCTCTCTCTCCCCATGCTTACCGCCTCCAATACAATCAACATCATCCTGGGTCTCCCCACCAATGTCTACATCCTGTGGTTGATACTGACCAGAGCGGGAGGGACGATGGCCTCAGAGTTCTTCTCTCTAAACCTGAACGTGTCTGAGATCCTGTTCTGCCTCTTTAATGCTGTCCGCATAGCTGACAAATATGTCCAGTCTGATCTTGTCCACAAAGCTGCTGCATTTTCTATTGGGTTAATTTTCTCTGGTCGTCCCCTTTTCCAGTGCTGTATCTTTGTAGAGCGCTACCTGGCGGTGGTCCACCCTGTGGTCTTCCTGAAGTACAAACCCCTGAGATACAGGGTGTTGTGTTGTGGTATTGTCTGGCTGATGGTTCTTGGGTCCTGCTGTCTATTTGTGTTTGAGAACTTTACACTAGTGTCATTCTACTCTGTCCTTGGCCAGTCACTGATCTATTTTCTGCTGATTTCATTCTGCTGCCTCTAAGTTCTCTGGGCTCTGAAACATCCAGGGCCTGGGGATGGAGACAGGGAGGGAACAAACAGCATTAAGATGAAGGCCTTTAAGATCATTTTTATTTTCCTTGTGTATGCTACTGTGTCTCAACTGCCACTAGTACTGGTGATATCTACTAAAAGTTGCATTCCATATAAGGAGTTTTCTTCAGGCTGGTCCATATGTTTCTGCACCATTGTGATCTCTGGGTTTGTGCAGCCCCTCCTCTACCTCCGCAGGGTTGGGAAGCTGCCCTGTATCATTTACATTTATGTCATTTAGCAGACGCTCTTATCCAGAGCAACTTACATTATTATTTTTTTCATACCCCCTGTGGGAATCGAACCCACAACCCTGGCGTTGCAAACGCCATGCTCTATCAACTGAGCTACATCCCTGCCGGCCATTCCCTCACCTACCCTGGACAATGCTGGGCCAATTGCGCGCCGCCCCATGGGTCTCCCGGTCACGGCCGGCTACAACAGAGCCTGGATTCGAACCAGGATCTCTAGTGGCACAGCTAGCACTGCGATGCAGTGCCTTAGACCACTGCACCACTCAGCATTCTACACAGCGCAGCTGTATTCTCTTCAACCATACTAAACAGCACTGAGTGTTGTCATAACCAGTGGAAAACATTTGCGTGTCAGGTGTGGTCCATTAAGTGAGGTGATGGGCAGCATCAGTTTACAGACGGGAGAAACACTGGTGTATTGGTGGGGGTGTGTGCCTGATCCTTAGTACGATCTTAAGACTGATTCACCTGAAGTCGACATCTCCTCCGCCGGCTCTAAGGATCCAACTGGTGGCAAAAACAGACTGTGGTAACTACGATCTCTGGTTGACAGGGGGACTCACTGTCTTAGTCAGGATGAAAGGTGGATACAGGGACAGGGGTTGATACTAAACAGGAGGACTCACTGTCTCAGTCAGGAGTGTTTCTTATAGGACAAGTCCAGGTAGTCCCTCCCTCATTCAGTAAATTCACTTCCATGTGGTGCCTAATGAACACGACCCTGATGTATCCTTTATTCTGAGGTAACTAGCCTCTGGTTTGCCTGATGTACCCTTTAATCTGAGGTAACTAGCCTTTTATGGTGCTTTATTCTGAGGTAAATAGCCTCTGATGGGTCCTTTATTCTGAGGTAACTAGCCTCTGCCTTGCCAAAGGAGGAAAAAGACAACAGGCTAGCCAGCTCTTAGGTAGAATAGTGTTTGAGATATGGTAGCCAGCCCACTGCATATTCAAAGTAGTGGTTGTGATGGCCATCCGCTTTTTGTTGATAATTGGTCAATGAATGGTAACCTGGTTTACATAGATTAGTGGTTGTGGTCATTGTAGATTAGTGGTTGTGGTGAGGTCAGATAACCAACTTTATATAGATAAGTGGTAGATATGGGAAACAGCTAGATTGCAAGAGGTTAAACTGTGGTAGATATGGTAACCACTGGATGGCTAGATGTTAAACTGTGGTAGCTATGGTAACCGCTAGATGGCTAGAGGTTAAACTGTGGTAGATATGTTAACCACTAGATGGCTAGAGGTTAAACTGTGGTAGATATGTTAACCACTAGATGGCTAAATCAAAACAAAATCAAATCAAATGTTACTGGTCACATATACATATTTAGCAGACGTTATTGTGGGTGTAGCAGAAATGCTTGTGTTCCTAGCTCCAACAGTACAGTAATATCTAACAATTCACAACAATACACACACATTTAAAAGTAAAAGATTGGAATTAAGAAATATATAAATATTATCACGAGCAATGTCGGAGTGGCATTGACTAAAAGACATTATAATACAGTATGGACATGAAATTAATAAAACGGTATGTAAACATTATTCAAGTGACTGGTGTCCCATTATTTAAAAAGTGACTAGTGTCCCATTATTAAAGTGACCAGTGATTCCATGTCTATGTACATAGGGCAGCAGCTCCTAAGGTGCAGAGTTGAGTAACCGGGTGATAGCCGGCTAGTTATGGCTATTTAACATTCTGATGGCCTTGAGATAGAAGCTGTTTTTCAGCCTCTTGCTCCCAGTTTTGATGCTTTAATGTAGCGACAATTACTAATGTAGCAGTAGCCTATGTATCAGTCTGCAAGAGGGACTCCAGGAAGCTCCTCATTAAATATATTTGTATTCTTCATTTGCAAGGTTTTGGCTTCTCTTCCCTTCGCAATAAATGTCATTCTACATTACAAAGGAAAAACAGATCTCACCTGGGATTCGCACTTGACGCACACAG
The DNA here is from genome assembly GCF_020615455.1 of Coregonus clupeaformis. NCBI lineage: Eukaryota > Metazoa > Chordata > Actinopteri > Salmoniformes > Salmonidae > Coregonus > Coregonus clupeaformis. The sequence goes on from NW_025533769.1 coordinate 200,184, forward strand.
CAAAACTTTCCAGGAACCAGGATCTCTACACTGTCAGCCCTTTGTCCAGTTGAAATGTCGCTCGTGTTTAATGAACTTTGATTGGTAGATGGTGAGGTTTGACTTCTGTTAAGCACGCTTTCATGAACAAGTGTTTGATCACGTCCAACTACGTCAACATTTCTAATTGGCTGATGCATATTTTTGTTACAGGAAATAATAACGTGGCCAGCTGGTCTTGTTAGCATAGGGCTGAGTGTGCCAGGTTTTCTTATGGGAACAGCTAACATGTAGCAATCTATAGCGTGCAACTACTTCAAAGATGTCTCAAAAATGTTTGCAGGTATGGACCCAATCACTTCAAACCTTGATTACATCGGGATAAGATCAATTATGCCTCTCTATTTATACATGGGAACACTTGGGAACATATTTCTTTATTATTTTCTGTCTAACAGCGAAAATTATAAACAAAAATACTTGTTTAATTGAAAGATAAAAAGCATTGCTTGTGGGCCACCAATTAGGGAATCCTTACCTATACCGTATGCACTATCCAATTAGAGAGAGATCCAGAATCCAAACAACAGACTAATACTGTGTAAATCTGAAGCCCATATGATTTGATTATGTAAGGTGAAAGAGTCAGGTCTTGCAGGTGACTGGGCTAACCTGTGGCTGGGACAGACAGGTGCTGAGTGATAGGAGTGATGATGCTTCTATTTCCGACAATGCCAGAATGCAAATCCCTGAGTAGGTGTGTGTGTCTGTGTTTTTGTGAGTGTGTGCGTGCAGCATATCCATTTCGTTAATCTGTGTTTTGTTCATGATAGGCTTTGATAGGATTTCTAGTCAAATAAAATGACTTGCTGTAAACTAGTCATACAATGGTGCTCAATTCATCACTGCCCACAGGTGTATCTATGTAAATAACACAACACGTGACTTGTCAGGAAGAACAGAGACCGTTGGCTAAAATCACTCATACATGTAGGTGTTGTACCATCTGGTTGGACTAAGCTTTCTGCAGGAGAGAGAAGTACGAATATCGCAAAGCAAGGTCTGACATACCAAAACAACTAAGGTAGTTTATTTTACATTTTACCCTTATTGATTATGTTATTTCAGGCTAATTGTTTTACAGCACCTCTTCGTGTTTTCATTCAGACTTTCTGAGACAATGCACAATATACTGACATAAGAGTAGACTTACATGTATCAAAGTATTTTTATGTATGTTTGCATCAATATATTGAATCAGTTTTTTTTGCCAACAATATATTGAAACATAAAGTCATGAATCATGTAATCTCCAATCTCTTGTATCTCTTGTTCCAAAAGGATGAATGACTCTTCAGGAAATCACACTTACTTTGACAGATGGGAGGTGTGCTTGGACCGGGGCTATGTTGCGCCAGTGATCTGCCATGCTGCCCAGGTCCTCTGCTTCCTACTGGGGATGCCAGCCCTGGTCTGGTGCCTCTGGCTCTCTCTGAGTGGAAGTCTCTCTGGAGGTCTCAAACCCACCCAGGTCTTCCCTATTAACCTGTTTGTAGTGGAGCTGCTGATCTGTGTCGATTGTGTCCTTGAGGTGACCACCTACTTACTCACCAAGGACGTCATGTTACGGAATAATATTAATGTCCTGTATTACCTCTCCTGGACCTGCAGGCCCCTGCTCCAGAGCTGCATCTGTGTGGAGCGCTACCTGGCGGTGGCCCAACCTGTGGCTTTCCTCAAGTACAGGCTCCGGAGGTACAGGTTGGCGTGTTCAACTGTGGCCTGGATGTTGTCTCTCGCATTTGCATGTTCTCCTATCACTTCAATGGGTTCTGATGATGCTGGAACTTTTGTGATCAATAGTGTTTATTGCCTTGGGGTGGTCGTCATTTCTCTCTGCTGCTTCTTCATCCTGCGTGTGCTGAAGCAGCCTGGTCCAGGAGAGGTAGAGGGGGGCAGAGGGGGAGAGAAGAAACAGGGGACGACAGACCCACATAAGATGAGAGCTTTTGGGATCGTCTTAACCAACCTGGTGATCATCTTGGCGAGCTCCATCCCGATGGTTGTTGGTTGGACCGCTCTGTTATCTAATCTTGTCCACTTCTGCAATATCTTCCCCTTGTTGCTGATGATTAACATATTCAGTGTCCTGTTCTCACCCCTGATGCACCTCTACAGAGAGGGAAGGCTGCCATGCCGAAGAGGGCCAGAGACACATTAGACTTACAATTGTGGGCACTAAAATTACAGTTTTTTGTGACAAACTATCGCGAAATGATGGTAGAGAGTTGTGTTAAATAGACATTTAATAATACAAATTGTTCTACCAATACTGTGGCGCAGCCTAACTTCTTAGCGCCTGCAACTGTACTTTAAACATACATAGACAAGGCCTAGGCGTATAATACATTGTGTATTTTTTATTTGATAAATCGTTTTTATTTTACTTTATTTGGTGGCATGTAGCAATATAATTTTGTGAGATACTGCATGTTAGCATTAGAGTTGTTTATAACTACAGCTTCATCACTTGTTTCGCATTTATAGTGAATGCTGGTTCCTTTGATTAATTATACAATTCATATTAGGATGGGGTGGATAGGTAAAGGATTAGGCCCATTCATTTAGCATCAGCATTAATAATGTTTTTTTTTGTTCATCATGGTATGTTCTACTTTGAACTTAGGTTCCTTGTCAGTCAATAAGATTACATAATTTTGTTCAAATGTATGGGGACTGAATGTACATGAGACTTGACTAATACTGTCATCGTTGCTCAACATTCTAACTCAGACATTGCACACACCTAGAAAGCCATTAGGCTCCATCCACACTTGGAATAGACATGAACCCCCCTGATGTTAAACTGGTAGTTCGTGATTTTGGCAATGAGGCCCTTCATCTACTTTCCGAGAGTTAGATGAACTCGTTGATACCATTTTTATGACTTCCCGTATTTGTGCTTAGCTAGTTAGCATTGGATTGGCGAACTAGCTCTAAATTCCTTCATATTGGACTCAGATACATTAAAATGGTATCCACACGTTTATTTGACTCTTGGGAATTAGAAAAAGAGCCTCCCAAATTATCCCTTTAACATCGGCTATTTTAATGGCAGATGCACATCAATTCAAATGTCTATACATTAGTCAAATAAAGGCTAGTATGGATGTATGTCATCTTGTTTTGAAAACTCTTCATAGCATACAGTAGGTACTAAATCATAACCCCTCGACAGAGGTATAGACGATCATTCTTCTCCGATAAAAACAAGCCATAACAGGTACAGTGTAAACTAAATTTCAGAGGAGGGAGGGAAACTGATGAAGAAGACACCCTCCCATTCCGTCCAGATCATCCTGCTGACCTTCATGCTGAACTACTCTCCTACCATCGGGGAAATCCTTCAGAATAAGATTTATTTTAGCTCCATAAGTTGTATTCTGACCCATCTTACTCTTTATTTCAGCGTGTTGATTAGCTTTACTCAGCACCTCCTCTCCCTCCGCAGGGCTTGGAAAACTGCCTGTCACGCCCTGGCTCTGGGGACTCTTAATTGTTGAGCCAGGGTGTGGATTTTCTATGTTTTGTTTGCTATGGTTTTCGTTCTAGATCGGTTAGATCTATGTTGGCCAGGGTGGGTCCCAATCAGAGGCAGCTGTAGCTCGTTGTCTCTGATTGGGAACCATACTTAGGCAGCCTGTTTTCACTAGTCATTGTGGGATCTTGATCCGAAAGATTTGTGTTATGACCTAGGACTTCACGTATCGTTTGGTTTGTTGTTTTGGTTCGTTGTGTACTCAATAAAGAATGTACGCTTATCACGCTGCGCGGTGGTCCGCTTCTGTCGACGAACCTGACAGAAGATCCCACCACAACTGGATCAAGCAGCGTGAAGAGGAGAGAGGATGGACTTGGGAGGAGAGGAGAGAGAGTCTGGCGAGAGACATGGAGGCCATGTTCACGGGGGAGAGACAAGCCCAACAAAAATACAGGGGGGGGCTCACGCCGTGGACGACGAGGCAGCAGGAGGCCGCGATAGAGCGGTTCAGCCGGTTAGCAGAGGAGGCCGCCAGGTTAAGGGGGCTATAGGTCACGAGGGAGAAGGAGAGTGCGGAGGCACGGCGAGAGGAACTGGTTAGGCAGCAGAGGGAGCGGAGGTTTATGAGGAAACCCAGTCCCGCTCCTCGCACCAAGCAAGTGGTGTGTGTCACCAGTCCGGTCCGGCCCGTTCCTGATTCCCGCATAAGGCTAGTGGTGTGTGTTCCCAGTACGGTCAGGCCCGTTCCTGCTCCCCGCACTAAGCCTGTGGTGTGCGTCGCCAGCCCGGTCCGGCCTGTTCCTGCTCCCCGCACCAAGCCAATGGTGTGCGTCGTCAGCCCGGTCCGGCCCGTTCCTGCTCCCCGCACCAAAGCAGTGGTGCGCGTCGTCAGCCCGGTCCGGCCCGTTCCTGCTCCCCGCACCAAGCCAGTGGTGCGCGTCGCCAGCCTGGTCCGGCCCGTTCCTGCTCCCCGCACCAAGCCAATGAGCGCGTCGTCAGCCCGGTCCGGCCAGTTCCTGCTCCCCGCACCAAGCCAGTGGTACGCGTCACCAGCCTGGTCCGGCCTGTTCCTGCTCCCCGCACCAAGCCAGTGGTGCGCGTCGTCAGCCCGGTCCTGCCCGTTCCTGCTCCCCGCACCAAGCCAGTGGTGCGCGTCGTCAGTCCGGCACGGTCCGTGCCTGTTCCACCGGTGCCTGATCCGGCACCGGTCAGCTGCTCCACGCCGGAGCCAGAGCAATCCGCTCCACCGGTGTTCAGTCCAGCTCCGGCCAGCGGGGCCAGACCAGACCAGGGGCGCAACGGGGGGGTAGAGAGAGTGTGGTGGTCACGCCCGGAGCCGGATCCGCCTCCGAGGCGGAATGCCCACCCGGCCCCTACCCTCTTGTGTTTGGTTGGCGCGGTCGCAGTCCGCGCCTTTGGGGGGGTACTGTCACGCCCTGGCTCTGGGGACTCTTAATTGTTGAGCCAGGGTGTGGATTTTCTATGTTTTGTTTGCTATGGTTTTCGTTCTAGATCAGTTAGATCTGTGTTGGCCAGGGTGGTTCCCAATCAGAGGCAGCTGTAGCTCGTTGTCTCTGATTGGGTACCATACTTAGGCAGCCTGTTTTCACTAGTCATTGTGGGATCTTGATCCGAAAGGTTTGTGTTATGACCTAGGACTTCACGTATCGTTTGGTTTGTTGTATTGGTTCGTTGTGTACTCAATAAAGAATGTTCGCTTATCACGCTGCGCCTTGGTCCGCTTCCAATAACGATCGTGACACTGCCCTGCATCTGGGGTTGAAGAGAAGGATAACTGCAATGTAGGGGAAAGGTTGTCTTGAATTCCTCTAGTTATCATTCTGTTCCATTCCCTTTAATCATATTGTTCATGCTATTTAGAGGTTTTGACATTTGTAATAAGTGGTTTATGGTTCAACTAAACAGTGTGTGCAGGGGGGTTAATGGTTTGATTGATGTATGTGAAATTGCCATTTATTTGTCGTTGTATAGCTGTTAATCTGAGTGAAATTAGGGAGACAGATTGTGAGATTTCACTATCACCTCATGTTCACAGTTATATGCGATACCTGACTGTTTTGCTTGGTTTGACAAAATACAATATCTACTACTTTAACTTTTCTAAATGATCTTTAAACTTGTTTTACATCTTGTATAGTAGTTGCTTATCTACTATTGAGTGATGTTCTATATTGATATGAATTGCTGTATGTTTTAAAAATAGGTGTGGAATAAAGCAAATCTGATTGATTCAGGTCCCTGTCTGTCTCACTTTCATTACAGCATGTCATCAAATATACTGTATATCCCCCTTCAGTGATGAATGCACATAGCTTGGCTAGATGTATAACCACTAGGAAACATTCAAACATAGACAGGGCCTACTGCATAAAAACATTCCATGATTATTAGGACTTGCCTGATGTTTTTTATTAGTAATTTGCATGACAGCCAACATAGTCTTTTAGCTGTTGTAACTGCCTCTGAAGGAGTAAACCACTGGACAAGACTGGCTGAATTGACATTAATTTTAACCTAAAAACATATACAGTGCTATAAAAAAAAGTATTTGCCCCCTTTCTAATTTTCTCTACTTTTGCATATTTTTGATACTGAATGTAATCAGATCTTCACCCAAAACCTAATATTAGATAAAGGGAACATAAGTGAACAAATAACACAGCAATTACATATTTATTTCATTTATTTCATAAACAAAGTTATGCATCACTCAATTCCCCTGTGTGAAAAAGTAATTTCCCCCTTACACTCAATAACTGGTTGTGCCACCTTTAGCTGCAATGACTCCAACCAAATGCTTCCTGTAGTTGTTGATCAGTCTCTCACATCACTGTGGAGGAATTTTGGCCCACTCTTCCATGTAGAACTGCTTTAACTCAGTGACGTGTGAGTTTTCAAGCATAAACTGCTCGTTTCAAGTCCTGCCACAACATCTCAATTGGGATTAGGTCTGGACTTTTACTAGGCCATTCCAAAACATCAAATGTGTTGCTTTTTAGCCATTTTCATGTAGACTTGATTGTGTGTTTTGGATCATTGTCTTGCTGCATGACCCAGCTGCGCTTCAACTTCAGCTCACAGACGGATGGTCTGACATTCTCCTGTAGAATTATCTGATACAGAGCAGAATTCATGGTTCCTTCTACTAAGGCATGTCGTCCAGGTCCTGAGGCAGCAAAGCATCCCCAAACCATCACACCACCACCACCATGCTTGACCTTTGGTATGATGTACTTACTGTGGAATGCAGTGTTTGGTTTTCGCCAGGCATAATGGGACCCATCTCGTCCAAAAAGTTGACTCAAGTTTGCCAAAAAGCACCTGGATGATCATCAAGACTCTTGGAAGAACGTTCTATGGCCAGATGATTAAAAAGTATAACTTTTTGGACAACATGGTTCCAGTAATGCCTGGCGAAAACCAAACACTGCATTCCACAGTAAGAACATCATACCAAAGGTCAAGCATGGTGATGGTGGTGTGATGGTTTGGGGATGCTTTGCTGCCTCAGGACCTTGACGACTTGCCTGAATAGAAGGAACCATGAATTCTGCTCAACTACGGGGAGTTTGCTCGCCTCTTTCGGGCTGTCTTCGATCACCCACCCAAGGGTCAAGAGGCAGGCGAGTGTCTGGTCCACCTGAAGCAGGGGACGAGGACCACGCAGGCCTTCGCCCTAGAGTTCCAGACTCTAGCAGCTGTGTCCGGGTGGAACGAGCGGGCCCTCATCGACAACTTCCGGTGCCATCTACGGGAGGACCTACGAAGGGAGCTAGCGTGCCAGGAACACCATGTTGTCCTTCACTCAACTGGTGGACATGGCCATTCGGTTGGACAACCTGCTGGCGGCCAGAGGACGTCCTGGAGGGGGCCTGCCCGTTCCAACCCCGCCCGACCCATATCACAAACTGATGGAGCTGGGTGGAGCGGCGATCCGAGAGAGCGGAGGACGACAGCACCAGTGTCATTCTGGTGGCACAAGAGGACATTTCACTGCACAATGTCGTCAGCGTTCTTTTGGTTCTGGAGGCGGCAAACAGGCCACTCCAGGTATCGAACACCCACACTCGTTCTGAGCCCTCTGCTGCGCACTCTACCCTACCCATCCACTTTCCTGATTACATTGTAGTTCCCCAGTGTAAGGCGCAGGTCGATTCAGGCGCAGCTGGGAACTTTATGGACAGGTCATTTTCATACAGTCTAGGCATTACCTTGGTTCCCCTATCAATTCCACTCCCCATCAGAGCACTTGACAGTCAACCATTAGGGAGGTTGTAACACCAGTCACTCTGATTACACACGAGACTCATCGCGAGCAAGTCACTTTTTTATTACTGAGTCTCCTGCTTTCCCTGTTGTGTTAGGTATTCCCTGGTTAGCACTCCACGACCCCACTTTTTCATGGACACAGAGGGTTCTCACGGGGTGGTCGCGAGAGTGTCAGGGTAGGTGTCTCGGTGTTTCCGTTGGTGCAACCACGGTGGAAAGTCCAGACAGTAACTCCACCGTACGCATTCCTCCCGAATACCTCGATTTGGCGCACATGTTTTCCAAAACGCAAGCTACCAAATTACCACCTCATCGGGCGGGGGATTGCGCGATAAACTTCCGGGTAGACACTGTGCCTCCCAGGAGTCATGTGTATCCCCTGTCACAAGCTGAAATGGAGGCTATGGAGACATACGTCACCGATTCCCTGCGCCAGGGTTTTATACGTCCCTCCACTTCGCCCGCCTCCTCAAGTTTCTTTATTGTTAAGAAGAAGACGGCAGTCTGCGCCCTTGCATTATTTACCGATCACTGAACAAGGGGATAATACGATTTAGTTATCCTCTACCCCTCATTCCATCTGTGATCGAGTCAATGCATGGGGAGCGCTTCTTCAAAAAATTAGATATCCGGAGTGAGTATAAACTGGTGCGTGTCAGAGAGGCGGACAAGTGGAAGACAGCATTCAGCACAACCACGGGGCATTACAAATACCTGGTGATGCCTTACGGTTTGATGAATGCTTAATCCGTCTTCCAGTCTTTTGTGAAGGAGGTGTTTTGGTACATGATTGGTCGCTGTGTAGTGGTTACATCGAAGACATTCTGGTGTATTATTTTACGCGCACCGAGCATGTGTCCCTGGTTCGCAAAGTGCTGGCCTGACTGTTGGAACATGACCTTTTGCCAAGGCAGAAAAGTGTCTGTTTATCCAAAAGTCTGTCTCCTTCCTCGGATACCGCATTACCACCTCAGGTGTGGAGATGGAGGGAGATTGCATTTCAGCCGTGCGTAATTGGCCGACTACAACCACGGTAAAGGAGGTGCTGCTATTTATTGGCTTTGCCAACTACTATCTGAGGTTTATCCGGGGCTTTGGCAAGGTCGCAGCTCTCATCAAATGTCTGTTGAAGGGCGGGCCGTCCCGGCTCCGCTGGTCTGCTGAGGCTGACAGTGCCTTCAATAACCTGAGGGGTGTGTTCACCTCAGTCCCGGTACTGGCCCACCCCGATCCATCACTACCACTCGTAGTGGAGGTGGATGCGTCCGAGGTAGGGATAGGCTCGGTCCTATCTCATCGCTCAGGCACGCCACCCAAGGTCCGCCCCTGAATTACGACGTTGGTGATCAAAAGCCGTTGGCTGTTGTCCGAGCCTTGACCGTGTGGAGGCACTGGCTCAAAGGGGCGAAACACCCTTTCCTCATCTGGACGGACCACCGTAACCTGGAGTACATCCGGGCAATGAGGAGGCTGAACACTCTCCAGGACAGGGGGGCCCTATTCTTCACACGGTTCAATTTTACACTTTCATACATCTTGGGTATGAAGAACGTGAAGGCAGACGCACTGTCATGGCTGTACGACACAGAGGAGAGGCCAATAGACAACACCCCCATAATCCCGGCCTCCTGCATTGTGGCGCCAGTAGTGTGGGTGATGGACGTGGATATAGAGCAGGCGTTACACACAGAACCATCTCCACCTCAGTGTCCAGCTGGGCTGCAGTAGGTGCCTGCTCTTGTCCGTGAGCATCTGATCTATTGGGCACACATGTACCCCATCTCTGGTCACCCAGGTATCGGCCATACAGTGAGGACTTGTGGCCTACCTTGACTAAGAACATGAGGGTGTATGTCTCCTCCTGCTCGGTGTGCGCCCAGAGTAAGGCACCTCCCTGCGGGTAAGTTACAGCCTTTACCAGTTCCACAACGGCCATGGTCGCACCTGAGTATTGATTTCCATTCTGATCTTCCCCTCTCTCAAGGTAACACCACCATCCTGGTTGTTGTGGACCACTTTTCCAAAGCCTTCCGCCTCCTTCCTCTGCCCGGTCTCCCCACAGCTCTGCAGAATGCGGATGCCCTGTTTACACACATCTTCCGGCACTACGGGGTACCAGAGGACATAGTGTCTGACCGGGGTCCCCAGTTCACATTACATTTACATTTTAGTCATTTAGCAGACCCTCTTATCCAGAGCAACTTACAGTTAGTGAATACATATTTTTTTTATACTGGCCCCCTGTGGGAATCGAACCCACAACCCTGGCGTTGTAAACGCCATGCTCTATCAACTGAGCTACATCCCTGCCGGCCATTCCCTCCCCTACCCTGGACGACGCTGGGCCAATTGTGTGCCTCCCATGAGTCTCCCGGTCGCGGTCGGCTGCGACAGAGCCTGGATTCGAACCAGGATCTCTAGTGGCACAGTTAGCACTGCGATGCATTGCCTTAGACCACTGCGCCACTCAGGAGTACAACACATCCAAGGTCTGGAAGGCATTCATGGAACGTCTGGGGGTTCGGTCAGCCTGTCCGCTGGTTTCCACCCCGAGTCTAATGGGCAGGTGGAACGGATGAATCAGGATGTGGGTAAGTTCCTGCGGTTCTACTGCCAGTACCGGCCGGGGGAGTGGTCAGTGTTCTTGCCATGGGCCGAATATGCCCAGAACTCTCTCCGTTACTCCTCCACTAACCTAATGCCATTCCAATGTGTTGTAGGTTACCAACTGGTTCTGGCACCGTGGCACCAGAGCCAGACCGAGGCTTCTCGGTTTCGGCGCGCGGAGGAGACGTGGAACGCTGCTCACGTCCACCTCCAACCCGCCATGCGTCGTCAGAAGGCCAACTCTGACCGCCACCGCAGTGATGCCCCGGTCTTCGTACCGGGTGATCGGGTCTGGCTCTCGACTTGGAATCTGACCCTCCGCTTGCCCTGCCGGAAGCTGAGCCCGCGGTTTGTGGGGCTGTTCAAAGTGAGCAGTTCAGTTATCTGCATCCAATACAGCTACCTCTTTGTTGATTGATATCCATTGAATTGTGTCCATTTTCTGTTTTAGAAAGATTTGCACAAATATAAAAAGGTATCACAATAAAACAATATCAATTTAGATCATGCAAGGGACAAACCTTACCTTAAATTGAGGAGATCTTTACATTTCTCAGGTAAGTGCCTGCACCTGCTGTCCTTTCAAATCCAAATGTTTCAGTTGGGCAGTTAGGTTCCTGCTAGAGCCCCCACCAACTAAGGAGGTTCCTCAATGAACCCCACCTCCTATGGGGTTCTTGGAAGAAACTTTTGGGGGTCATTGTCAGTACCAAGAACCATAAGAATCTTCAAAGAACTTTGAGGATCTTAGAAGAACCCTTGTTGACCCATCATTTTTAAAGTGTACTGCCGTGGTTACAGAATGATTATATGTGCATAAATATGATGAGACAGCAAATATAGCTAGAATAAATACTTTGCATGATCCTGTTGCTTGTATAACAATCCTCCTCTCTCTCTCTCTCTCTCTAACTCTCTCTCTCTCTCTCTCTCTCTCTCTCTCTCTCTCTCTCTCTCTCTCTCTCTCTCTCTCTCTCTCTCTCTCTCTCGCTCTCTCTCTCTCTCAGTCTTACCTTTAAATGTCATGCGTGACAGAGCATTCTGTCATATTGAACCCTGGGCAAAATGTACTTGTTTTAAAATATACCTGGTGTTATTCTGTTTTAACATTAGCATTATATTTTATTGGCAGAAAGACAGACCATTCCTCTGGATAATGCAGAAACAGACTGGCACCAAACATTTACATGTGTTTTCTCTTGAAATGATGGGTGATTGTTTTTGAAAGTTACAATGGAAAAACTCAGGGCCCTCTCCATCCCATAACACATTATACACAGCACAGCATATTCTCTTCAACCATACTAAACATCACTTAGTGTTGTCAACAGAACCCAACACAGACCAACCTGGAGGTCAGGGTGGAGAGGAGGTCATATAACCCAACACAGACCAACCCATAGGTCAGGGTGGAGAGGAGGTCACAGAACCCAACACAGACCAACCTGGAGGTCAGGGTGGAGAGGAGGTCATACAACCCAACACAGACCAACCCATAGGTCAGGGTGGAGAGGAGGTCACAGAACCCAACACAGACCAACCTGGAGGTCAGGGTGGAGAGGAGGTCCCAGAACCCAACACAGACCAACCTGGAGGTCAGGGTGGAGAGGAGGTCACACACACACTATCCCTAACATTTCTACAACAGAGTCCAACGTCACTGAAGAATGTTGTTGATTCAAAATGCAACATATTTGTCAATTACGAGCCTGGGTTGTGTTAAGTTACGAAAAGTTTTGAAATGGAAAACTATTTCGTTTTTCTTATAGGACAAGTCCAGGTGGTCCCTCCCTCATTCAGTCCATTCTTCCATCTGGTGACAAATGATGTACCCTATATAACTAGCCGCTGATGTGCCATTTATTCTGAGGTAACTAGCCTCTGATGGGTCCTTTATACTGAGGTAACTAGCCTCTGATGGGTCATTTAACCTGAGGTAACTAGCCTCTGATGGGTCCTTTATCCTGAGGTAACTAGCCTCTGACGGGTCCTTTATTCTGAGGTAAATAGCCTCTGATGTGCCCTTTATTCTGAGGTAACTAGCCTCTGCCTTGCCACAGGAGGAAAAAGACAACAGGCTAGCCAACTCTTAGGTATAATAGTGCTTGAGATATGGTAGCCAGCCCACTGCAAGTGTATAGTAGTTGTTGAGATGGCCACCCACTTTTTGTTGATAATTGGTCAATGAATGGTAACCTGGTTTACATAGATTAGTGGTTGTGGTCATTGTAGATTAGTAGTTGTGGTGAGGTCAGATAACCAACTGTATAAGATAAGTGGTAGATATGGTAAACAGTAGATGGCTGGATCAAATCAAATCAAATAAAATGTATTGGTCATATACACATATTTAGCAGATGTTATTGTGGGTGTAGCAGAAATGCTTGTGTTCCTAGCTCCAACAGTGCAGTAGTATCTAACAATTCACGACAATACACACAAATCTAAAAGTAAAAGAATGGAATTAAGAAATATATAAATATTAGGACGAGCAATGTCAGAGTTGCATTGACTAAAATACAGTAGAATACAGTATAGACATTACATTAGTAAAACGCTATGTAAACATTATTAAAGTGACTTCTGCTCCAATATTAAATTGACCTGTGATTCCATGTTGATGTATATAGGCAAGCAGCCTATGGTAGAGGAAAACTCAGCCATGACATCCAAATCAGTTGTGTTCGCAAGCTCATGTTAGCCTGGGTTCCATTCTGTTTGTGCTCTTATTCCACTCCTTGCCATTCCTCATCATCTAAACATGGCAAGGAGTGGCATGACGGCACAAAAAGCTGGGTTCTTTGAGAAGTTGTAGAAAAAGATGATTGGTTGACAACCTAAACCACATTAGTTGGATTTTTTCCAAAGTATCAGGGTATTTTAATTTTCTTTATTAGAATTTTACTGAATTTTTTACACTTAAATATCCACACAAAGTCCTGACTTAATCAGCTATAATCAACTAATTGTTGTATTGATTAGGGTATTTCTAATGATAAACTAGTCAAGCTTATCTATTATCAGAATAGTGTCTTTGTGCTAGGTGTGGTGTGTACACATTTACATTGGTCCCATAGTATAATCACGTCATTTGTCATTTGTATATTTGAAGCTGGTTTTGTTTCTGATCTGTTTGATCACTATCAGGCATGGAGTTTCTGGTCCCCAAGTCAGGCTTCTTCTGCAAGGTGTGTTCTAAGTTCTACAGCGGACCAGACGACGCCAAGAAGAACCACTGCAGGAGCCTCAAACACCATTAGAACCTGGAGGTGAGAACCCCAAACAACCAATCAGCAACAACACTGACAATCAACATGCAATCAATATTCCATTTAAATGTAGTCATTTCAGTTAGTTAACTGAATTGGAATTTCACCATAACAATCCTCCTCTTCCCCTCCCTCCTTCCATCTCTCTCTCTCTCTCTCTCTCTCTCTCTCTCTCTCTCTCTCTCTCTCTCTCTCTCTCTCTCTCTCTCTCTCTCTCTCTCTCTCTCTGTCTTTCTGTTAGAGAGATCTTTTCCCATGATATAGAAGAGGAGTGACCCGAGAGAGAAATTGAAATATAAACAAGTTTACAGTTAAAATAAGGTATTTTTTATTCAATCAGTGTCTCCATTTTGCCATTGAAGCCAGTGGTTGATCATTTAAAGGTAGAGATGTTCTCAAGACAATTCATCTGTTAACTTTTACCCTGATGTCTATCTACTTATGCAGCATCCCTTCTGATTTGAATACTGCAAGATGTGCAGTGTGGTTTCCCCTGGGTGTACATGTGCATCAATGGAAATGTTGTGATTTCCATGTTCAACTCATGCATGGACCATTAGCTTCCCCCCAGCCATAGCACCACTAGCCACTGTGCTAAAACAGCTAACCTCCTGTTAACATGGAAAGTAAAAGGCTTGGCTTGAGTTAAGGGGTCTTGCTTAAATTTACATTTTAGTCATTTAGCAGATGCTCTTATCCAGAGCGACTTACAGTTAGTGAATACATTTAATTTTTTTTATACTAGCCCCCCGTGGGAAACGAACCCACAACCCTGGCGTTGCAAACGCCATGCTCTATCAACTGAGCTACATCCCTGCCGGCCATTCCCTCCCCTACCCTGGACGACGATGGGCCAATTGTGCGCCGCCCATGAGTCTCCCGGTCGCGGCCGGCTGCGACAGAGCCTGGATTCGAACCAGGTTCTCTAGTGGCACAGTTAGCACTGCGATGCGGCGCCTTAGACCACTGCGCCACTCAGGAGACTGAGTCACGGCTTTGCATATCACTCTCTCAGCTTGATGTTAGATCCTGATCCAATATTAAACAGTCTGTCCCTTGCTCTTTTATATACGGTAGCTATTTCAAATCTATACATTCCAATGACACACTACTTCACTGCAACAGTTAATTTCAGTAAAAGGGAATTCGCAGTCAACATTAATAAAAAAAATACATGAATTGGTAATACATAATGTAATGAATTACATTTAATAATAATATATATTTAAATTCTCAAAGACTACATTTACCTAAATGATCCCTTGACCTCTGTGACACAGACTATTAAATCACAGGTCCAGTCATTTGCATCAGCAGCCTCAGCTGCTGGCCATGTTTGTTTCTCCCTGTAGCTCAGCCACTTTGACTGTCTAATGAGAACACATTTGGAGCAAGGCTGAACTTGGCTGGCACCATATTCCCTATTTAGTGCACTAGTTTTGACTGGGGCGTAAAAGTGCTCTGGTTAAATGTAGTGCACTATTAATTGCTATTTGGGACTTCACCACTTTTACCTTCAAATAAAGAACTAAACTAAACATAAGAAAAACATATTTACATGCTGTTGAACTTATGATATGAATGGGTGTAGTGCATCAATATCTTCTCATAAGACATTACTGAAGCATTATGTAGATATCAAAAGAGATAAGATTGTGACGAGGTGTGAATGAAGGAGTCAGGCGCAGGAGGTAAAACACTGAAGTCCAGAGTTTATTCCATTCACATAAATAAAACGCACCAAGCGTCAACACGAAACAATTACAAGGGAAATATTCCACCTTGGCAATAACAAATGGAAGAGTAGCTCAACCAAGCTCCTGGCTCTCACAATGAAACAATCACTCACAAAGACAAGGGGAACAGAAGGAACACTTATACACATACTAATTAGGGAAATGAGCACCAGGTGTGTGTGATTGACAAGATCAGACATGACAAGTGGAGTGATGAGAATGGGATCGGCAGTAGCTAGTAAGCAGGTGACGACGAACGCCGAAACCTGCCCGAACAAGGAGGGGAGGCAGCCTCGGCGGAAGTCGTGACAAAGATATCAAAGACAACAACATTGTTTGCTATTAGTCTTTAGTCTTGTTCTACCATTTATGATTACAAAAATAAACTCTCTCAAGTTTCGTTTTTAACTGTATACTTGGAATTTTAAATTATGATCACGGCTTTGCATATCACTCTCTCAGCTTGATGTTAGATCCTGATCCAATATTAAACAGTCTGTCCCTAATGGCATCCTATAACCATTATATTGCACAACTGTAGGGGATATGGTAGTGTACTACATAGGGGATAGGGTGCCATTTGGGATGAACACATAGTCACACTCACACACCACCTAGGTGTGGCTTGTGGCTTCAGCTATCATATCAGTCTCATTCTAGAATCACAATCTCAGTCTATAAACCCTGCATACATGGATGAGAGAGAGTTTTGCATCCATGTATGTCTTGTTGATTCTTTACGATAGTGTTTTTACATCAAATATAAAGGTAGGGAAATGCATGTCATAAGTATAATAACCTCTCCACCCTCTCCGAGCTGGGCATCTCTGGCGCGGCTCACTCTTGGATTGCGTCCTACCTGACCGGTCGCTCCTACCAAGTGGCGTGGCGAGAAGCTGTCTCCGCACCACGTGCTCTCACCACTGGTGTCCCACAGGGCTCAGTTCTAGGCCCTCTCCTATTCTCGCTATACACCAAGTCACTTGGCTCTGTCATATCCTCACATGGCCTCTCCTATCATTGCTACGCAGACGACACACAACTAATATTCTCCTTTCCCCCTTCTGATAACCAGGTGGCGAATCGCATCTCTGCATGTCTGGCAGACATATCAGTATGGATGACGGATCACCACCTCAAGCTGAACCTTGGCAAGACGGAGCTGCTCTTCCTCCCGGGGAAGGACTGCCTGTTCCATGATCTCGCCATCACGGTTGACAACTCCGTTGTGTCCTCCTCCCAGAGCGCGAAGAGCCTTGGCGTGACCCTGGACAACACCCTGTCGTTCTCCGCTAACATCAAGGCGGTGACCCGATCCTGTAGGTTCATGCTCTACAACATTTGGAGAGTACGACCCTGCCTTACACAGGAAGCGGCACAGGTCCTAATCCAGGCACTTGTCATCTCCCGTCTGGATTACTGCAACTCACTGTTGGCTGGACTCCCTGCCTGTGCCATTAAACCCCTACAACTCATCCAGAATGCCGCAGCCCGTCTGGTGTTCAACCTTCCCAAGTTCACTCACGTCACCCCGCTCCTCCGCACACTCCACTGGCTTCCAGTTGAAGCTTGCATCTGCTACAAGACCATGGTGCTTGCCTACGGAGCTGTAAGGGGAACGGCACCTCCGTACCTTCAGGCTCTGATCAGTCCCTACACCCAAACGAGGGCATTGCGTTCATCCACCTCTGGCCTGCTGGCTCCCCTACCTCTGCGGAAGCATAGTTCCCGCTCAGCCCAGTCAAAACTGTTCGCTGCTCTGGCACCCCAATGGTGGAACAAGCTCCCTCACGACGCCAGGACAGCGGAGTCACTCACCACCTTCCGGAGACATTTGAAACCCCACCCCTTTAAGGAATACCTGGGATAGGATAAAGTAATCATTTTTTTAAATAAAAAATTAAAATAAAAAAACAAAAACAAAAAAACATTGTAAAGTGGTTATCCCACTGGCTATAAGGTGAATGCACCAATTTGTAAGTCGCTCTGGATAAGAGTGTCTGCTAAATGATGTAAATGTAAATAAGTTAATTTCAATCTACTGAACTGTAATTGTGAAGTACCTTTTACAATGCTGTTGTTAATTAATAATAATTGAAGTTTAACTGCTTAAATTGATATTTTACTTCATAGATTTTCATAAAATTGAATATTATCTGTGTTCCGGAAAAACCTTGTATCTCACATTTTGACTCAGACATTGAAGTATGTCCTCTCCTCTCTCTCTTTCTATCTCTCTCTCTCTCTCTCTCTCTCTCTCTCTCTCTCTCTCTCTCTCTCTCTCTCTCTCTCTCTCTCTCTCTCTCTCTCTCTCTCGCTCTCTCTCTCTCTCTCTCTCTCTCCCTCTCTCTCTCTCTCTCTCTCTCTCTCTCTCTCTCTCTCTCTCTCTCTCTCTCTCTCTCTCTCTCTCTCTCTCTCTCTCTCTCTCTCAATCTCTCTGGGCTGCATTTGTCACAATGTGTAACTCTCTCTTTTAACCACATCATTGCCATTGACTCAGTTAATCTCTTTTCTGAAGAAATTAATTTCACAGAAGTAAACTCTTCTTCTCTGAACCTCTCACACCCTGAAGACCTAAACTGGGAATCCTGTAAGGACCTAACCTCAGTGTTCCTTGCCTGTGAACTCACAGCTTTGGCTCTGGCTTTCCCCATCCATTGCTACACTCTCTGGCTCATCACCAGCTCTGCCTCCATCGCCACGAAGATCTTCATTTTCAACATGGCCGTCGTAGAGTTTGTATACTGCCTGTTTAGCCTGGTAGCCGACTTTGTCTACCTCGTCAACAGATACCAGAGCCACTTCCGCATCATCGCCTACACTCCTACTCTTTAGCCGTCCCATGATCCAGTGCTGCATCTGTGTAGAGCGCTACCTGGTGGTGGTCCACCCTGTGGTCTACATGAAGTACAAACCCTTAAGGTACAGGGTGGGGTGGGCGGCCGGGGCCTGGGGGGTCACGCTGATGTTCACAGGGACGGCTGTTTCCCTCTACGAACCTCAGTTCCCCATCCACTGCTTCCTCACCTACATCCTGCTCTTCCTATGGGTCGATCTATCCTGCAGCCTCTTGATGGGGGACCAGGCCTTTTTATTTAGCATTATTACCGGTCCAGGGGATTGAGGGAAGGAGAGAAAGGGTGAAAAAGAGGAGGGAGGGAACCTGATGAAGAGAAGAGCCTCCTGTACTATCCAGATCATCCTGCTGACCTTGATGCTGAACTACTCTCCTACGATCATCAGGGAAATCCTTCAGGATCATATTTCTTTAGATCATTCAGGTGTATTCTGATCCCCATTATTTCTCCTTCAGCGTGTTGGGTAGCTTTACTCAGCCCCTCCTCTACCTCCACAGGGCTGGGAAACTGATCTGCATCGAGGGTTAAAGAGAAAGATAATTCCACTGTCTTCCATTTCTTGGGTAATCATTCTGTTCCATTCCTTTTAAACATATTTCATTATTTTTACAGATTTTGACGTATGTAATAAGTTGTGTAAATAATCCCAAAATGTTGCTTTTATCATACCCATCCATCATTTAGGGCAGAAAAAGTTAAAGGTCTATTAAACATGTATGTTTACTGTACATTGTTCCATAAGGTTGAAGAGCCCTATGGGTTTGTCAAATAGTTGTACTTCTATTGCCATCGCTGCCAGGTGGCACACATCACTACAAGCGGGTAACTCTGAATCTTCAGGGGTTCGAGGCCCCCTTCATGTCAAGCCTTTTTTTTGTTGAGGGAATGGTTAGATGCTGGTCCTCGATTCTCAAATAATCCACATGTGACGAAGTGAATGATTATAATAATGCAAATTATACACTGCACATGTTAGTGTAGCCTACATGTCTCTGTGTTATACTGTAGCCCTTATTGTAGGGACAATTACTAATGTACCAGTAGCCTATGTGTCGGTCTGCAAGAGGGACTCCAGGATTGTAAAAAAATATCAAATCAAATCAAATTGTATTGGTCACATACACATATATAGCAGATGTTATTGTGGGTGTAGTGAAACGCTTAAGTTCCTAGCTCCAACAGTGCAGTGATATCTAAAAATTCACAACAATACACACAAAACTAAAAGTATGAGAATGGAATTAAGAAATATATAAATATTATTATGAGCAATGTCGGCGTGGCATTGACTAAAATACAGTAAAATAGAATACAGCATATTCAAACATAGATGAGTAATGCAGTATGTAAACATTATTAAAGTGACTAGTGTTCCATTATTAAAGTGACCAGTGATTCCATGTCTATGTACATAGGGCAGCAGCCTCTAAGGTGCAGAGTTGAGTAACCGGGTGGTAGCCGGATAGTGATGGCTATTTAACATTCTGATGGCCTTGAGATAGAAGCTGTTTTTCAGTCTCTCTGTCCCTGCTTTGATGCTTTAATGTAGCGACTATTACTAATGTAGCAGCAGCCTATCTGTCGGTCTGCAAGAGGGACTCCAGGAAGCTCCTTATTAAATGTATTTGTAATCTTCATTTGCAAGATTTTGGCTTCACTTCCCTTCGCAATAAATGTCATTCTACATTACAAAGGAAAAAAACATATCTCGCCTGGGATTCACACTTGACGCACACTGCGAAACGTTCCAGTGGCCAGGATCTCTACACTGTCAGCCCTTTGTCCAGTTGAAATGTTGCTCGTGTTTTAGTAACTTTGATTGGTAGACTTTAATTAAGGACGCTTTCATGAACAAGTGTTCGATCACGTCCAACTACGTCAACATTTCTAATTGGCTGATGCAGAATTTTTTACAGGAAATAATCACGTGGCCAGCTGGCCTTGTTAGTATAGGGCTGAGTGTGCCAGGTTATCTTATGGGAACAGCTAACATGTAGCGATCTATAGCGTTCAACTACGTCCATTAATTTAATTGGTTGATGCGGATTTTGAGAAAGACGTCTGGATAAGATCAAATATGCCTCTCTATTTATACATGGGAATACTTGGGAACAGATTTACCTAAATTACTTTTGAGCTGATTTACTGGTAATGTTGTTATTTTATGTCTAACATCTGAAAATATATGAAGAAATACTTAGTTTATTGACAAATAGGAAACATTGATTGTGGGCCACCTATTGTGGAATCCTGACCTATACTGTATGCACTATCCAATTACAGAGAGATCCTGAATCCAAACAACAGACTAATACTGTGAATGTCTGAAGCTCATATGATTTGATTATGGAAGGTGAAAGAGTCAGTCCTTGCAGGTGGCTGGGTTAACCTGTGGCTGGGACAGACAGGTGCTGAGTGATATGAGTGATGATGCTTCTATTTCCGACAATGCCAGAATGCAAATTCCTGAGCAGGTGTGTGTGTGTGTGTGTGTGTGTGTGTGTGTGTGTATGTGTGTGTGTGTGTGTGTGTGTGTGTGTGTGTGTGCTTGCAGCATATGCATTTTGTTAATCTGTGTTTTGTTCATGATACGCTTTGATTGGATTTCTAGTCAAATAAAATGACTTGCTGTAAACTAGTCATACAATGGTGCTCAATTCATCACTGCCTACAGGTGTGTATGTAAATAACACAACACGTGACTTGTTAGGAAGAACAGAGAGCTTTGGATAAAATCACTCATCCATGTAGGTGTTGTACCATCTGGTTGGACTAAGCTTTCTGCTGGAGAAAGAAGTACGAACATCACAAAGCAAGGTCTGAGTTACCATAACAACTAGGGTAGGTTATTTTACATTTTAACATTATTGAGTATGTTATCTCAGGCTAATTGTTTTAAATCTCCTCTTCATGTTTTCATTCAGACTTTCTGAGACAATGTCTTGACTGACATAACAGTAGACTTACATGCAGTTGAAGTCAGAAGTTTACATACACTTAGGTTGAAGTCATTAAAACTTGTTTTTCAACCTCTCCACAAATATTTTGTTAACAAACTATAGTTTTGGCAAGTCGGTTAGGACTTCTACTTTGTGCGTGACACAACTAATTCTTCCAACAATTGTTTACAGACAGATTATTTCACTTATAATTCACTGTATCACAATTCCAGTGGGTCAGAAGTTTATATGCACTAAGTTGACTGTGCCTTTAAACAGCTTGGAAAATTCCAGAAAATGATATCATGGCTTTAGAAGCTTCTGAAAGGCTAAATGACATAATTTCAGTCAATTGGAGGTGTACCTTTGGATGTATTTCAAGGCCTACCTTCAAACTTGCTTGACATCACGGGAAAATCAAAAGAAATCAGTCAATACCTCAGAAAACAAATTGTAGACCTCCACAAGTCTGGTTCATCCTTGGGAGCAATTTCAAATGCCTGAAGGTACCACGTTCATCTGTACAAACAATAGTATGCAAGTATAAACACCATGGGACCACGCAGCCGTCATACCGCTCAGGAAGGAGATGCGTTCTGTCTCCTATAGATGAATGTACTTTGGTGCGAAAATTGCAAATGAATCCCAGAACAACAGCAAAGGACCTTGTGAAGATGCTGGAGGAAACAGGTACAAAAGTATCTATATCCACAGTAAAACGAGTCCTATATCGACATAACCTGAAAGGTCGCTCAGCAAGGAAGAAGCCACTGTGTCACGATGTCAGTGTATGCGGTAGACTGAAGTCAGGCGCAGGACACAGAACTCAATGAAAAAACGTATCTTTACTAATACACGTAAAGAAACAAGAAGCCTCCACGCAGGGAGGAATAAACCCGCTCACCAACGACATCAGCGAACAAACAACAAACACGCACAGAACACAATGGGAGCCACAGGGTTAAATAGGGGCGGAGTAATCACAAGATGGGCAACAGGTGTGAAACAATCTGACACAACAGGTAGAACATAGAAACATATAACATAGATCGGCAGCAGCTAGTACTCCGTTGACGACGAACGACGAAACCTGCCCGAGCAAGGAGGAGGGGCAGCCTCGGCAGAATCCGTGACAGTACCCCCCCGACCCGCGGCTCCAGCCGTGCGGGCCGACACCGGCCTCGGGGACGGCCAAGAGGACGCGGGCGCGGGCGAGTGGGATGATTGCGGTGGTAATCCCTCAACATGGATGGATCGAGGATATCCCTCCTAGGAACCCAGCACCGTTGCTCCGGACCGCACCCTCCCACTCCACGAGATACTGCAGCCCCCCCGACGCCTCGGATCCAATATGGACCAAACCGAGTACGCCGGTGCCCCTCGATGTCCAGCGGGGCGGAGGAACCTCCCGTATCTCCGACTCCTGGAGTGGACCAGCTACCACCGGCCTGAGGAGAGACACATGGAACGAGGGGTTAATACGATAATTAGTAGGAAGTTGTAACCTATAACATACCTCGTTCAATCTCCTCAGGACTTTGAATGGCCCCACAAACCGCCGACCCAGTTTCCGGCAGGGCAGGCGAAGGGGCAGGTTTCGGGTCGAGAGCCAGACCCGGTCCCCCGGTGCATACACCGGGGCCTCACTGCAGTGGCGGTCGGCGCTCGCCTTTTGCCGCCTGATGGCCCGCTGCAGACGTACATGGGCAGTGTTCCAGGTCTCCTGCGAGCGCCGAAACCACTCGTCCACCGCAGGAGCCTCGATCTGGCTCTGATGCCAAGGTGCCAGGACCGGCTGATAACCTAATACACATTGGAACGGAGACAGGTTAGTAGAGGAGTGGCGGATGGAGTTCTGGGCTATCTCTGCCCAGGGGAGGTAAACCGACCACTCCCCCTGCCGGTCCTGGCAATACGACCTCAGAAACCTACCCACCTCCTGGTTTACTCTCTCCACCTGCCCGTTACTCTCGGGGTGAAATCCTGAGGTCAGACTGACCGAGACTCCCAGACGTTCCATGAACGCCCTCCAAACCCTAGAGGTGAACTGGGAACCCCGATCAGACACTATATCCTCAGGCACCCCGTAGTGCCGGAAAACGTGTGTGAATAGGGCCTCAGCTGTTTGTAGGGCCGTAGGGAGACCGGGCAGCGGAATGAGGCGGCAGGACTTAGAAAACCGATCCACAACGACCAGGATCGTGGTGTTCCCTTGTGAGGGGGGAAGATCCGTCACGAAGTCCACCGATAGGTGGGACCATTTTCGTTGTGGAACGGGTAGAGGTTGCAATTTCCCTCTGGGCAGGTGTCTAGGAGCCTTATACTGGGCGCACACCGAGCAGGAGGAAACATAAACCCTCACGTCCTTAGCTAAGGTGGGCCACCAGTACTTCTCACTAAGACAGTGCACTGTCCGACCGATACCAGGATGACCAGAGGAGGGTGACGTGTGAGCCCAATAGATCAACCGATCAATAACATCAAGCGGTACGTACATACGACCCTCTGGACACTGAGGAGGAGTGGGTTCGTTGCGCAACGCCCGCTCGATCTCCACGTCAACCTCCCACACCACTGGTGCCACCAGACACGACGCCGGAAGTATGGGAGTGGGCTCCACGGAACTCCCCTCCGTGTCATACAGTCGGGACAGAGCATCTGCCTTAGCGTTCTGGGAACCTGGCCTGTAAGAAAGGGTGAAAACAAAACGGGTGAGAAACATGGACCGCCTTGCCTGGCGAGGGTTTAACCTCCTCGCTGCCCGGATGTACTCCAGATTGCGGTGGTCAGTCGAAATGAGAAAAGGGTGTTTAGCCCCCTCAAGCCAATGTCTCCACGCTTTCAGAGCTTCGACCACAGCCAACAGCTCCCGGTCCCCCACATCATAGTTGCGCTCCGCCGGGCTGAGCTTCTTCGAAAAAAAGGCACAGGGGCGGAGTTTAGGTGGCGTACCCGAGCGCTGAGACAGTACAGCGCCTATTCCAGCCTCGGACGCGTCCACCTCAACCGTGAAGGCTAAAGAGGGGTCCGGATGAGCCAGCACTGGAGCCGAGGTAAAATTAACAGGTTTTTCAGACGACTAAAAGCCCTGTCCGCCTCCGCTGACCACCGCAGACGCACCGCCCCCCCCTTCAGTAACGAGGTAATGGGAGCTGCTACCTGACCAAAGCCCCGGATAAATCTCTGGTAGTAATTAGCAAAACCCAAAAATCGCTGCACCTCCTTTACCGTGGTTGGAGTCGCCCAATTACGCACGGCCGAAATGCGGTCACTCTCCATCCTCACCCCTGACGCGGACATATGGTACCCCAAGAAAGAGATGGACTCCTGGAAGAACAGGCATTTCTCTGCCTTAGCATACAGGTCATGCTCCAACAGTCTTCCAAGCACCTTACGCACCAGGGACACATGCTCGGCCCATGTAGCGGAGTATATAAGGATGTCATCAATATACACCACTACCCCCTTGTCCGTGCAGGTCCCTGAAAATCTCATCCACAAATGTTTGGAAAACTGAGGGAGCATTCATTAACCCGTATGGCATGACCAGATACTCAAAATGTCCAGAGGTGGTACTAAATGCCGTCTTCCACTCATCTCCCCTCATGGATACGCACTAGGTTGTACGCGCTCCTAAGATCCAATTTTGTGAAAAGCGTGCCCCGTGCAATGATTCCGTCATACTAGCTATCAGAGGTAATGGATAGCTGTACTTGATGGTAATCTGATTTAGGCCACGGTAATCAATGCACGGGCGTAACCCACCATCTTTCTTTTTCACAAAAAGAAACTCGAGGAAACGGGTGAAGTGGATGGCCGAATGTATCCCTGCCTCAGAGATTCGGTGACATATGTCTCCATAGCCGCCTTCTCCTCCTGAGACAAAGGATACACCTGACTCCGGGGAAGTGCAGCTCCTACCTGGAGATTTATCGCACAATCCCCTGGACGATGGGGTGGTAATTTAGTCGCCCTCTTTTTACTGAAGACGATAGCCAAATCGGCATACTCGGATGGAATGTGCATGGTGGAAACCTGGTTTGGACTTTCCACCGAAGTTGCCCCCAAGGAAACTCCTAAACACCTCCCTGAACACCGACTGGACCATCCCTTGAGAGCCCTCTGTTGCCATGAAATCGTGGGGTCATGAATGGCTAACAAGGGAAGTCCCAACACCACAGGATGCGCAGGAGAATCAATCAGATAGAGGCTAATCCTCTCCTCATGACCCCCCTGCGTCATCATTAGCAGTGGAGCGGTGACCTCCCTGATTATGCCTGACCCTAACGGGCGACTATCTAATGCGTGAACAGGGAAAGGTTTATCAACAGACACTGTGGGAATCCCTAGGCTACGTGCATACTGGCGATCAATAAAATTCCCAGCCGCGCCTGAATCTACTAGCGACTTATGCTGGGAATGGGGAGAAAAATCTGGAAACATAATGTCGATACACATATTAGCAACAGGGAACTCTGGGTTAGTCGGGTGCCTACTCACCTGAGACAGTCGACCAGTGCTCTGCCTGCTGCCTCGACCTCCTGAGAACCCTCCCCTGCACCGACCAGCAGTGTGTCCTCTGCGGCCACACTTGGTGCAGGGGACAGTCTCTCTCCCAGTCTCCCTACCTGCAGCACCTCCGAGCTCCATGGGGGTATGCTCGGAGGTGCTGGGGGATAGAATGGACAGACCCCCATTAGAATGTCATCGGGCTGCCAACAGGTTATCCAACCGGATGGACATGTCCACCAGTTGGTCCAGGTTGAAATTGGTGTCCCTGCAGGCCAGTTCCTGACGGACGTCCTCTCTTAAGCTGCAACAGTAGTGGTCGATAAGGACCCGCTCATTCCATCCCGCGCTGGCTGCTAAAGTCTTAAACTCCAGCGCAAAATCCTGCGCGCTCCTCATCTCCTGTCGTAGGTGGACCAGCCGTTCTCCCGCCGCTCTCCCCTCCGGTGGATGATCGAATACCGCCCGGAAGCGGCGGGTGAAATCCTCGTAGCGGACAGTTCTCGAGTCTATATTCCCCCACTCGGCATTAGCCCACTCAAGCGCCTTCCCTGATAGACAGGAGATGAGGGCGGACACGCTCTCGTATCCCGAGGGCGCCGGGTGAATGGTGGCCAGGTAAAGCTCTACCTGGAGGAGAAATCCCTGGCACCCGGCAGGTGTACCGTCATATGCCCTCGGGAGCGAGAGCCGAATTGCCCTGGACCCAGGTGGCGAAGTGGTAGCCAGTGTAGCAGGTGGTGGTGTGGTTGGGCATGCTGAAGG
This sequence comes from Coregonus clupeaformis, assembly GCF_020615455.1. Taxonomy (NCBI): domain Eukaryota; kingdom Metazoa; phylum Chordata; class Actinopteri; order Salmoniformes; family Salmonidae; genus Coregonus; species Coregonus clupeaformis. Next base: position 226,677 of record NW_025533769.1, read on the forward strand.
GATACCACCTCTCTCAATTCGCTCCATCATCTGGAACACTCGTTCCATCGTAGCACAGAGATTCTGGATCATCGTCCCTTGACGTTGGACAAGTTCCTCCATCGTCTTCGTAGATCCAGTCGTTCCTGCTGACTCCATCGTGGTGCGTGTTTCTGTCACGATGTCAGTGTATGCGGTAGACTGAAGTCAGGCGCAGGACACAGAACTCAATGAAAAAACGTATCTTTACTAAAACACGTAAAGAAACAAGAAGCCTCCACGCAGGGAGGAATAAACCCGCTCACCAACGACATCAGCGAACAAACAACAAACACGCACAGAACACAATGGGAGCCACAGGGTTAAATAGGGGCAGAGTAATCACAAGATGGGCAACAGGTGTGAAACAATCTGACACAACAGGTAGAACATAGAAACATATAACATAGATCGGCAGCAGCTAGTACTCCGGTGACGATGAACGACGAAACCTGCCCGAGCAAGGAGGAGGGGCAGCCTCGGCAGAATCCGTGACACACTGCTCCAAAACCGCCATAAAAAGGTCAGATTACGGTTTGCAAGATCTTACTTTTTGGAGAAATGTCCTCTGGTCTAATGAATCAAAAATAGAACTGTTTGGCCGTAATGTCCATCGTTATGTTTGGAGGAAAAAGGGGAGAAGCTTGCAAGCCGAAGAACACCATCCCAACCCTGAAGCATGGGGGTGGCAGCATCATGTTGTGGGGTGCTTTGCTGCTGGAGGGACTGGTGCACTTCACAAAATAGATGGCATCATGAAGAAGGAAAATTATGTGGATATATTGAAGCAACATCTCAAGACATCAGTCAGGAAGTTAAAGCTTGGTCGCAAATGGGAATTCCAAATGGACAATGACCCCAAGCATTCTTCCAAAGTTGTGGCAAAATGGCTTAAGGACAACAAAGTTAAGGTATTGGAGTGGCTATCACAAAGCCCTGACCTCAATCCTATAGAACCTGTGTGGGCAGAACTGAAAAGGGGTGTGCGAGCAAGGAGGCCTACAAACCTTACTCGGTTACACCAGCTCTGTCAGGGGGAATGGGCCAAAATTCATCCAACTTATTGAGGGAAGCTTGTGGAAGGCTACCCGAAACGTTTGACCCAAGTTAAACAATGTAAAGGCAATGCTACCAAATACTAATTGAGTGTATGTAAACTTCTGTCCCAATGGGAATGTGATGAAATAATTATAAGCTGAAATAAATCATTCTCTCTACTATTATTCTGACATTTCACGTTCTTAAAATAAAGTGGTGATCCTAACTGACCTAATAGAGGGACTTTTTCCTAGGATTAAGTATCAGGAATTGTGAAAAACTGAGTTTAAATGTAGTTGGCTAAGGTGTATGTAAACTTCCAACTTCAACTTACTATCAAAGTATTTTTATGTATGTTTGCATCAATATATTAAATCAGTTTTTTTGCCAACAAAATATTGAAACATAAAGTCATGAATCATGTAATCACCCCTCTCTTGTATCTCTTATTCCAAAGGGATGAATGACTCTTCAGGAAATCACACTTACATTGACAAATGGGAGGTTTGCTTGGACCAGGGCTATGTTGCGCCAGTGATTTGCCATGCTGTCCATGCCCTGTGCTTCCTACTGGGGACGCCAGCTCTGGTCTGGTGCCTCTGGCTCTCTCTGAGTGGAAGTCTCTCTGGAGGTCTCAAACCCACCCAGGTCTTCTCTATTAACCTCTTTGCAGCGGAGCTGGTGTTCTGTGTCGAGGATTTCCTTGAGGTGGTCAGAATCCTCATCCATAACGTCATGTTACAGAAGGCTATATATTTCTTATTTTATCTCTCCTGGACCTGCAGGCCCCTGCTCCAGAGCTGCATCTGTGGAGCGCTACCTGGCAGTGGTCCAACCAGTGACTTTCCTCAAGTACAGGCTCCGGAGGTACAGAGTGGCGTGTTCAACCATGGTCTGGGTGTTGTCTCTCGCATTTGCATGTTCTCGCATCACTTCAATGTTTTTTTTTGAAGCTAGAACTTATGTGATTAGTATTGTCTATTGCCTTGGGGTGGCCATTATTTCTCTCTGCTGCTTCTTCATCCTGCGTGTGCTGAAGCAGCCTGGTCCAGGAGAGGTAGAGGGGGGCAGAGGGGGAGAGAAGAAACAGGGGACGACAGACCCACATAAGATGAGAGCTTTTGGGATCGTCTTAACCAACCTGGTGATCATCTTGGCGAGTTCCATCCCGGTGGTTGTTGGTTACACCCCCCTGTCATCCAGTCTTGTCTACTTCTGCAATGTCTTCCCCTTGTTAATGATTATTAACATATTCAGTGTCCTGTTCTCACCCCTATTGCACCTCTACAGAGAGGGAAGGCTGCCATGCCGAAGAGGGCCAGAGACATGTTAGATTTACAGCTGTGGGCACTAAAAGTACAGGTTTTTGTGACAAACTATCGCTAAATGATGTTACACTCTAAAAAGTGAAGGTTCCTGGAGGATCCTTTAAGGGTTCTTCAAATTGAAATGGTGAGGGAACCCCTATAAGTTCTTCAAAGAATTCTTTGAAAGGGTTAATTTTTGAACTAGCAGTTATACAGATCATTAACAAAACATGCACACGACAGTACACATACCTTGGTTTTTGTGGTAAATGTGAATGAAAAAAAATGGTTTTAATAGTGGTTTTCATAAACATACCTTGTCCATAATGTAGAAGCCTATGGGATATTCATTGAACAGGTAAGGGAGGAGGATGGTAAATGTGATCAGCATTACATACCAATACCAATTGACATACCTTTGTATGCCTCCTTGTCTGTATACCTACAGACACAAAGTGAGCAGTTCAGTTATCTGCACCCAATACAGCTAGCCTTCAACATATTCTTATAGCTTACAGTACATATTCTTACCTCTTTGTTGATTGATATCCATTGAATTGTGTCTATTTTCTGTTTTAGAAAGATTTGCACAAATATGAAAAGATGGATAGTGTCATCAGAAAACAATATCAATTTAGATCATACAAGGGACAAACCTTACCTAAAACTGAGGAGATCTTTAAATGTTTCAGTTAAGTGCCTGCACCTGCTGTCCTTTCAAATTCAAATCAAAATGTTTCAGTCGGGCAGGTAGGTTCCTGCTAGAACCCCCACCAACTAAGAAGGTTCCTCAATGAACCCCACCTCCTATGGGGTTCATGGAATAACTATTTGGGTGCAATTTTCAGTGCCAAGAACACTAAGATTATTTGAAGAACTTTGAAGATCTTAGAAGAACCCTTGTTGAACCCCTAATTTTTAGAGATTTGTTTTGAATATGCATTTAATAATAGTAATTATTCTACCAATACTGTGGTGCAGCCTAATTTCTTAGTACCTGCAACTGTAGTTTAAACATACATAGACATAGGCATAGGCATATAATCAATTGTGTAATTTTTTATTTGATAAATAGTTTTGGTTTTATTTCATTTGGTGGCATGTAACAATACAATTTTTTAGATACTGGACGTTAGCATTATAGTTGTTGTTAACTACAGCTGAATCACTTGTTTAGCATTTATAGTCAATGTTGGTTTGTTTGATTAATTATACAATTCGTATTAGGATGGGGTGGATAGGTACGGGATTAGGCCCATTCATTTAGCATCAGCATTAAGTAATGGTTGTTTTGATCATCATGGTATGTTCTACTTTGAACTTAGGTTCCTTATCTGTCAATAAGATTACATACTTTTCTTAAAATGTATGGGGACTGAATGTACATGAGACTTGGCTAATACTGTCATCGTTGCTCAACATTCTAACCCAGACATTGCATACTCCTAGAAAGCCATTAGGCTCCATCCACACTGGGAAAAAACCTGAACCCCATTGATGTCAAATGGATAGTTTGGGATTTTGGCAATGAGGCCCTTTATCTACTTTCAGAGAATCAGATGAACTCGTGGATACCTTTTTATTTGTGCTTAGCTAGTTAGCATTGGATTGCTGAACTAGCTCTAAATTACTTCATATTGGACTCAGATATATACAAATGGTATCCGCAAGTTTATATGACCCTTGGGAATTAGAAAAAGAGCCTCCCGAACTATTATTTTAACATCGGCTACTTTAATGGCAGATGCACTTAAATTCAAATATCTATACATTAGTCAAATAAAGGCTAGTCTAGATGAGTGTCATCTTGTTTGAAAACTCTTGGCATAATGTAGGTGCTAAATCATAACCCCTGGACAGCGGTATACACGCTCATTCTTCTCCAATAAGAATAAGCCAGAGAAGGTACAGTGGAAACTCAAGTTCTTACCATGTCCTGAAAAACCACAGTAACTTCAATCAATTTGTAATATTAATATAGTCTATCTCTGAGTAATTACGCTTAATTCCTGTATTTAGAGGTTTTGACATTTGTAATAATTTGTTTATGGTTAAACTAAACAGTGTGTGCAGGGGGTAAATGTTTTGATTCATGTGTGTGTGAAATTGCCATTTATTTGTCGTTGTATAGCTGTTAATCTGAGTGAAATTAGGGCGAGAGATTGTGAGATTTTACTATCACCTCATGCTCACAGTTACATGCGATACCTGACTGTTTTAACAAATTGTAACCCAACAAAACACAGTATCTACTATTTTAACTTTTCTTAATGATCTTTTAACTTGTTTTACATCCCGTATAGCAGTTGCTTCTCTACTATTGAGTGATGTTCTGTATTGATATGAATTGCTGTATGTTTTAAAAAGAGGTGTGGAATAAAGCAAATCTGATTGATTCAGGTCCCTCTCTGTCTCACTTTCATTACAGCATGTCATCAAATATACTGTATATCCACATGCACATGGCTTGGCTAGTTGTATAACCACTATGAAACATTCAAACACAGACAGGGCCCACTGCATACAAACATTCCATGATTATTGGGACTTGCCTGATGTTTGTATTTGTCATTTGCATGACAGCCAACATAGTCTTTTAGATGTTGTAACTGCCTCTGAAGGAGTAACCCACTGGACAAGACTGGCTGAATTGACATTCATTTTATCCTAAAAACATATATACATGATGACATTGAATCAACATGGAAAACTATTTAGATTTGGAAGAAGTAATCAACTTTTGATTTATTAGGATCCCCATTAGCTGACGCCAATCAGCTAGTCTTACTGGGGTCTGATATATAACGAAAATACATTACAGACAAAAGTACTTTACAGTTAACATACATTTTAAAACATGAACATGTAGTGTGTGTGTGTGTGCATCTATCAATTACACAGACATGTCAGTACATACACACAACAAGTATGTCACGTGGGAGTAATGTTGTGCTGTGAGGTGTTGTTTTATTTGTTGTTTTCAAACCAACTTTGCTCGTTCACTTGCTCTATATGAGATGGAAGGGCGTTCCATGCACTAATGGCTCTGTATAATACTGTAAGTTTCGTTGAATTTGTTCTGGACCTGGGGACTGTGAAAATACCACTAGTGGCATGTCTGGTCGGATAAGTGTGTGTCTCAGTGCCTTGCGTAGATTGACTATGCAAACAATTTGGACTATCAAACACATTAATGTTTCTTTTAAAAACAAGAAGTAATACAGTCAGTCTATCCTCAACTCTTAGCCAAGTGATATTGGCAAGCAGAGTAATTATATGAGCCCTCTGATTACAATGAATGGTAAATGCCCCGCTCTCGACAGCAAGGGGTATTGCGGACGGCCCAGTCCATCACTGGGGGCGAGCTCCCAGCCATCCAGGACATTTATAAAGACATCAGCCACCCCAGCTAAGGACTGTTCTCTCCGCTACAGTCTGGCAGGCGGTACGGGAGCATCAGGTCTCAGACCACCAGGATCCAAGACAGCTTCTATCTCCCAAAAATAAAACTACAGAAGAGCTAATCAATGGCTGTCTACATATACCCACAGACTAACTGCACTGACTCTACCTGTACTGACTCTACCTGTACTGACTCTACCTGTACTGACTCTACCTGCACTGACTCTACCTGCACTGACTCTACATGTACTGACTCTACCTGCACTGACTCTACCTGTACTGACTCTACCTGTACTGACTCTACCTGCACTGACTCTTCCTGTACTGACTCTACATGCACTGACTCTACCTGTACTGACTCTACCTGTATTGACTCTACCTGCTCTGACTGTGAATCAGAAAAATAGTAATTATACAGATGATTAACAAAACATGCACACAACAGAATTCATATCTTGGCTTTTGTGGTGAATGTGATTGAAAAAAACTGTTTTGATAATGATTTTCATACACATACCTTGTCCATAATGTAGAGGCCTTGTCAATATTCCTGCAGACAGAGACACATATTCTTACCTCTTTGTTAATTGATCATGTTAACATCAGAAGCCTCCTCCCTAAGTTTGAGTTATTCACTGCGTTAGCACACTCCGCCAACCCTGGTGTTCTAGCAGTGTCTGAATCCTGGCTTAGGAAGGCCACCAAAAATCCAGAAATGTCCATCCCCAACTACAACATTTTCCGTCTAGATAGAACTGCCAAAGGAGGCGGAGTTGCAATCTACTGTAGAGATAGCCTGCAGAGCTCTATCATACTATCCAGGGCTGTGCCCAAACAGTTTGAGATCCTACTTCTAAAAATCCACCTTTCCAGAAATAAGTCTCTCACTGTTGCTGCTTGCTACAGACCCCCCTCATCCCCCAGCTGTGCCCTCGACACCATATGTGAATTGATTGCCCCCCATCTGTCCTCAGAGTTCGTACTGCTGGGTGACCTAAACTGGGATATGCTTAACACCCCGGCTTTCCTACAATCTAAACTAGATGCCCTCAATCTCACACAAATGATCAAGGAACCTTCAAGGTACAACCCTACATTTGTAAACATGGGCACCCTCATAGATACCATCCTGACGAATTTACCCTCTAAATACACCTCCGCTGTCTTCAACCAGGATCTCAGCGATCACTGCCTCATTGCCTGCGTCCGTAATGGGTCCGCGGTCAAACGACCACCCCTCATCACTGTCAAACGCTCCCTAAAACACTTTAGCGAGCAGGCCTTTCTAATTGACCTGGCCCGGGTATCCTGGATGGATATTAACCTCATTCCGTCAGTAGGGGATGCATGGCTGTTCTTTAAAAGTGCTTTCCTCTCCATCTTAAATAAGCATGCCCCTTTCAAAAAATTCAGAACTAAGAACAAATATAGTTCCTGGTTCACCTCAGACTTGACTGCCCTTGACCAGCACAAAAACATCCTGTGGCGTACTACATTAGCATCGAATAGCCCCTGCGATATGCAACTTTGCAGGGAAGTCAGGAACCAATATACACAATCAGTTAGGAGCAAAGGCTAGCTTTTTCAAACAGAAATATGCATCCTGAAGGACACTGTAAAGTCCATGGAGAATAAGATCACCTCCTCCCAGCTGCCCACTGCACTGAGGCTAGGAAACACTGTCACCACCGATAAATCTATAATAATCGAGAATTTCAACAAGCATTTTGCTACAGCTGGACATGCTTTCCACCTGGCTACCACTATCCCAGCCACCAGCTCTGCACCCTCCGTTGCAACTTGCCCATACAACCCCACCCCTGCTTCTCCTTCACCCAAATTCAGACAGCTGATGTTCTGAAAGAGCTGCAAAATCTGGACCTCTACAAATCAGCTGGGCTAGACAATCTGGACCCTTTCTTTCTAAAAATTAGTAGCCAAAATTGTTGCAACCCCTATTACTAGCCTGTTCAACCTCTCTTTCGTAACGTCTGAGATCCCTAGAGATTGGAACGCTGCCGCAGTCATCCCCCTCTTCAAAGGGGGTGACACTCTAGATCCAAACTGTTACAGACCTATATCCATCCTGCCCTGCTTTTCGAACGTTTTTGAAAGCCAAGTTAACAAACAGATCACCGACCATTTTGAATCCCACCGTACCTTCTCCGCTATGCAATCCAGTTTCCGAGCTGGACATGGGTGCACCTCAGCCACGCTCAAGGTCCTAAACGATATTATAACCGTGATAGATAAAAGACAGTACTGTGCAGCCGTCTCCATTGACCTGGCCAAGGGTTTCGACTCTGTCAATGACTGCATTCTTATTGGCAGACTAAATAGCCTTGGTTTCTCAAATGAATGCCTCGCCTGGTTTACCAACTACTTCTCAGACACAGTTAATATGTCAAATCGAAGGGTCTGTTGTCTGGACCTCTGGCAGTCTCTATGGGGGTGCCACAGGGTTTAATTCTCGGGCCGACTCTATTCTCAGTGTATATCAATGATGTCGCTCCTGCTGCTGGTGACTCTCAGATCCACCTCTACGCAGACGACACCATTTTGTATACATCTGGCCCTTCATTGGACACTGTATTAACAAACCTCCAAACGAGCTTCAATGCCATACAACACTCCTTCCGTAACCTCCAACTGCTCTTAAACGCTAGTAAAACGAAATGCATACTATTCAATTGAATGCTGCTTGCACCCGCCCGCCCGACTAGAATCACTACTCTCGGCGGGTCTGACTTAGAATATGTGGACAACTACAAATACCTAGGTGTCTGGTTAGACCGTAAACTCTCCTTCCAGACTCAAATTAAGCATCTCCAATCCAAAGTTAAATCTAGAATCGGCTTCCTATTTCGCAACAAAGCCTCCTTCACTCATGCTGCCAAAAATGCCCTCGTAAAACTGACTATCCTACCGATCCATGACTTCGGCGATGTCATTTACAAAATATCCTCCAACACTCTACTCAGCAAATTGGATGTAGTCTATCATAGTGCCATCCGTTTTGTCACCAAAGCCCCATATACTACCCACCATTGTGACCTGTATGCTCTCGTTGGCTGGCCCTCACTACATATTCGTCGCCAAACCCACTGGCTCCAGGTCATCTATAAATCACTGCTAGGCAAATCCCCGCCTTATCTTAGCTCATTGGTCACCATACCAACACCCACCCGTAGTATACACTCCAGCAGGTATATCTCACTGGTCATCCCCAATGCCAACACCTCCTTTGGCTGCCATTCCTTCCAGTTCTCTGCTGCCAATGAATAGAACGAACTGCAAAAATCTCTGAAGCTGGAGACTCTTATCTCCCTCACTAACTTTAAGCATCAGTTGTCAGAGCAGCTCACCGATCACTGCACCTGTACACAGCCCATCTGAAATGAGCCCACCTAACTATCTCATTCCCATATTGTTATTTATTTTGCTCATTTGCACCCCAGTATCTCTATTTGCTCATCATCATTTGCACATCTATCACTCCAGTGTTAATACTAAATTGTAATTATTTTGCACTATGGCCTATTTATTGCCTTACCTCCAAAACTTACTACATTTGCATACACTGTACAGTGGGGAAAAAAGTATTTGGTCAGCCACCAATTGTGCAAGTTCTCCCACTTAAAAAGATGAGAGAGGCCTGTAATTTTCATCATAGGTACATGTCAACTATGACAGACAAAATGAAAAAAAAGTATTTAGTCAGCCACCAATTGTGCAAGTTCTCCCACTTAAAAAGATGAGAGAGGCCTGTAATTTCCATCATAGGTACACGTCAACTATGACAGACAAATTGAGAATTTTTTTTCCAGAAAATCACATTGTAGGATTTTTAATGAATTTATTTGCAAATTATGGTGGAAAATAAGTATTTGGTCACCTACAAACAAGCAAGATTTCTGGCTCTCACAGACCTGTAACTTCTTCTTTAAGAGGCTCCTCTGTCCTCCACTCGTTACCTGTATTAATGGCACCTGTTTGAACTTGTTATCAGTATAAAAGACACCTGTCCACAACCTCAAACAGTCACACTCCAAACTTCACTATGGCCAAGACCAAAGAGCTGTCAAAGGACACCAGAAACAAAATTGTAGACCTGCACCAGGCTGGGAAGACTGAATCTGCAATAGGTAAGCAGCTTGGTTTGAAGAACTCAACTGTGGGAACAATTATTAGGAAATGGAAGACATACAAGACCACTGATAATCTCCCTCGATCTGGGGCTCCACGCAAGATCTCACCCCGTGGGGTCAAAATGATCACAAGAACGGTGAGCAAAAATCCCAGAACCACACAGGGGGACCTAGTGAATGACCTGCAGAGAGCTGGGACCAAAGTAACAAAGCCTACCATCAGTAACACACTACGCCGCCAGGGACTCAAATCCTGCAGTGCCAGACGTGTCCCCCTGCTTAAGCCAGAACATGTCCAGGCCCGTCTGAAGTTTGCTAGAGTGCAGTTGGATGATCCAGAAGAGGATTGGGAGAATGTCATATGGTCAGATGAAACCAAAATATAACTTTTTGGTAAAAACTCAACTCGTCATGTTTGGAGGACAAAGAATGCTGAGTTGCATCCAAAGAACACCATACCTACTGTGAAGCATGGGGGTGGAAACATCATGCTTTGGGGCTGTTTTTCTGCAAAGGGACAAGGACGACTGATCCGTGTAAAGGAAAGAATGAATGGGGCCATGTATCGTGAGATTTTGAGTGAAAACCTCCTTCCATCAGCAAGGGCATTGAAGATGAAACGTGGCTGGGTCTTTCAGCATGACAATGATCCCAAACACACCGCCCGGGTAACGAAGGAGTGGCTTCGTAAGAAGCATTTCAAGGTCCTGGAGTGGTCTAGCCAGTCTCCAGATCTCAACCCCATAGAAAACCTTTGGAGGGAGTTGAAAGTCCGTGTTCCCCAGCGACAGCCCCAAAACATCACTGCTCTAGAGGAGATATGCATGGAGGAATGGGCCAAAATACCAGCAACAGTGTGTGAAAACCTTGTGAAGACTTACAGAAAACGTTTGACCTGTGTCATTGCCAACAAAGGGTATATAACAAAGTATTGAGAAACTTTTGTTATTGACCAAATACTTATTTTCCACCATAATTTGCAAATAAATTCATGAAAAATCCTACAATGTGATTTTCTGGATTTATTTTTCTCAATTTGTCTGTCATAGTTGACATGTACCTATGATGAAAATTACAGGCCTCTCTCATCTTTTTAAGTGGGAGAACTTGCACAATTGGTGGCCGACTAAATAGTTTTTTTCCCCACTGTATATGATGAGAAGCAATAATAGCCAGAATAAATACTTTGCATGGTCCTGTTGCTTGTATAACAATCATCCTCTCCTCTCCCTTTCTCTTCTTCCTCTCCCATTCTCCCCCTCTCCCTCTCCTCCTTTCTCTCTTTCTCTCTCACTCTCTTTCTCTCGCTCTCTCTCTCTCTCTCTCGCTCTCTCTCTCGCTTCCTTCCTTCCTTCCTTCCTTCCTTCCTTCCTTCCTTCCTTCCTTCCTTCCTTCCTTCCTTCCTTCCTTCCTTCCTTCCTTCCTTCCTTCCTTCCTTCCTTCCTTCCTTCCTTCCTTCCTTCCTTCCTTCCTTCCTTCCTTCCTTCCTTCCTTCCTTCCTTCCTTCCTTCCTTCCTTCCTCTCGCTCTCTCTCTCTCTATCTCTCGCTCTCTGTCTTCCTTATCTCTCTCTCACTCTCTTTGTCTCTCTCTCGCTCTCTCTCTCTCTCCCTTTCTCTATCTCTCTCTCTCTCTCTCTCTCTCTCTCACCTTTAAATGTCAAGTGTGATATAGCATGGTTTCGTATTGAACCCTGGGCATAATGTACTTGTTTGTAAATAGACCGGGTGTTATTCTGTTTTAACATTGTGTGATATTTTATTGGCAGAAAGACAGACCATTTCGCTGGATAATGCAGAAACAGACTGGCACCAAACATTTACATGTGTTTTCTCTTGAAATTATAGATGATTGTTTTTGAAAGTTACAATGGAAAAACTCAGGGCACTCTCCATCCATAACACATTCTACATTTACGTCATTTAGCAGACGCTCTTATCCAGAGCGACTTACAGTTAGTGCATACATTATTATTTTTTCATACAGGCCCCCCGTGGGAATCGAACCCACAACCCTGGCATTGCAAATGCCATGCTCTGTCAACTGAGCTACCTCCCATTCCCTCCCCAACCCTGGACGACGCTGGGCCAATTGTGCGCCGCCCCATTGGTCTCCCGGTTGCGGCCGGCTACAGCAGAGCCTGGATACGAACCAGGATTCGAACAAGGATCTCTAGTGGCACAGCTAGCACTGCGATGCAGTGCCTTAGACCACTGCGCCACTCAGGAGGCACAGCATATTCTCTTCAACCATACCACACATCACTAAGTGTTGTCATAACCAGTGGAAAACATTTGCATGTCAGGTGTGGTTCATTAAGTGAGGTGATGATCATAATCAGTTTACAGACAGGAGAAACACAGGTGTCTAGTGGGGGTTGTCTTAGTCAGGATAAAACGTGGAGAAAGGGACAAGGGTTTTACTAAACAGGAGGAATCACTGTCTCAGTCAGTATTAAAGGTGGCTGCAGGGACAGGGGTCAATACTAATGCTGAATGAGAGGAGGCTCAGCCAGGGGATGAAGCAGTGCTTCAAGAGGCAGACAAAGTGAAGGTTGTAGGAGAGGAGGTTCAGCCAGGTGATGAAGGGATGAAGGTTGAAGGAGAGGTTCAATCCACAGAGAAGGAGTCTCCAGCATTAGGAGGAAAGGAGCAAGAGGAGGAGCCTGATGCGTCTTCATTACAGCCAGCAGGAGTGAACCAGAGAGAGGATACAGAACCCAACACAGACCAACCTGGAGGTCAGGGTGGAGAGGAGGTCACAGAACCCAACACAGACCAACCTGGAGGTCAGGGTGGAGAGGAGGTCACAGAACCCAACACAGACCAACCTGGAGGTCAGGGTGGAGAAGAGGTCACAGACACTATCCCTAACATTCCTACAACAGAGTCCAACGTCATTGAAGAATGTTGTTAAGTCAAAATACAACATATTTGTCAATGACGAGACTGGGTTGTGTTCAGTAACGAAACATTTTGAAATGGAAAACGAATTACTGTTTCTTATAGGACAAGTCCAGTTGGTCCCTCCCGCATTCAGTCCATTCTTCCATGTGGTGCCTAATAAACATGACCCTGATGTGCCCTTGATTCTGAGGAAACTAGCCTCTTATGTGCCCTTTATTCTGAGGTAACTAGCCTCTGATGGGTCCTTTATCCTGAGGTAACTAGCCTCTGATGGGTCCTTTATTCTGAGGTAACTAGCCTCTGCCTTGCCACAGGAGGAAAAAGACAACAGGCTAGCCAGCTCTTAGGTAGAATAGTGCTTGAGACATGGTAGCCAGCACACTGCATATGCAAAGTAGTTGTTGAGATGGCCACTTGCTTTTTGTTGTGGTCAATGAATGGTAACCTGGTTTACATAGATTAGTGGTTGTGTTCATTGTAGATTAGTAGATGTGGTGAGGTCAGTTAACCAACTGTATCTAGATAAGTTGGTCACATACACATATTTAGCAGATGTTATTGTGGGTGTAGCAGAAATGATTGTGTTCCTAGCTCCAACAGTGCAGTAGTATCTAACAATTCACAACAATACACACAAATCTAAAAGTAAAATAATGGAATTTAAAAATATATGAATATTACGACGAGTAATGTCGGAGTGGCATTGACTAAAATACAGTAGAATAGAGTATAGACATGAAGTGAGTAAAATGCTATGTAAACATTATTAAAGTGACCAGTGCTCCATTATTAAATTGACCAGTGATTCCATGTTGATGTACATAGGCAAGCAGCCTCTAAGGTGCAGGGTTGAGTAATGGGGTGAAGAATGTTTACGTTAAACTGTGGTAGCTATGGTAACCACTAGATGGCTAAATGTTAAACAGTGGTAGCTATAGTAACCACTAGATGGCTGGATATTAAACTGTGGTAGCTATAGTAACCACTAGATGGCTGGATATTAAACTCTGGAATAGGAAAACTCAGCCATGACATTCAAATCAGTTGTGTTAGCAAGCTCATGTTAGCCTGGGAAAAAGTTGATTGGTTGACAACCTAAACCACATTTGTTGAATTGTTTCCAAAGTTTCAGGGATTACATTTTTTTTATTAACGTTTTATAGATTTTTCACACACATAAAAATCCACAAAAAGTCCTTACTTAATCAGCTATAATCAACTAATTGTTGTATTGATTAGGGTATTTACAATGATAAACTAGTCAAGCTTACCTATCAGAATAGTGTCTTTGTGCTAGGTGTGGTGTGTGTATGTTTACATAGGTCCCACAGTATAATCACATCATTTTTCATTTGCATATTTAAAGGTGGTTTTGTTTCTGATCTGTTTGATCACTATCAGGCATGGAGTTTCTGGTCCCCAAGTCAGGCTTCTTCTGCAAGGTGTGTTCTAAGTTCTACAGCGGAACTGACGAGCCAAGAAGAACCACTGCAGGAGCCTCAAACACCATCAGAACCTAGAGGTGAGAACCCCAAACAACCAATCAGCCACAACACTTACAAATCAACAACCAATCAACTAGAACATTTTGACAATCAGAGGTGGGACATATTCCATTTCAATTGAGTCATTTCAGTTATTTAACCGAATAGGAATATCCGCTTGCTTCCTGAATTGAAATGGAATGGGTTGCTTGTATAACAATCCTCCTCTCCCCCTCCCTCCCTCCCTCCCTCTCTCTTCTCCCCCCCCCCCTCCCTCTCTGTTCTGTTCTCTTTCCCCTCCTTCCTTCCACCTCTCTCTCTCTCTCTCTCTCTCTCTCTCTCTCTCTCTCTCTATCTTTCTGTTAGAGAGATCTTTTCCCATGATATAGAAGAGGAGTGACCCGAGAGAGAAATTAAAATATAAACCAGTTTACAGTTAAAATAAGGTATTTTTTATTCAATCCGTGTCTCCATTTTGCCATTGAAGCCAGTTTGATCATTTAAAGGCAGAGATGTTCTCAAGACAATTCAACTGTTAACTTTTACCCTGATGTTTATCTACGTATGCAGCATCCCTTCTGATTTGAATACTGCAAGATGTGCAGTGTGGTTTCCCCTGGGTGTCCATTCGCATCAATGGAAATGGAGTGATTTCCATGTTCAAATCATGCATGGACCATTAGCTTCCCCCCAGCTATAGCACCGCTAGCCACTGTGCTAAAACAGCTAACCTCCTGTTAACATGGAAAGTAAAAGGCTTGGCTTGAGTTAAGGGGTCTTGCTCTTTTATATACGGTAGCTATTTCAAATCTATACATTCAAATGACTCACTACTACACTGCAACAGTTAATTTATGTAATAGGGAATTCGCGGTCAACATGAATAAAAAAATACATATATTGATAATACATCATTTAATGAATAACATTTAATAATAATATATATTTACATTCTCAAAGACTACATTTACCTAAATTATCCCTTGACTCTGTGACACACCCAGAGTTTTACTTCACAGCTCCAATCATTTGCATCAGCAGCCTCAGCCACTGGCCATGTTTGTTTCTCCCTGTAGCTCAGCCACTTTGACTGTCTAATGAGAACACATCTAGAGCAAGGCTGACCTTGGCTGGCACCGTATTCCCTATTTAGTGCACTACTTTTGAATGGGGCGTAAACGTGCTCTGGTTAAAAGTAGTTATTGAACAGGGTGCCATTTGGGACATTACCTTCACACAAAGAACTAAACTAAACCTAAGCCACTGAATCACATCCATTTAAATCACTGTTCAGAACTCTTCACAGCAGCCTTGTCATTAGGAATGATAGTGAAAAACATTTAAACATGCTGTTGAACCTATGATATTAATGGGTGTAGTGCATCAATATCCTCTCATAAGACATTACTGAAGCATTATGTAGATATCATAAGAGATAAGATATCAAAGATAACAACATTGTTGCTATTAGTCTTTAGTCTTGTTCTACATTCATGATTTAAAAAATTAACTCTCAAGTTTAGTTTTTAACTGAATACTTGGCATTTTAAATCATGATCATGACTTTGCATATCACTCCCTCAGCTTGATGTTAGATCCTGATCCGATATTAAACAGTCTGTCCCTAATGGCTGTAACGATCCCGGCAGTCTGAGTCGGGTCCTGTCTGTGGACTAGTTTTTCTGCCCGTGATCTCCAGTTTCCCGAGGGTTCTGGAACGCTCCGGGGAGCTCTCTTGATTTCCGCACCTGCATCCCATCAGCAATCTGCACACCTGGTCCTGATCATCACCCTTCTTAGGCTCTGGCCTAACATCCATTCCCTGCCGGATCGTTAGCCATGAACAGTAGGTTTACCAGAGTATCAGTCTTAGAGCTTCTAGCGTTAGTTTTGTTGTTTTGCACCTTGTTGGTTTGTTGTTTACTTACCTCCGTTTTGTTCCATCTGCAGTCACTCGTCCGGAACCTTCATCCAACCTCTGCCTGGTGGTCGGCGGCTGCCGAGCCATGATTGGATCAACCACTGCACCCCTAACAACTAATCAACGCCGCCCGCTCTGTTCCCTGGATTATTCAGCATCACTCTTGAATTTGTAAATAAACACTCACCTTCGTTTCAACTTACCTTGTCCTGGTCTGCTTCTGGGTTCTGGCTTTGTAACTCGTGACAGAACGATCCGGCCAGTAATGAACCCAGCGGACCTGGACTCTGTTCGCCATGCCATTACCCATCAGGAGAAGATGTTGGGCCATCATAGCACGGAGCTACAGGAGATCGCGTTGGCAGTTCGGAACCTTTCTACCGGTCTGACGGAGGTCCAGAACCAGCGCAAGTTTCCGGTGGAGGATCCACTACCGGTTTCACCCATCTCGCCTGCCGCGTCTGGAGCGGTGTCCTTCCGTGAGCCCAAGGTTCCGACGCCGGATAAATATGAGGGGGAGCTGGGAAGATGCCGTTCTTTCCTTATGCAGTGTGGGTTAGTGTTCGATCTACAGCCCTACTCTTATGCCACAGACAAGGCTAGGATAGCCTTTGTGATTGAGTTGCTGCGTGGTCGAGCGCTGGAGTGGGCTTCAGCCGTTTGGGAACGACAAGACCCCTGCATGGCTTCAGACCAGGGGGTTCACGGCCGAGATGAGGAAGCTTTTCGACCATTCCGTCCGAGGGAGGGACGCAGCTAGGCGCCTGTTTTCGCTTCACCAAGGAACTCGCAGCGTGGCCGACTTCGTGATCGAGTTCAAGACGTTGGCTGTGGAGAGTGGGTGGAATGAGGAGTCTCTGCAAGCGGCCTTTTACCAGGGTCTGTCGGAGCAGCTCAAGGATGAGTTGATCTCCTATCCGAGCCTAGTGACCTGGACAGCTTGGTAGCCTTGTCTATTCGGGTGGATAATCGAGTCCGAGAGCGAAGGAGGGAGAAGCAATGGGGTCCGTCCAATCGATCAGCTTCTCAGGTTCCAGTCGGGTCGGGGATTGGACCAGAATACGTCGATCATCGTCCACCACACAGGATTAGTGGAGAGGTCCTGTCTCCGATTCTGAACCAATGCAAGTAGGGCGGCACGGGTTAACCAAGGAGGAACGCCAACTCAGACGTAGGACTAACTGTTGCCTCTACTGTGGTGGTTCGGGACATTACCTCGCCACCTGTTCCCGGCGGTCGTCAAACTGCGCGGCTCGCTAAAGTTGGGAGGACTTTTAGCGAGCCAGTTTCGACCTCTCAATACCTCTGTCAGACCCCGTTTCCCGGCTACCCTTGTGAACAGGAATCAGAGCTTAGCGATTAACGCTTTTATCGATTCAGGTGCCGATGGAAGCTTTCTTGATGCCGAGTTGGTGGAACAGCTGGGGCTTTCCAAGGAGCAATTGCCGGAAGCCATTGAAGCGACCACTCTGAACGGCAGTAGTCTGGCACGTATCACGATGAGGACTGAACCGGTTAAGATGCTGTTGTCGGGAATCATTCGGAGATGATTTCATTCTTCATTCTGCCGTCTTCCCATGTTCCTCTGGTCCTTGGATACCCCTGGCTGAAGGAACACAATCCCACGTTCGATTGGGTGACGGGCAAGGTAACGAGTTGGAGCCTTGATTGTCATGCTAACTGTCTCAAGACTGCCTGTCCCCATTCGGTTCCCAGTCAGGTGATTGAGGCTAAACCCCCCAGATTTGTCCCTGGTTCCCGAGACATATCACGATTTGGGGGAAGTGTTCAGTAAGCAGAAGGCTCTGTCACTCCCTTCCCCACCGACCATATGATTGTGCCATCAACCTGTTCCCTGGAGCTGTCTACCCCAAGGGAAGGTTATACAGTATCTCCCGCCCTGAACGTGAGGCTTTGGAGACCTACATCAAGGAGTCCCTAGCTGCTGGTCTCGTTCGTCCCTCGTCATCACCCCTGGGGGCAGGATTCTTCTTTGTGGGTAAGAAGGATGGCTCTCTTCGACCGTGTATTGATTATCGGGGGTTGAATGACATCACGGTCAAGAACAAGTATCCCCTGCCCTTGATGAGTTCTGCCTTCGACTCCTTACAGGGTGCTACGGTGTTCACCAAGCTAGACCTACGCAATGCGTATCACATGGTCCGGATCAGAGAGGGAGACGAGTGGTTGACGGGTTTCAATACACCGATGGGTCACTTCGAGTATCAGGTGATGCCGTTTGGACTGACCAATGCTCCAGCGGTATTCCAGAGTATGGTGAACGACGTCCTGAGAGATATGATCGGTCTCTTTGTGTTTGTTTACCTGGATGACATTCTGATCTTCTCGAAGGAACCTTCCGACCACGTCCAGCATGTCCGGCAGGTTCTGCAGTGATTGTTGGAGAATCGCCTGTTCGTGAAGGCCGAGAAGTGCGAGTTTCACGCCCACACGACATCCTTTCTCGGGTACATCATCTCCAGGGGAGAGATTAGGATGGACCAGGAGAAGGTTAGAGCAGTTCTGGAATGGGCCCAGCCCGGTACGAGATTGCAGCTCCAGAGATTTTTGGGGTTTGCGAATTTCTACCGCAGATTCATCCGGGATTACAGCCGTGTGGCCGCTCCGTTAACTGCCTTGACTTCCAGTATCAGGAGCTTCAAGTGGAATCCGGAGGCGGATCGAGCGTTTCTGGATTTGAAGAGGCGATTCACCAACGCACCGATTCTCTCTCAACCGGACACGGCCCGTCAGTTCGTCGTTGAAGTGGACGCGTCTGATGTGGGAGTTGGCGCCATCCTGTCGCAGCGATGCTCCACGGACAGTAAACTCCATCCCTGCGCCTACTACTCTCGTCGCCTTTCGCCTGCGGAGAGGAATTACGATGTGGGTAACCGGGAGCTTCTCGCGGTGAAACTTGCCTTGGAAGAGTGGCGCCACTGGTTGGAGGGGGCGGAGCAACCGTTTATTGTCTGGACTGACCACAAGAATCTTGCTTACGTGCAATCGGCTAGACGTCTCAACTCCCGTCAGGCCAGGTGGTCGTTGTTTTTCGGACGATTCAATTTTTTCCCTGACGTTCCGACCTGGATCTAAGAACGGCAAGGCGGACGCCTTGTCTCGGATGTTCTCCAAGACGGAGGAGAGTGGGTCCAAGACCGAGACAATTCTCCCCCGGAACTGCGTCGTGGGAGCTGTTAGGTGGAAGATTGAGGAGGAGGTGATGGCGGCCCTTCGGACGCAGCCCGGTCCCGGTAACGGTCCACCCGGTCGGTTGTTTGTGCCTGAGTCGGTTCGTCCTGCGGTCCTCAAATGGTCCCACGCCAGCAAGATGGCTTGTCACCCTGGCGTGGCTCGGACGATGGCGTTTCTTCGCAGACGCTTTTTGGTGGCCTGCCATGGCCGAGGATACTCGGGGTTATGTTGCTGCCTGTCCAGTGTGTGCGCAGAATAAGAGTACCAATCGGCCCAGCTCTGGACTACTTCACCCCCTTCCTATTCCCCGCGACCATGGTCGCATCTGGCCCTGGACTTTGTCACTGGGTTGCCCGCTTCTGAGGGGAACACGGTCGTTCTGACTATCGTGGACAGATTCAGCAAGTTCGCCCACTTTGTGCCAATTGCCAAGCTTCCCTCTGCCTCGGAGACGTCCGAGATCCTGGTTAGGGAGGTTTTCAGGGTCCACGGTTTGCCCAGTGATATCGTTTCCGACCGTGGCCCTCAGTTTACCTCTGCTGTCTGGAAGTCCTTCTGTTTGGCCATTGGAGCTACAGTCAGTCTCACATCTGGTTTTCACCCCCAATCTAATGGTCAGGCGGAGAGAGCCAACCAGAAGATGGAATCCACGCTACGCTGCCTGGCCTCTTCCAACCCCACCTCCTGGGTCTCTCAGTTGCCTTGGGTTGAGTATGCCCACAATACTCTCCCTACATCTGCCACTGGGATGTCTCCCTTCCAGTGCCTGTATGGCTACCAACCTCCCTTGTTCCCTTCTCAGGAGAAGGAGCTCTCAGTGCCTTCTGTTCAGGCCCATATTCGTCGTTGCCACCGGACCTGGCATCGGGCCAGAAAGGCACTCCTTAGAGGTTCGGACCGGTATCAGCTCCAGGCGACCGTCGCGGATCCCCGCTCCCACCTATACCATCGGAGATAGGGTCTGTTGGCTACACGGGATCTTCCTTTACGGACTGAGTCTAGGAAGTTGTTACCGAAGTTCATTGGTCCGTTTGTGGTGGAGAAGGTGATCAATCCGGTGGCAGTTCGACTCAAACTCCCGAGGACGCTCAGAGTCCATCCCACCTTTCATGTCTCCTGCCTCAAGCCTGTTTTCCTCAGTCCTCTGTTGCCTCCTCCGCCTCCTCCTCCTCCTCCTCGGATGATCGGAGGTGGTCCTGCCTACACGGTGCGACGCATCATGGATTCCAGACGGCGGGGCCGGGGTTTCCAGTATCTCGTGGACTGGGAGGGGTATGGTCCTGAAGAGAGGAGTTGGATTCCCGCGGCGACAGATCCTAGA
Organism: Coregonus clupeaformis; assembly: GCF_020615455.1. NCBI lineage: Eukaryota > Metazoa > Chordata > Actinopteri > Salmoniformes > Salmonidae > Coregonus > Coregonus clupeaformis. The sequence continues at coordinate 247,416 of NW_025533769.1, forward strand.
TGCTGACCTCATCCGTGACTTCTACCGCCTCCATCCTGGCGCTCCGGGAGTCCGCCCGGTGGCGTTCGTCGGAGGGGGGTACTGTAACGATCCCGGCAGTCTGAGTCGGGTCCTGTCTGTGGACTAGTTTTTCTGCCCGTGATCTCCAGTTTCCCGAGGGTTCTGGAACGCTCCGGGGAGCTCTCTTGATTTCCGCACCTGCATCCCATCAGCAATCTGCACACCTGGTCCTGATCATCACCCTTCTTAGGCTCTGGCCTAACATCCATTCCCTGCCGGATCGTTAGCCATGAACAGTAGGTTTACCAGAGTATCAGTCTTAGAGCTTCTAGCGTTAGTTTTGTTGTTTTGCACCTTGTTGGTTTGTTGTTTACTTACCTCTGTTTTGTTCCATCTGCAGTCACTCGTCCGGAACCTTCATCCAACCTCTGCCTGGTGGTCGGCGGCTGCCGAGCCATGATTGGATCAACCACTGCACCCCTAACAACTAATCAACGCCGCCCGCTCTGTTCCCTGGATTATTCAGCATCACTCTTGAATTTGTAAATAAACACTCACCTTCGTTTCAACTTACCTTGTCCTGGTCTGCTTCTGGGTTCTGGCTTTGTAACTCGTGACAATGGCATCCTATAACCAATATAGTGCATCACTTTAGGGGATATGGTAGTGTACTGCGTAGGGGATAGGGTGCTATTTGGGATGAACACATAGTCACACTCACACACCACCTAGGTGTGGCTTGTGGCTTCGGCTATCATATCTATCTCATTCTAGAATCACAATCTCAGTCTATGAACCCTGCACACTTGGATCAGAGAGAGTTGTCCATCCAGGTATGTCATGTTAATTCTTTATGATAGTGGGTTTACATGAAATATAAAGGTCGGGAAATGCATTTCATAAGTTAATTATAATCTACTGAACTGTAATTGTGAAGTACCTTTTACAATGCTGTTGTTAATTAATAATAATTGAAGTTTAACTGCTTAAATTGATCTCTTACTTCATAGATTTTCATTAAATTGAATATCGTCTGTCTTCTGGAAAAATCTTGTATCTCACTTTTTGACTCAGACATTGAAGTATGTCCTGTCCTTTCTTCCCTCTCTCTCTCTCTCTCGCTCAATCTCTCTCTCTCTCTCTCTCTCTCTCTCTCTCTCTCTCTCTCTCTCTCTCTCTCTCTCTCTCTCTCTCGCTCTCTCGCTCTCTCGCTCTCTCTCTCGCTCTTGATTTCTCTCTCTCTCTCCCTCTCCTTAACTCTCTCTTGCAGGGCTGCATTTGTCACATTGCATAACTCTCTCTTTTAACCACATCATTGCCATTCACTCAGTTCATCTCTTTTCTGAAGAAATGAATGACACAGCAGTAAACTCCTTCTCTAAACTTCTCTAAACCTCTCCCACCCTGAAGACCTAAACCTACACTGGGAATCCTGTAAGGACTTAACCTCAGTGTTCCTTGCCTGTGAACTCACAGCTTTGGCTCTGGCTTTCCCCATCCACGGCTACACTCTCTGGCTCATCACCAGCTCCGCCTCCATCGCCACGGAGATCTTCATTTTCAACATGGCCGTCCTAGAGATTGTATACAGCCTGTTCATCCCAGTAGCCGATGCAGTCTACGTCCTCACAACATACCAAAGCCACTTCAGAGTTATCGCCTACACCGTCTCTCTCCTACTCTACAGCCGTCCCGTGTTCCAGTGCTGCATCTGTGTGGAGCGCTACCTGGCGGTGGTCCACCCTGTGGTCTACATGAAGTACAAACCCTTAAGGTACAGGGTGGGGTGGGCGGCCGGGGCCTGGGGAGTCACGCTGATGTTCACAGGGACGGCTGTTTCCCTCTACGAACCTCAGTTCCCCATCGACTGCTTCCTCACCTACATCCTGCTCTTCCTATTGGTCGATCTATTCTGCAGCCTGTCCATCCTCCGTGTCCTGAAGCGCCCAAAACTGGGACAGGGAGAGATGGAGCGAAGAGGAGGACGGGAGAGGGAGAAAGAAGGGATGAACTCCATGAAGAAGAGAGCATTCAAGATCGTCTCTGTCGTCATGGCCATGATGTTGATCAACAACCTTCCCACAGTGGTCATTTACCTGCTGTATGACTCCATCGTGGTCAAAGTGTTCTGCCTGCTCGATGCCCTCAACATGTTACTTCTGGTGGTCTGTGGGCTGGTGCAGCCCCTCTTCTACCTCCACAGGAGTGGGAAACTACCCTGCTGCCTCAGGGGCCAGTGAGGGAGAGGTGGCACAACCACAGAAATAGAATTAGGTTCACTCAAGACGGCCGCCGTTCCACCCATCACAGAACATTGAGTTATAATCAAATCAAATCAAATCAAATGTTATTTGCCACATGCACCGAATACAACAGGTGTAGACCTTACAGTGAAATGCTTACTTACAAGCCCTTAACCAACAATGAAGTTTTAAGAAAAATAAGTGTTAAGTAAAGAAATAGACAAGTAAAACATTTAAATAAGAAATAATTAAAGAGCAGCAGTAAAATAAAATAACAGTAGGGAGGCTATATACAGGGGTTACCGGTACAGAGTCAATGTGCGGGGCACAGGTTAGTGGAGGTAATTGAGGTAATATGTACATGTGGGTAGAATTAAAGTGACTATGCATAGAGTTTATTGGGAATGTCCGCTCTAGTTATTATATTTCTATCGGTTCTGTACTGTCCTTTGTATATATTAAAGGGATAGTTTTAGATTTTGGCAATTTCTTAAGTTTGAAAGAAGTTGAAGGTAGTTTTCTGGAGTGATTGCTAACTAGCATTAGCGCGATGACTAAAAGTCTATTGGATAAGCTAGCATTAACGCAATCATCTAGCTAACCCATAGACTTCCAGTGGAAAAAAGGTCTTAGTTGCCCAATACTTTAACTATCACTTTAAGTACTCGCACACATCACGCCGAATGTAGATCTAGCACCAAATGTGGATCTAGCGTTCATCTGCTGATCGTTCAGCGCACTGTTTTTTAGGGACCACCCGATGTAGACCTCTGACTGCCGAAAGTTTTCACCCTATTATACATGTAAAATAGGTGCGTACTTGGTTTGCAAATTACCCTCAGAAGTGCTAAGTACTCTTGGCCAGCAAACGACATTGGTGCATCTGAGCCCTAATGTATATTTAAGGCAATGGTGATCCAGAACAACAGGACTTGTACCCATCCACTGGGCACCGACGTCAATTCATCATCTTGATTTGCATGTTGTTGATTTGTTAACTAACATGAATTCAACATGAAATCAACAAGAATTGGATTTAGGTTAAAAGTTAAAGATTTTATGAAAAAAATGTAAGCCCTTATGTTGATACATTTTTGTAAATCCAATCAGTTTTCCACGTTGATTCAACTTCATCACAATGATTTGGGGGATTGAAATGACGTGGAAACAACGTTTATTCAACCCGTTTTTTCCCAGTGGGCATGTACTGGTTGAATATATACTTGACAACGCTAAACAGTGTGTTGAATGAAGAGATAACTAAACTATACTGTAGGTAGTGAATATATGACTGGCAGATTTTGTATGTTTCAGAATGGCAGTCACTCTAACCCTGCTTTCCTATCATTAACTCTTAAACTAACCTTAAAGCCAAACCTAACCTTAGCCCTAAAGTTAACCCCTTATGCTACACCCATCCCCCTAAGCCTAACGTTAACCTTAGCCCTGAAGCTGATCAATTCTAACCTCTGGTCCTGTGTGGCTGAGTTGGTAGAGCATGGCACCTGAAATGGAAAGGCTGTGGGTTTGAGTCCCACGGGAGACCAGTAAGAAAAAAATATGCACTTACTACTGTAATCTGTCTGGATAAGAGTGTCTACTAAAATGTAAACTATGTCTGTTTGTTTTTTATGGCCAGGTCACATGGTTAGGAAGTCTCCTGTCCCTAGCTACTGTATACAGTGAGGGAAAAAAGTATTTGATCCCCTGCTGATTTTGTACGTTTGCCCACTGACAAAGACATGATCAGTCTATAATTTTAATGGTAGGTTTATTTGAACAGTGAGAGACAGAATAACAACAACAAAATCCAGAAAAACGCATGTCAAAAATGTTATAAATGTATTTGCATTTTAATGAGGGAAATAATTATTTGACCCCTCTGCAAAACATGACTTAGTACTTGGTGGCAAAACCCTTGTTGGCAATCACAGAGGTCAGACGTTTCTTGTAGTTGGCCACCAGGTTTGCACACATCTCAGGAGGGATTTTGTTCCACTCCTCTTTGCAGATCTTCTCCAAGTCATTAAGGTTTCGAGGCTGACGTTTGGCAACTCGAACCTTCAGCTCCCTCCACAGATGTTCTATGGGATTAAGGTCTGGAGACTGGCTAGGCCACTCCAAGACCTTCAAGTGCTTCTTCTTGAGCCACGCCTTTGTTGCCTTGGCCGTGTGTTTTGGGTCATTGTCATGCTGGAATGCCCATCCACGACCCATTTTCAATGGGAAGGAGGTTCTCACCCAAGATTTGACGGTACATAGCCCCGTCCATCTTCCCTTTGATGCGGTGAAGTTGTCCTGTCCCCTTAGCAGAAAAACACCCCCAAAGCATAATGTTTCCACCTCCATGTTTGACGGTGGGGATGGTGTTCTTGGGGTCATAGGCAGCATTCCTCCTCCTCCAAACACAGCGAGTTGAGTTGATACCAAAGAGCTTGATTTTGGTCTAATCTGACCACAACACTTTCACCCACTTCTCCTCTGAATCATTCAGATGTTCATTGGCAAACTTCAGACGGCCCTGTATATGTGCTTTCTTGAGCAGGGGGACCTTGCGGGCGCTGCAGGATTTCAGTCAATTGTTTTCTTGGTGACTATGGTCCCAGCTGCCTTGAGATCATTGACAAGATCCTTCCGTGTAGTTCTGGGCTGATTCCTCACCGTTCTCATGATCATTGCAACTCCACGAGGTGAGATCTTGCATGGAGCCCCAGGCTGAGGGAGATTGACAGTTATTTTGTGTTTCTTCCATTTGCGAATAATCGCACCAACTGTTGTCACCTTCTCACCAAGCTGCTTGACGATGGTCTTGTTGCCCATTCCAGCCTTGTGTAGAGCTAAAAAAGTATTTGATCCCCTGCTGATTTTGTACGTTTGCCCACTGACAAATTATCAGTCTATAATTTTAATGGTAGGTTAATTTGAACAGTGAGAGACAGAATAACAACAACAAAAATCCAGAAAAACGCATGTCAAAAATGTTATAAATTGATTTACATTTTAATGAGGGAAATCAGTATTTGACCCCCTCTCAATCAGAAAGATTTCTGGCTCCCAGGTGTCTTTTATACAGGTAACGAGCTGAGATTAGCAGCACACTCTTAAAGGGAGTGCTCCTAATCTCAGCTTGTTACCTGTATAAAAGACACCTGTCCACAGAAGCAATCAATCAATCAGATTCCAAACTTTCCACCATGGCCAAGACCAAAGAGCTCTCCAAGGATGTCACAGACAAGATTGTAGACCTGCACAAGGCTGGAATGGGCTACAAGACCATCGCCAAGCAGCTTGGTGAGAAGAAACACAAACGAACTGTCAATCTCCCTCGGCCTGGGGCTCCATGCAAGATCTCACCTCGTGGAGTTGCAATGATCATGAGAACGGTGAGGAATCAACCCAGAACTACACGGGAGGATCTTGCCAATGATCTCAAGGCAGCTGGGACCATAGTCACCAAGAAAACAATTGGTAACACACTACGCCGTGAAGGACTGAAATCCTGCAGCACCCGCAAGGTCCCCCTGCTCAAGAAAGCACATATACAGGGCCGTCTGAAGTTTGCCAATGAACATATGAATGATTCAGAGGAGAACTGGGTGAAAGTGTTGTGGTCAGATGAAACCAAAATCGAGCTCTTTGGCATCAACTCAACTCGCCGTGTTTGGAGGAGGAGGAATGCTGCCTATGACCCAAAGAACACCATCCCCACCGTCAAACATGGAGGTGGAAACATTATGCTTTGGGGGTGTTTTTCTGCTAAGGGTACAGGACAACTTCACCGCATCAAAGGGACGATGGACGGGGCCATGTACCGTCAAATCTTGGGTGAGAACCTCCTTCCCTCAGCCAGGGCATTGAAAATGGGTCGTGGATGGGTATTCCAGCATGACAATGACCCAAAACACACGGCCAAGGCAACAAAGGAGTAGCTCGAGAAGAAGCACATAAAGGTCCTGGAGTGGCCCAGCCAGTCTCCGGACCTTAATCCCATAGAATATCTGTGGAGGGAGCTGAAGGTTCGAGTTGCCAAACATCAGCCTCGAAACCTTAATGACTTGGAGAAGATCTGCAAAGAGGAGTGGAACAAAATCCCTCCTGAGATGTGTGCAAACCTGGTGGCCAACTACAAGAAACGTCTGACCTCTGTGATTGCCAACAAGGGTTTTTTCCACCAAGTACAAAGTCATGTTTTGCAGAGGGGTCAAATACTTATTTCCCTCATTAAAAGGCAAATCAATTTATAGCATTTTTGACATATGTTTTTCTGGATTTTTTTGTTGTTATTCTGTATCTCACTATTCAAATAATCCTACCATTAAAATTATAGACTGATCATGTCTTTGTCAGTGGGCAAACATACAAAATCAGCAGGGGATCAAATACTTTTTTCCCTCACTGTACAAACTCTTCCCTGCCTATATATCCATTTACTGCCTACTTGCCCCAAGATCAATCAATCAGCACTGTTTCCTATACAATCAGCTTCATCCTGGGTCTCCCCACCAATATCTACATCCTGTGGCTGATAGTGACTGAAGTAGAAGGGAGGATGGCCTCAGAGTTCTTCGCTCTCAACCTGGCCGTTTCTGAGATCCTCTTCTGCCTTTCTGCTATCTTCTATTTTATCAGGCTACACCACCCCACAATCGCTGTCTCGTACATAATGGTATTTTCTAGAGGTTTTATAATGACAGGCCGTCCCATGTTCCAGTGCTGTATGTGTGTGGAGCGCTACCTGGTGGTGGTCCACCCTGTGGTCTACCTGAAGTACAAACCCTTAAGGTACAGGGTGGGGTGTTGTGGTGTTGTCTGTTCTTTATGCTTGGTAGTGAAGTAACTTTTATATTTTATTCTGCTGCCTCTCAGTTCTCAGGGATCTGAAACGTCCCGGGCCGGGGGAAGGGGAGAGGGAGGGGAGAAATGAAATGAAGATGAAGGCCTTCAGAATCATTTTGATTATCATGTTGGCTATGATGGTGAATTATCTTCCTTATGAGGTAACTCTACCTTTAAAAGGTTATTTGACTGTTGGAGAGTTTTTGTTAGCCTCTAACATTTGTTTGATCATCAGTGTGATTACTGGTTTGGTGCAGCCCCTCCTCTACCTCCACAGGGCTGGGAAACATCCCTGTATCAGAGCTCTCTAAGAGATAATACAGGCTAGATAATAGGCTTTATGTAGTCCAGTAGGTCTACCACCTGATTCTAGGCGTGAATTGTTTAATTGATGTTTATATACTGTAGATATGCTTAATGTAATTGTTGTTTATTGATGTGTTCATACGGTGCTCGCCTGCAAAATAGGTTGTAGTCTCAGCATGACTCCCTTCTGAAATAAAAGTTAAATAAAAATAAAGAATCACCCCCAAGACATGCTAATCTCTCACCATTACAATAACAGGGGAGGTTAGCATTCTCATTCATAGTTATTCACAATTCATTCAGGTTTATGCGTAATCATGGTAGAATCCACATGAATCTAGAAGTGTTTAGAAATATATTTTATTCTTATTTAAAAGAAGAACAAAAAGTTAGAAAAAGTTCACTGCCCCCCCCCTCCAATGGGGCAACTTCCCCCCCGGCAACCCAATGCAAGTGAACGGTACCTCAATTAGCATTTTTCTACCTGGAACCAAAAAGGGTCCTCCTATGAGGACAGCTGAAGAACCCTTTTGGAACCTTCTAAGAGTGTAGTTACCCCACGTTACCCTATATTTCAATCACTTCCCATGAAAGTGGAAGAATACCTTTTGAATGTTCTTACTAGGGCTAGAACTATACATTACTTTCATATCTGTATTTAATTGTGAAATGGGGTGATAATGCCCCCATTGTTCAATGTTTAAAGTGTGTATATTACATGTTTAGTTGGTGATTTTCTTCTTTGGATACTAAATAAATACTTGTGCTGAACTACACATGTTACCTCTCCTGCAGAGGATAAGTTCATTAGAGTTACCAACCTCAGAAATTGCAGCCCAAATAAATGCTTCACAGAGTTCAAGTAACAGACACATCTCAACATCAACTGTTCAGAGGAGACTGTGTGAATCAGGCCTTCATGGACGAATTGCTGCAAAGAAGCCACTACTAAAGGGCACCAATAATAAGAAGAGACTTGCTTGGGCCAAGAAAAATGAGCAATAGACATTAGACCGGTGGAAATTTGTCCTTTGGCCTGGAGTCCAAATTGGAGATTTTTGGTTCCAAGTGCCGTGTCTTTGTGAGACGCGTGTGTGAACAGATGATCTCCGCATGTGTATTTCCCACCGTGAAACATGGAGGAGGAGGTGTTCAAGGCACACTTAACCAGCATGGCTACCACAGCATTCTGCAGCGATACGCCATCCCATCTGGTTTGGGCTTAGTGGGACTATCATTTGTTTTCAACAGGACAATGACCCAAAACACCTCCAGGCTGTGTAAGGGCTATTTTACCAAGAAGGAGAGTGATGGAGTGCTGCAACAAATGACCTGGCCTCCACAATCCTTTGACCTTAACCAAATTGAGACGGTTTGGGATGAGTTGGTCCGCAGAGTGAAGGAAAAACAGCCAACAAGTGCTCAGAATATGTGGCAACTCCTTCAAGACTGTTGGAAAAGCATTCCAGGTGAAGCTGGTTGAAAGAATGCCAATAATGTGCAAAGCTGTCATCAAGGCAAAGGGTGGCTATTTGAAGGATCTCAAATATAAAATATATTTTGATTTGTTTAACACTTTTTGGGTTGCTACATTTATTTATTTTTTATTTATTTTTATTTTTTCATTTAGCAGACGCTCTTATCCAGAGCGACTTACAGGAGCAATTAGGGTTAAGTGCCTTGCTCAAGGGCACATCGACAGATTCCATATGTGTTATTTCACAGTTTTGATGTCTTCACTATTATTCTACAATGTAGAAAATAGTCAAAATAAAGAAAAACCCTTGAATGAGTAGGTGTGTCCAAACTTTTGACTGGTACTGTATATGTAGCTGATAGACTATGTTTTGATTAAATACTAGTTATATCTTGGTTAAATGTATTTTTTAATCCCTTCCCACTGAAGTGGAAGAATACCTTTTTAATTGTCTTTCTAGAACTAGAACTATAGATTACTTTCATATCTGTATTTAATAGTTACGTAAATGTGGCGATAATACCCACATTTTACAAGGTTTTTTAAAGTGCGTATATTACATGTTTACTTTTTGTTTTTCTTCTTTGGATACTAAATAAATACTTGTGCTGAACTACACATGTATCCTTCTATTATTTGTTGTAAAGCAGAGAAAACGTCCAGACCTCATTTCTAGTGCTGAGCAATTAATCTACATATTTTCTATGATTATGATTATTATTAAACAACTAATTGACCGACGTAGGTTCAATTACTTGAATTCCATTTAGTTATATTTTTCTAAGCCCAACACACCCTTTCTCTACAGAGAAATCAAGTCAGGAACTATGTGGGATGCTGGGCTGAAGGGAGTTGTAGACTTCATTCAATCTAGTTCAGAACAGAAACGTGGTAATTAACTCCTATGACCATAATCCATTGCATCAGTTTTCTCCGGCTCAGAGACCGTTCAAAGAGGAAGAGGCGAAGCGAGAGGTTTCACTTTCGCCAAAATCTGTCCAAAATCAGCACAATGCGTTTCTATGGGCTTATTCTGAATCTAAACTTGTCGCCTGCCTTCACTCACTTGGGACAATGATTCACATTGTTAGGGCGGAGATATGAGCATCTCATCATTATATACAGATCTCTAAAAGAGAAATGTACACAATGACAACAAGGACAGGGACAGGGACAGTTAGAGACTTTACTTTGAAGAACTAGTCAAATAATTACATCAGACAGCTCTGCAGCATACTTAGGCAGGCTAGTTAAATAAGATGACTGAAGACAATGCAGCATGGTGAGCACATAACGTTAGATGGCCTGGCTGGCTGATCAGAAAGATTTCTGGCTCCCAGGTGTCTTTTATATAGGTTACGAGCTGAGATTAGGAGCACACTCTTAAAGGGAGTGCTCCTAATCTCAGCTTGTTACCTGTATAAAAGACACCTGTCCACAGAAGCAATCAATCAATCAGATTCCAAACTCTCCACCATGGCCAAGACCAAAGAGCTCTCCAAGGATGTCAGAGACAAGATTGTAGACCTACACGAATGGGCTACAAGACCATCGCCAAGCAGCTTGGTGAGAAGGTGACAACAGTTGGTGCGATTATTCGCAAATGGAAGAAACACAAAAGAACTGTCAATCTCCCTCGGCCTGGGGCTCCATGCAAGATCTCACCTCGTGGAGATGCAATGATCATGAGAACGGTGAGGAATCAGCCCAGAACTACACGGGAGGATCTTGTCAATTATCTCAAGGCAGCTGGGAACATAGTCACCAAGAAAACAATTGGTAACACACTACGCCGTGAAGGACTGAAATCTTGTAGTGCCCGCAAGGTCCCCCTGCTCAAGAAAGCACATATACAGGACCGTCTGAAGTTTGCCAATGAACATCTGAATGATTCAGAGGAGAACTGGGTGAAAGTGTTGTGGTCAAACCAAAATCGAGCTCTTTGGCATCAACTCAACTCACCATGTTTGGAGGAGGAGGAATGCTGCCTATGACCCCAAGAACACCATCCCCACCTTCAAACATGGAGGTGGAAACATTATGCTTTCGGGGTGTTTTTCTGCTAAGGGGACAGGACAACTTAACCGCATCAAAGGGACGATGGACGGGGCCATGTACCGTCAAATCTTGGGTGAGAACCTCCTTCCCTCAGCCAGGGCATTGAAAATGGGTCGTGGATGGGTATTCCAGCATGACAATGACCCAAAACACACGGCCAAGGCAACAAAGGAGTGGCTCAAGAAGAAGCACATTAAGGTCCTGGAGTGGCCTAGCCAGTCTCCAGACCTTAATCCCATAGAAAATCTGTGGAGGGAGCTGAAGGTTCGAGTTGCCAAACGTCAGCCTCGAAACCTTAATGACTTGGAGAAGATCTGCAAAGAGGAGTGGAACAAATTCCTCCTGAGATGTGTGCAAACCTGGTGGCCAACTACAAGAAACGTTTGACCTCTGTGATTGCCAACAAGGGTTTTGCCACCAAGTACTAAGTCATGTTTTGCAGAGGGGTCAAATACTTATTTCCTTCATTAAAATGCAAATCAATTCATACAATTTTTTGACATGCGTTTTTCTTGACTTTTTTGTTGTTATTCTGTCTCTCACTGTTCAAATAAACCTACCATTAAAATTATAGACTGATCATGTCTTTGTCAGTGGGAAAACGTACAAAATCAGCAGGGGATAAAATACTTTAACATGTGAGGAGGCTACAGCTAACGAAGATTGGCTATAGTCTTTGCATAGATATTTTAGTGTCTTGACAATTCTGTGTCTACCATTAAGCCTTTTATACAACTTGATAAAAAACATATATTACTTCTAGCAAATCATAGCAATAAAATATATATTTTTTGTCTAGCATGTAGCGTTTCCCAACTCTGTGTTTAACAAGCAGGCCATTAGGAGCAACACCAACATCCTCATCACTCATAATGATAGGTTTGGTTCCTGTCACACTGAGAAGGATACAGTGCATTCGGAAAGTATTCAGACCCCTTGACTTTTTCCACATTTTGTTACGTTACAGCCTTATTCTAAAATGGATTTTCCTCATCAATCTATACACAATACCCCATAATGACAAAGCAAAAACAGGTTTTTAGATTTCTTTGCAAAGAAATATAATATATACAGTACCAGTCAAAAGTTTGGACACACCTACTCAATCCAGGGGTTTTCTTTATTTTTACTACATTGTAGAATAATAGTGAAGACATCAAAACTATGAAATAACACATATTGAATTATGTAGTAACCAAAAAAGTGTAAAAGAAAACAAAATATATTTTACATTTGAGATGCTTGAAAGTAGCCCACCCTTTGCCTTGATGACAGCTTTGCACACGCTTGGCATTCTCTCAACCAGCTTCATGAGGTAGTCACCTGGAATGCATTTCAATTTACAGGTGTGCCTTGTTAAAAGTTAATTTGTTGAATTTCTTTCCTTCTTAATGCGTCTGACAATCAGTTGTGTTGTGACAAGGTAGGGGTGGTATACAGAAGATAGCCCTATTTGGTAAAAGACCAAGTCCATATTATGGCAAGAACACCTCAAATAATCAAAGAGAAACTACATTAAGGTCAGTCAATATGGAACATTTCAATAACTTTGAAAGTTTCTTCAAGTGCAGTCGCAAAAACCATCACGCGCTATGATTAAACTGGGTCTCATGAGGACGGCCACAGGAAAGGAAGACCCAGAGTTACCTCTGCTGCAGAGGATAAGTTCATTAGAGTTACCAGCCTCAGAAATTGCAGCCCAAATAAATGCTTCATGGAGTTCAAGTAACAGACACATCTCAACATCAACTGTTCAGAGGAGACTGTGTGAATCAGGCCTTCATGGTGAAATTGCTGCAAAGAAACCACTATTAAAGGACACCAATAATAAGAAGAGACTTGCATGGGCCAAGAAACACGAGCAATGGACATTAGACCGGTCGAAATATGTCCTTTGGTCTGATGAGTCCAAATTTGAGATTTTTGGTTCCAACTGCCTTGTCTTTGTGAGACACAGAGTAGGTGAACGGATTATCTCCGCATGTTTGGTTCCCAACGTGAAGCATGGATGAGGAGGTGTGATGGTGTGGGGGTGCTTTGCTGATGACACTGTCTGTGATTTATTTAGAATTCAAGAGACCCTCAACCGGCATGGCTACCACAGCATTCTTCAGCGATACGCCATCCCATCGGGCTGCGCTTAGTGGGACTATCATTTGTTTTTCAACAGGATAATGACGCAACACACCTCCAGATTGTGTAAGGGCTATTTTACCAAGAAGGAGAGTGATGGAGTGCTGCATCAGATGACCTGGCCTCCACAATCCCCCGACCTCAACCAAATTGAGATGGTTTTGGATGACTCGGACCGCAGAGTGAAGGAAAAGCAGCCAACAAGTGCTCAGCATATGTGGGAACTCCTTCAAGACTGTTGGAAAAGCATTTCAGGTGAAGCTAGTTGAGAGAATGCCAAGAGTGTGCAAAGCTGTCATCATGGCAAAGGGTGGCTACTTTGATATACAGTGGGGAAAAAAAGTATTTAGTCAGCCACCAATTGTGCAAGTTCTCCCACTTAAAAAGATGAGAGAGGCCTGTAATTTTCATCATAGGTACACGTCAACTATGACAGACAAAATGAGAAACAAAAATCCAGAAAATCAGATTGTAGGAATTTTAATGAATTAATTTGCAAATTATGGTGGAAAATAAGTATTTGGTCAATAACAAAAGTTTCTCAATACTTTGTTATATACACTTTGCTGGCAATGACACAGGTCAAACGTTTTCTGTAAGTCTTCACAAGGTTTTCACACACTGTTGCTGGTATTTTGGCCCATTCCTCCATGCAGATCTCCTCTAGAGCAGTGATGTTTTGGGGCTGTCGCTGGGCAACACGGACTTTCAACTCCCTCCAAAGATTTTCTATGGGGTTGAGATCTGGAGACTGGCTAGGCAACTCCAGGACCTTGAAATGCTTCTTACGAAGCCACTCCTTCGTGCCCGGGCGGTGTGTTTGGGATCATTGTCATGCTGAAAGACCCAGCCACGTTTCATCTTCAATGCCCTTGCTGATGGAAGGAGGTTTTCACTCAAAATCTCACGATACATGGCCCCATTCATTCTTTCCTTTACACGGATCAGTCGTCCTGGTCCCTTTGCAGAAAAACAGCCCCAAAGCATGATGTTTCCACCCCCATGCTTCACAGTAGGTATGGTGTTCTTTGGATGCAACTCAGCATTCTTTGTTCTCCAAACACGACGAGTTGAGTTTTTACCAAAAAGTTATATTTTGGTTTCATCTGACCATATGACATTCTCCCAATCCTCTTCTGGATCATCCAAATGCACTCTAGCAAACTTCAGATGGGCCTGGACATGTACTGGCTTAAGCAGGGGGGACACGTCTGGCACTGCAGGATTTGAGTCCCTGGCGGCGTAGTGTGTTACTGATGGTAGGCTTTGTTACTTTGGTCCCAGCTCTCTGCAGGTCATTCACTAGGTCCCCCCGTGTGGTTCTGGGATTTTTGCTCACCGTTCTTGTGATCATTTTGACCCCACGGGGTGAGATCTTGCGTGGAGCCCCAGATCGAGGGAGATTATCAGTGGTCTTGTATGTCTTCCATTTCCTAATAATTGCTCCCACAGTTGATTTCTTCAAACCAAGCTGCTTACCTATTGCAGATTCAGTCTTCCCAGCCTGGTGCAGGTCTACAATTTTGTTTCTGGTGTCCTTTAACAGCTCTTTGGTCTTGGCCATAGTGGAGTTTGGAGTGTGACTGTTTGAGGTTGTGGACAGGTGTCTTTTATACTGATAACAAGTTCAAACAGGTGCCATTAATAAAGGTAATGAGTGGAGGACAGAGGAGCCTCTTAAAGAAGAAGTTACAGGTCTGTGAGAGCCAGAAATCTTGCTTGTTTGTAGGTGACCAAATACTTATTTTCCACCATAATTTGCAAATAAATTCATTAAAAATCCTACAATGTGATTTTCTGGATTATTATTTCTCAATTTGTCTGTCATAGTTGACGTGTACCTATTATGAAATTTACAGGCCTCTCTCATCTTTTTAAGTGGGAGAACTTGCACAATTGGTGGCTGACTAAATACTTTTTTTCCCCACTGTATATATTTTGATTTGTTTAACACTTTTTTGGTTTCCACATGATTGTGTTATTTCATAGTTTTGATGTCTTCACTATTATTCTACAATGTAGAAAACAGTACAAATAAAGAAAAACTGTTGAATGAGTAGGTGTGTCCAAACTTTTGACTGGTACTGTATGTATACCTTATTTACATAAGTATTCAGACGTTTTGCCATGATACTCGAAATTGAGCTCAGGTGCATCCTTGAGATGTTTCTACAAATAGATTGGAGTCCACCTGTGGTCAATTCAATTGATTGGACATGATTTGGAAAGGCACACATCTGTCTATATAAGGTCCCACAGTTGGCAGCGCATGTCAGAGTAAAAACCAAGCCATTTTTTTTTTACATTTTAGTCATTTAGCAGACGCTCTTATCCAGAGCGACTTACAGGAGCAATTAGGGTTAAGTGCCTTGCTCAAGGGAACATCGACAGATTTTTCACCTAGTCGGCTCGGGGATTAGAACCAGCGACCTTTCGGTTACTGGCACAACGCTCTAAACCACTAAGCTACCTGCCGCCCATGAGGTCAAAGGAATTATCCATAGAGCTCCGATACAGGATTGTGTCGAGGAACAGATCTGGGGATGGGTACCAAAAAAAGTCTGCAGCATTGAAGGTCCCCAAGAAGACAGTGGCCTCCATCATTCTTAAATGGAAGAAGTTTGGAACCACCAAGATCTCTCCACCAATCAGGCCTTTATGGTAGAGTGGCCAGATGGAAGCCACTCCTCAGTAAAAGGCACATGACAGCCCACTTGAGGTTTTCAAAAGGCACCTAAAGGACTCTCAGACCATGTGAAACAATATTATCTGGTTTGATTAAACCAAGATTGAACTCTTTGGCCTGAATGCCAAGTGTCACATCTGGAGAAAACCTAGCACCATCCCTACGGGGAATGATGGTGGTGGCAGCATCATGCTGTGGGGATGTTTTTCAGTGGGCAGGGACTGGGAGACTAGTCAGGATCGAGGGAATGGTGAACGGAGCAAAGTACAGAGAGATCCTTGATGAAAATCTGCTCCAGAGCGCTCAGGATATCAGACTGGGACGAAGGTTCACCTTCCAACAGGACAACGACCCTAAGCACACAGCCAATACAATGCAGGAGTGGCTTCGGGACAAGTGTCTGAATGTCTTTGAGTGTCCCAGCCAGAGCCCGGACTTGAACCCGATCTAACATCTCTGAAGAGACCTGAAAATAGCTGTGCAGCGACACTTCCCATCCAACCTGACAGAGCATGAGAGGATCTGCAGAGAAGAATGGGAGAAACTCCCCAAATACAGGTGTGCCAAGCTTGTAGCGTCATACCCAAGAAGACTTCAGGCTGTAATCACAGCCAAAGGTGCTCCAACAAATTACTGAGTAAAGGGTCTGAATACTTAAGTAAATGTGATATTTTCAATTCTATGAAACCTGTTTTTGTTTTGTCATTATGGGTTGTTGTGTGTAGATTGACGAGGGAAAAAAACAATTTAATCAATTTTAGAATAAGGCTGTAACGTAACAAAATGTGGAAAAAGTCAAGGGGTCTGAATACTTTCCGAATGCTCTGTATACATATTCAGCATTTAGCTGCCATGCATACTGAAATAAAACAAAACTAATATTTGGTTCTCTCCAGTCCTTCCTCTGAAGATATGAACACCACAGGTGGAAATGCCTCCTCCTTTTCCTCTGGATTCTGGAACTTATGTGACAGTAACCTTCCCGTCTATGTATCCATCAGCCTGGTCTACTTTGTGCTTGGCGTACCCATATTTGGCTACGTCCTGTGGCTGATCGCTACTGGCAACGCCTTGGCCTCTGAGATCTTCATTATCAACATGGCCGCCGCAGAGCTCGTCTTCTCCCTGTAGGTTACGGTTGTATCCACTGTCCACCTCTTCGTCACCGGCCTTCAACAGTACGTGGAAACCATTGTCTTGCCTTATCACATTGTCTACTGCTGTGTATGTTTTGAGTGCTACCTGGCGGTGGTCCACCCTGTGGTCTTCCTGAAGTACAAACCATTGAGATACAGGGCGGGGTTGGTGGCATCGGAGTCGGAGGTGTAGCGGCATTCACCGGTGCTTTTTACGCGTACCTCCCAGAGTTCCCTGTTTCTGGATAATAGAGAGATAGACAGAGGAAAAGGAAGAGAAAGAGGAGGAGGAGAGGAAGAGAGGAGGAGAGGAGAGCGGACTCAGCAGAGGGATGTGCCCCATGAAAAGAAAAGTCTCTGTGGTTCTCCTGACAATGCTGATCGACCAGCTCCCATTTGTTGTCATATACTTCCTGTTTGGAAACGTAGATGACTATGTGGACTGTGTCATTGACATTGTTAACATGTCTTTCAGTTGTGCCTGTGGGTTGGTAAAGCCCCTCCTCTACCTCCACAGAGCTGGGAAACTGTCCTGTATCAAAGGTCTCTGAGGAAGAGGTGACACCAGGCCTCACACTCATTTTAACCTTTTATTTGTCTTCATAGATAGAAACTTTGATCGGCAAAATGTTGTTAATCTGAGAAGTATGCCTGGGTTCAAATACTATTTTAAATGATCTCATGTACTTTGTCTTGCCTTGCCGGTGGAATTAGTAGAACAGTTCCAAAACTACAAACCCCACCAATCTGGCACCCCAGGCTCCGGGGTGAAGTTTCCCCTTCTGATCTAGGATCAGCTTCCACTCCCCCAATCCTAACCTTTACCATTATTGGGGAAAAAGCAAAACTGACCCAAGATCAGCGTTTAGGAGCAACTTTACCCTACTCCCACCAAGGCATTCTAGATCAGGGCTGTTCAATGTCGGTCCTGGAGGGCTGAAATACTTCTGTTTTCATCCTTCTAATAAGGGACTAGTTCAGACCTGGGACACCAGGTGAGTGCAATTAACTACAAGGTAGAAAGAAAAAACGGAAGTGTTTTGGCCATCCAGGTCCGGAATTGAACAGCCCTGGTCTAGATCAAAGTTCAAAGCAATCAATAGATTTCAAATAGTATTTGAACCCAGGCCTGTTGAGAAGCTGTGTCTAATGTCGAATCAGGAACCCATCTAGAGGAGATAGAAACTGAAGTTGTTCATCTTTAATCTTTGATTGTAAATCACTTTTGATCAGATTTTGATCAACTTGTTTTATCACCCCCAATTGTTCATTTTGTTTCACAGTAGTTTGTTACCACAAGGATTTCCCTTGATTACTCTTTTTCAAAATAATAATGCTTCGTTTTTTAGTTTATTATTATTTGTAGGTTTTTAACAGGTTCTTGGCCGACCAAATTGTCATATCACTACTTTAAACCAAGAGTGCATCTTATTTGCCTACAAACTGACACTCCTCTTGTCGGTGCTCTGGTCGATGTCTGAAATGGCACCCTATACCCTAGATAGTGCACTGTGGTCTAAATCACCAGGTTGACGTGTCACTCAGGTGTGGCAGAGCAGGGCAGGGTCAGGCAGAGATTTGTATATACAGTATTATCTCCAGCACCAGTGTCAGACACAACCACACCACACCCCAGAGGAGAGGGACGCTGCGTCTATACAGGTTAGCCAAACCTTTGTTTTTTATAAAAATTATAATATTTAAAAATGTTTTAATAAAAAATGTAAACACCAATTGATATAGATATATGTAGGTTATGACCAAATACATTATATGTAAAACAATATTTTTTATTTTATTTTCATATTGGCAATTTATGCAGATATATGGACACATTTTGATATTTCGTCATGTTTACAAGTGATCATCTCTAGTGCATATATGACCTACAATGGATTGTAAGAGATTGTCTTTCTTAATTTAGCTTCATCCGGTTTTTTGTATGGTTCATTGTGATTTTAGAACGACTGCTCACATCAGCATTTAAAATGTATTTTTCAACCAGGGAACAAAACAAATGATTTACTGGAGTCATATACCTAACACCCTATTGCAGTGGTTACAGAATAATTATACGTGCATATATAAGATGAGTAAAGACTGCAATTATAGCTAAATTAATAATTTGCATGATCATGTAGCTTCTCTCTCTCCCCCTCCCTCCCTCTCTCCCCCTCCCCCCCCCCTCTCTCTCTCTCTCTCTCTCTCTCTTTCCCCATCCCTCTATCTCTCTCTCCCTCTCCCCCTCTTTGGCTCTTTCCCTTACATATCTCAAGAACTTCCGCACATTACAGTTACATGCATTGTTGAGATGAACGTATCTACTGTCAGTGATAGGTCCACTCCTCCTCCTATCTCCCTCATTGATCCGGGTGTACAGGGTGTCTTTGAGGCACATTATGTCACCATTTTTACTGCTTCCTTTTCAATCAACATCGTCCTGGGTCTCCCCACCAATGTCTACATCCTGTGGCTGATACTGACCGGAGCTGGAGGGACGATGGCCTCAGAGTTTTTCTCTCTCAACCTGACCGCGTCTGAGATCCTCTTCGGCCTCTTTAATGTCGTCAGCATAGCTGGACTCTATGTCCAGTCTGATTTTGTCCTCAAAGCTTCTCATTTTTCCTTTGGGTTAATTTTCAGTGGTCGTCCCCTGTTCAAGTGCTGTATCTGTGTAGAGCGCTACCTGGCAGTGGTCCACCCTGTGGTCTTCCTGAAGTACAAACCCCTGAGATACAGGGTGGGGTGTTGTGGTGTTGCCTGGCTGATGGTTATTGGGTCCTGCTGTCTATGTTTGTTTGATATGTTTTCACCACCTTTCATATACTCTCTCTTTGTCCAGACAATGATCTATTTTTTGCTGATGTCATTCTGCTGCCTCTCAGTTCTCTGGGCTCTGAAACGTCCAGGGCCGGGGGATGGGGACAGGGAGGGGACAAATAGCATTAAGATGAAGGCCTTTAAGATCATTTTGATTATCCTGGTGTATGCTGGGGTGTCTCAACTCCCACTGGCAGTGATGACACTGAGTCAAAGTTACATTCCATATATGGACTTTTTTTCAGGTATGTCCATTTGTTTCTGCATCAGTGTGATCTCTGGGTTTGTTCAGCCCCTCCTCTACCTCCACAGGGTTGGGAAGCTGCCCTGTATAAGAGGTCTTTAAGAGAAAAAGTCAAATCTCTTCACCCCATTAGTGCCTTAAAGAAGTAGGATATGTCATTATATTTGTGTTCTATGTTTTTCCATAATCACTTGTGAATAAAAATGTATGATTGCTTTCCATGTGGATTTATATATATTTTTCAATTCCTGATGTTTGAATGTATTTCCAATGTAATCAGTGGCCTAAAAAGCAGGGGTTGGGACCGGTTCAAATAACAGAACAGAAAAATATGAATTTTTTTGATGAACAGAATCCAAACCCGTGAACAAAACTGATCTATACTTTTCCGGAACAGATACGTTATTTTTAAAAGCATGAGAACTGTCACAGTTCCCTCAGCCAGAACCCAAAAGCAGACCAGGACAAGGAGAGTTGAACGAAGGTGAGGGTTTATTAGATACGACAAAAGGTGCAGTATAATCCAGGGACAGAGCGGGCGGCGTGGTTGAGTAGTTGGGGGTGCAGTCTGGGTCCAGTGATGGCTCGGCAGCCGCCGACCATCAGGCAGAGGTGGAGTGAAGGTTCCGGACGTGTGACTGCAGGTGGAACAAAAACGGAGGTAAGAACACAAAACTCAACAAAGTACAAAATAACAAAACTCACGCAAGATACTCTTGAACTGATACACAGTACACCTACTGTTCATGGCTAACGATCCGGCAGGAACTGGATGTTGGGCCAGAGCCTAAGAAAGGTGCTGATTAGGCCCAGGTGTGCAGATTGCTAATAGGAAGCAGGTGCGGAAACCAGAGCGCTCCCCGGAGCGTTCCCGAACCCTCGGGAAACTGGAGATTACGACCAGACCCCCGACTCAGACAGCCGGGATCGTTACAGTACCCCCCTCCGACGAACGCCACCGGGCGGACTCCCCGGAGCGCCAGGATGGAGGCGGTAAAAGTCCCTGATGAGATCCGCATCTAGGACCTGTCGCCGCGGAATCCAACTCCTCTCCTCAGGACCATACCCCTCCCAGTCCACGAGATACTGGAAACCCCGGCCCCCGCCGTCTGGAATCCATAATGCGACGCACCGTGTAGGCAGGACCACCTCCGATCATCCGAGGAGGAGGAGGAGGAGGCGGAGGAGGCAACAGAGGACTGAGGAAGACAGGCTTGAGGCAGGAGACATGAAAGGTGGGATGGACTCTGAGCGTCCTCGGTAGTTTGAGTCGCACTGCCACTGGATTGATCACCTTCTCCACCACAAACGGGCCAATAAACTTCGGTAACAACTTCCTAGACTCAGTCCGTAACGGAAGATCCCGTGTGGCCAACCAAACCCTATCTCCGATGGTATAGGTGGGAGCGGGGATCCGGCGACGATTCGCCTGGAGCTGATACCGGTCCGAACCTCTAAGGAGTGCCTTTCTGGCCCGATGCCAGGTCCGGTGGCAACGCCGAATATGGGCCTGAACAGAAGGCACTGAGAGCTCCTTCTCCTGAGAAGGGAACAGGGGAGGTTGGTAGCCATACAGGCACTGGAAGGGAGACATCCCAGTGGCAGATGTAGGGAGAGTATTGTGGGCATACTCAACCCAAGGCAACTGAGAGGCCCAGGAGGTGGGGTTGGAAGAGACCAGACAGCGTAGCGTGGATTCCATCTTCTGGTTGGCTCTCTCCGCCTGACCATTGGATTGGGGGTGAAAACCAGATGTGAGACTGACTGTAGCTCCAATGGCCAAACAGAAGGACTTCCAGACAGCAGAGGTAAACTGAGGGCCACGGTCGGAAACGATATCACTGGGCAACCCGTGGACCCTGAAAACCTCCCTAACCAGGATCTCGGACGTCTCCGAGGCAGAGGGAAGCTTGGCAATAGGCACAAAGTGGGCGAACTTGCTGAATCTGTCCACGATAGTCAGAACGACCGTGTTCCCCTCAGAAGCGGGCAACCCCGTGACGAAGTCCAGGGCCAGATGCGACCATGGACGCTCGGGGAATAGGAAGGGGATGAAGTAGTCCAGAGCTGGGCCGATTGGTACTCTTATTCTGCGCACACACTGGACAGGCAGCAACAAAACCCCGAGTATCCTCGGCCATGGCAGGCCACCAAAACCGTCTGCGAAGAAACGCCATAGTCCGAGCCACGCCCGGGGTGACAAGCCATCTTGCTGGCGTGGGACCATTTGAGGACAGCAGGACGAACCGACTCAGGCACAAACAACCGACCGGGTGGACCGTTACCGGGACCGGGCTGAGTCCGAAGGGCCGCCAGCACCTCCTCCTCAATCTTCCACATCACTGCTCCCACGACGCAGTTCCGGGGGAGAATAGTCTCGGTCTTGGACCCACTCTCCTCCGTCTTGGAGAACATCCGGGACAAGGCGTCCGCCTTGCCGTTCTTAGATCCAGGTCGGAACGTCAGGGCAAACTTGAATCGTCCGAAAAACAACGCCCACCTGGCCTGACGGGAGTTGAGACGTTTAGCCGATTGCACGTAAGCAAGATTCTTGTGGTCAGTCCAGACAATAAACGGTTGCTCCGCCCCCTCCAACCAGTGGCGCCACTCCTCCAAGGCAAGTTTCACCGCGAGAAGCTCCCGGTTACCCACATCGTAATTCCTCTCTGCAGGCGAAAGGCGACGAGAGTAGTAGGCGCAGGGATGGAGTTTACTGTCCGTGGAGCATCGCTGCGACAGGATGGCGCCAACTCCCACATCCGACGCGGTCCACTTCAACGACGAACTGACGGGCCGTGTCCGGTTGAGAGAGAATCGGTGCGTTGGTGAATCGCCTCTTCAAATCCAGAAACGCACGATCCGCCTCCGGATTCCACTTGAAGGTCCTGATACTGGAAGTCAAGGCAGTTAATGGAGCGGCCACACGGCTGTAATCCCGGATGAATCTGCGGTAGAAATTCGCAAACCCCAAAAATCTCTGGAGTTGCAATCTCGTACCGGGCTGGACCCATTCCAGAACCGCTCTAACCTTCTCCTGATCCATCCTAATCTCACCCCTGGAGATGATGTACCCGAGAAAGGATGTAGTGTGGGCGTGAAACTCGCACTTCTCGGCCTTCACGAACAGACGATTCTCCAACAATCGCTGCAGAACCTGCCGGACATGCTGGACGTGGTCGGAAGGTTCCTTCGAGAAGATCAGAATGTCATCCAGGTAAACAAACACGAAGAGACCGATCATATCTCTCAGGACGTCGTTCACCATACTCTGGAATACCGCTGGAGCATTGGTCAGTCCAAACGGCATCACCTGATACTCGAAGTGACCCATCGGTGTATTGAAACCCGTCAACCACTCGTCCCCCTCTCTGATCCGGACCAGGTGATACGCATTGCGTAGGTCTAGCTTGGTGAACACCGTAGCACCCTGTAAGGAGTCGAAGGCAGAACTCATCAAGGGCAGGGGATACTTGTTCTTGACCGTGATGTCATTCAACCCCCGATAATCAATACACGGTCGAAGAGAGCCATCCTTCTTTCCCACAAAGAAGAATCCTGCCCCCAGGGGTGATGACGAGGGACCGAACGAGACCAGCAGCTAGGGACTCCTTGATGTAGGTCTCCAACGCCTCACGTTCAGGTCGGGAGATACTGTATAACCTTCCCTTGGGGTAGACAGCTCCAGGAACCAGGTTGATGGCACAATCATATGGTCGGTGGGGGGGAAGTGACAGAGCCTTCTGCTTACTGAAAACTTCCCCCAAATCGTGATATGTCTCGGGAACCAGGGACAAATCTGGGGGTTTAGCCTCAATCACCTGACTGGGAACCGAATGGGGGCAGGCAGTCTTGAGACAGTTAGCATGACAATCAAGGCTCCAACTCGTTACCTTGCCCGTCGCCCAATCGAACGTGGGATTGTGTTCCTTCAGCCAGGGGTATCCAAGGACCAGAGGAACATGGGAAGACGGCAGAATGAAAAATGAAATCATCTCCGAATGATTCCCCGACAACCGCATCTTAACCGGTTCAGTCCTCATCGTGATACGTGCCAGACTACTGCCGTTCAGAGTGGTCGCTTCAATGGCTTCCGGCAATTGCTCCTTGGAAAGCCCCAGCTGTTCCACCAACTCGGCATCAAGAAAGCTTCCATCGGCACCTGAATCGATAAAAGCGTTAAGCGCTAAGCTCTGATTCCTGTTCACAAGGGTAGCCGGGAAGCGGGGTCTGACAGAGGTACTGAGAGGTTGAAACTGGCTCGCTAAAAGTCCTCCCAACTTTAGCGAGCCGGGCAGTTTGACGACCGCCGGGAACAAGTGGAGATGTAATGTCCCGAGCGACCACAGTAGAGGCAGCAGTTGGTCTTACGTCTATGTTGACGCTCCTCCTTGGTTAACCCGTGCCGCCCCACTTGCATGGGTTCAGAATCGGGAGAGAGGTCCTCTCTACTAATCCTTAGTGGTGGAGAACGATCGACGTGTTCTGGTCCACCACCCGATCCGACTGGGAACTGAGAAGCTGATCGATTGGACGGACCCCATTGCTTCTCCCTCCTTCGCTCTCGGACTCGATTATCCACCCGAATAGACAAGGCTACCAAGCTGTCCAGGTCACTAGGCTCCGGATAGGGAGATCAACTCATCCTTGAGCTGCTCCGACAGGCCCTGGTAAAAGGCCGCTTGCAAAGACTCCTCGTTCCACCCACTCTCCACAGCCAACGTCTTGAACTCGATCACGAAGTCGGCCACGCTGCGAGTTCCTTGGTGAAGAGAAAACAGACGCCTAGCTGCGTCCCTCCCTCGGACGGAATGGTCGAAGAGCTTCCTCATCTCGGCCGTGAACCCCTGGTATGAAGCCATGCAGGGATCCTGTCGTTCCCAAACGGCTGAAGCCCACTCCAGCGCTCGACCACGCAGCAACTCAATCAAAAAGGCTATCCTAGCCTTGTCAGTGGCATAAGAGTAGGGCTGTAAATCGAACACTAATCCACACTGCATAAGGAAGGAACGGCATCTTCCCAGCTCCCCCTCATATTTATCCGGCGTCGGGACCTTGGGCTCACGGAGGGACACAACTTCAGAAGCGGCAGGCGAGATGGGTGAAACGGTAGTGAGTCCTCCACCGGACACTGGCGTTGGTTCTGGACCTCCGTCAGGCCGGTAGAAAGGTTCCGAACTGACAACGCGATCTCCTGTAGTACCATGCTATGATGGCCCAACATCTTCTCCTGCTGGGTAATGGCATGGCGAACAGAGTCCAGGTCCGCTGGGTTCATAATTGGCCGGATCGTTCTGTCACAGTTCCCTCAGCCAGAACCCAAAAGCAGACCAGGACAAGGAGAGTTGAACGAAGGTGAGGGTTTATTAGATACGACAAAAGGTGCAGTATAATCCAGGGACAGAGCGGGCGGCGTGGTTGAGTAGTTGGGGGTGCAGTCTGGGTCCAGTGATGGCTCGGCAGCCGCCGACCATCAGGCAGAGGTGGAGTGAAGGTTCCGGACGTGTGACTGCAGGTGGAACAAAAACGGAGGTAAGAACACAAAACTCAACAAAGTACAAAATAACAAAACTCACGCAAGATACTCTTGAACTGATACACAGTACACCTACTGTTCATGGCTAACGATCCGGCAGGAACTGGATGTTGGGCCAGAGCCTAAGAAAGGTGCTGATTAGGCCCAGGTGTGCAGATTGCTAATAGGAAGCAGGTGCGGAAACCAGAGCGCTCCCCGGAGCGTTCCCGAACCCTCGGGAAACTGGAGATTACGACCAGACCCCGACTCAGACAGCCGGGATCGTTACAAGAACTGATTAATTACGCTATTTTACATTCCGGGATTCTTTTTTAATGTTTTTTTATTACAGTGTTTACCTAACTTCCATCTGAAAATCCTTGCCAGTGAGTGCCCCTCCCCTTCTGAAGCATAGTCTAGTAGTTTACTGAAGTTACAAGCTTGATTTGGAAATTAGGCAGAGATTGGATTAACATTTTCAATGCTGGTTAAGGATACTATAGTTAATAAGTTTCACATAGGATTCATTAACTACAAAAAGGTAATTAGTGTTTTTATCTCAATTCGGGTGCCGCTTTGCAAACACACGTCAGCTAGCTGGTCCAACGTTAAGCCAACTCTCTGAAGTTCAAAGACATTCACAATTGGAATCCTCCACCTGTAGATTTTGTTTTGATAATATTGGGTCTGCAGTTTATTTACCCACATAGAGTGTAAACCAGCCCAAGAACTTCTCTCAAATCATACATATTTAGATATATAGGCCGGGGTTCAATCTGATCGTCATTGTTGACAGTGCAGCGTTTAAAGGCAATGGTATCACATTCACGGAGATGGCATCCAAGGTAAACATTGCACATGTTGAATCAATTGGAAATTACCTTTAAATGTCAAGCCTGATATAGCGTGGTTTAGTATTGAATCCCGGACATAATGTACCGGTTTGTAAATAGACCTGGTTTCTTTCTGTTAAAAAGCGTGATATTTTATTGGCAGAGCGAGAGATCATTCAGCTGGCTATTGCAGAATGAATGGCACCAAACATGTACATGTGATTTCCCTTGAAATTATGGATGATGATTGTGCAAGAAAGATACAGTGTAGATATTATTGGGTTGATGAGATTAAATGCATTCTTAATAATGAGCTCCCTGTCTGTCTGTCTTCTTTAAGGATGATAAATAATGGATGTGTCTGTATATTTATAATAAATAATAACAATAACTATAATAACAAATAAAATATATATTTATCCTTGAAATCAATGGGCAGTTCCAGCTATAATGGTCTCATAAAATTGACATTTAATACTTCTGCACTGACCACCATATTGTGTAACTAGAGCCTGGAGTTATTCCTGAGCTTTTAACCTGACCTGTTCTGGAACAACTCAGGGCCTTATCCATCCATAACACATTCTACACAGTACAGCATATTCTCTTCAACCATATTAAACATCACTTAGTGTTGTCATAACCAGTGGAAAACATTTTGCATGTCAGGTGTGGTCCATTAAGTGAGGTGATGGGCAGCATCAGTTTGCAGACGGGAGAAACACGGGTGACTTGGTGGGGGAGGCTGAGGGAGTGGTGTCTGAGGGGGTGGTTGTGAGTAAGGGAGGGAGGGAGGGAGGGAGGGAGATATTGAAGGGACATCTGCTTGGTACATCAACATACTGCTACCCTTTCTTTGTTGACTACCTCATCCTATTCAGCTGACTAATGCAGAAAGAATGGCATTAAACATTTACATGTGTTTTCTCTTGAAATGATGGATGATGATTGTGCTTGAATGTTACAGTGTAGATATTATTGGGTTGATGTGATAAATGCATTCTTAATAAGGAGCTCCCTGCCTGTCTTCTTTAAAGAGGAAAATGTAACATATCTGTATATTTATAATAAATATTAACAATAATTATATTGAACATATTCTCTTCAACCATACTAAACATCACTTAGTGTTGTCATAACCAGTGGAAAACATTTGCATGTCAGGTGTGGTCCATCAGGTGAGGTCATTGGTAGCATCAGTTTACAGATGGGAGCAACACAGGTGCATTGGTGGGGGTGTCTGAGAGTGTGGTTGTAGGCGAGGGAGGGAGTGCAGGAGGGAGGGAGGGAGGGGGGAGGCACATCTGTTTGGTACATCAACATACTACTAGACTTTCTTGGTTCAGTACCTCATCCTGATGTTTGTGATGTCATTCTGCTGCCTCTCAGTTCTCAGGGCTCTGAAACGTCCCTGGCTGAGTGAAGGGGAGAGGGAGGGGACAGGGAGAGGGAGTGGACAGGGAGAGGGATGGGACATATAACATGAAGATGAAGGGATGTAAGATCATTTTGATGATCCTGGTGTCTATGATGGTGAACTACATATGATTGTAATTCTGTCTTTGATCAGGTTGTGTTGTTTTGTCTCTATCCATTTCTTTCTCCATCATTGTGATCTGTGGTTTTGTGAACAGGGCTAGGACACTGTCCTGTATCAGCCCCTCCTCTACCTCCACAGGGCTGGGACACTGTCCTGTATCAGCCTCTCCTCTACCTCCACAGGGCTGGGACACTGTCCTGTATCAACCTCTCCTCTACCTCCACAGGGCTGGGACACTGTCCTGTATCAGTCCCTCCTCTACCTCCCCAGGGCTGGGACGCTGTCCTGTCTCAGTCCCTCCTCTACCTCCACAGGGCTGGGACACTGTCCTGTATCAGCCCCTCCTCTACCTCCACATAGCTGGGACACTGTCCTGTATCTGCCCCTCCTCTACCTCCACAGGGCTGGGACACTGTCCTGTATCAGTCCCTCCTCTACCTCCACAGGGCTGGGACACTGTCCTGTATCAGTCCCTCCTCTACCTCCACAGGGCTGGGACACTGTCCTGTATCAGTCCCTCCTCTACCTTCACAGGGCTGGGACACTGTCCTGTATCAGTCCCTCCTCTACCTCCACAGGGCTGGGACACTGTCCTGTATCAGCCCCTCCTCTACCTCCACAGGGCTGGGACACTGTCCTGTATCAGCCCCTCTTCTACCTCCACAGGGCTGGGACACTGTCCTGTATCAGCCCCTCCTCTACCTCCACAGGGCTGGGACACGAATCGATTGCCTTTTGCGTAGTGTAATTTACTAAAAATATTATTTTTCACCTAATTTAACATTCCAACATAAAAAACACATTCAACATAAAAATAACAATACATGTTTTCCAATATCCAGATGTTAAATTGAGAAACATGACTATAAAACTGTGTATAATTAAAGTAACAGGTTTGACCGTAACAGAGTGGACCATTTCATCTTAAATCAGCCATAACTCTGCTTGTGACTGGGGGAAAGGAAGCTTGTTGTGAGCAGCAGGTTAGGGCAATTGCATGCAAACTAAAAAATTGAACTTATTTGCCTGCAATCTGACATCGCTCTTGTCTGTGCTCTGCTCTATGTCTAAAACGGTAGCCTATACCATAGACAATATAGTGCACTAACTTTTATCCCATAGGGCTCTGGTCAAAGGTAGTGCCCTATATAGGGAATAGGGCGCCATTTTGGATGCACCGTGGTCTACATCACCAGGTTAACCTGACACGACACTCAGGTGTGGCAGAGCAGGGCAGAGAGTTTGATATTTAGTACGAGGTCAATAAGTCCAGCACCTGTGACAGACAAAACACACCACACCTCAGAGGACAGAGACACTGAATCAACAGGCCACGGGTTAATGAAATAGTATAATTTTTATTTTGAAATTATACTTTTTTCATTTAGAATTTAAATGTCAATTGATGAAGATTTATGTAGCTAGTGAATAAAAAAGCATTTTTGTAAATCTGAATATTGGCAATTTATGCAAATATATGGACACATTTTGATATTTCGTCATATTGGCAAAGTGATCAGCTCTAGTACCTACATCACCAAAGGATTGGAAAATATTTTCTTCATTCAACTCCCTCAGGTTTTGTGTGTGCTTTAAATTGATTCTAGCAAGGTTGCACACCTAGTTGACGGTACTCAGCGTTTTACGTTTATTTTTACCACAGTAATATCTAACACCCTATTACAGTGGTTACATAATGATTATTTTTACGTATATAAGATGAATAAACACTGATAATATAGCGAGAGAAATACTTTGTTACAATCCTCTCCCCCTCTGTTTCTCTATCTCTCTCTCTCTCCCTCTCTCTCTCTCTCTCTCTCTCTCTCTCTCTCTCTCTCTCTCTCTCTCTCTCTCTCTCTCTCTCTCTCTCTCTCTCTACCTCTCTCTCTCTCTCTATCTCTCTCTCTCTTTCTACCTCTCTCTCTCTCTACCTCTCTCTCTCTCTACCTCTCTACCTCTCTGTGTCTCTACCTCTCTATATATCTATCTCTCTCTCTCTACCTCTCTACCTCTCTATCTCTCTCTCTACCTCTCTCTCTACCTCTCTTTCGCTCCCTACCTCTCTCTCTCTCTCTCTCTCTCTCTCTCTCTCTCTCTACCTCTCTCTCTCTACCTCTCTACCTCTCTCATCTCTACCTCTCTATATATCTATCTCTCTCTCTCTCTACCTCTCTTTCGCTCCCTACCTCTCTCTCTCTCTCTCTCTCTCTCTCTCTCTCTCTCTCTCTCTATACAGTGTTATAATGATGTGCGAATAGTTCAAGTACAAAATAGAATAAATAAACATAAATATTGGTTGTATTTACAATGGTTTTTGTTCTTCACTGGTTGCCCTTTTCTTGTGGCAACAGGTCACAAATCTTGCTGCTGTGATGGCACACTGTGATATTTCACCTAATAGATATGGGAGTTTATCCAAATTGAATTTGGTTTTCGAATTCTTTGTGGGTCTGTGTAATCTGAGAGAGGTACAGTTGAAGTCGGAAGTTTACATACACCTTAGCCAAATACATTTAAACTCAGTTTTTCACAATTCCTGACATTTAATCCTAGTAAAATGTCACTGTCTTAGGTCAGTTAGGATTTATTTTAAGAATGTGAAATGTCAGAATAATAGTAGAGAGAATGATTTATTCAAGCTTTTATTTCTTTCATCACATTCCCAGTGGGTCAGAAGTTTACATACACTCAATTAGTATTTGGTAGCATTGCCTTTAAATTGTTTAACTTGGGTCAAACATTTCAGGTAGCCTTCCACAAGCTTCCCACAATAAGTTGGGTGAATTTTGGCCCATTCCTCCTGACAGAGCTGGTGTAACTGAGTCAGGTGTGTAGGCCTCCTTGCTCGCACACGCTTTTTCAGTTCTGCCCACAAATTTTCTATAGAATTGAGGTCAGGGCTTTGTGATGGCCACTCCAATACCTTGACTTTGTTGTCCTTAAGCCATTTTGCCACAACTTTGGAAGTATGCTTGGAGTCATTGTCCATTTGGAAGACCCATTTACGACCAAGCTTTAACTTCCTGACTGATGTCTTGAGATGTTGCTTCAATATATCCACATAATTTTCCTTCCTCATGATGCCATCTATTTTCCGAAGTGCACCAGTCCCTCCTGCAGCAAAGCACCCCCACAGCATGATGCTGCCACCCCTGTGCTTCACGGTTGGGACAGTGTTCTTCGGTTTGCAAGCAAACCCCTTTTTCCTCCAAACATAACGATGGTCAATATGGCCAAATAGTTCTGTTTTTGTTTAATCAGACCAGAGGACATTTCTCCAAAAGTACTATCTTTGTCCCCATGTGCAGTTGCAAACCGTAGTCTGGCTTTTTTATGGCGGTTTTGGAGCAGTGGCTTCTTCCTTGCTGAGCGGCCTTTCAGGTTATGTCGATATAGGACACGTTTTACTGTGGATATAGATACTTTTGTACCTGTTTCCTCCAGCATATTCACAATGTCCTTTGCTGTTGTTCTGGGATTGATTTGCACTTTTCGCACCAAAGTACGTTCATCTCTAGGAGACAGAACGCGTCTCTTTCCTGAGCGGTATGACGGATGCGTGGTCCCATGGTGTTTATACTTGTTTGCATTGGTAAACGGCGCAAATAGGGGGAAGTGTCTATAAAATAGGCTTGAATAGGAATTCTAGAGCAATCGATGGTAGTGAATAAGGCAGATATACAAGGCAGATATACAAGGCAGATATACAAGGCAGATATACAAGGCAGATATACGTATACAAGTTAGGGCATTGCAATCTTGTAAAGACCCCAGGGGGGCGATCCAGGATGGGCCGAAAATCCTTTTACGTGTTAGATGTGTATTAGGTGAGTTCTGGGAACTCGAGACGGTGGAATATATTTAATTGTAAGTTACTGCTCATCTTGTATCCGACGGGGTATCTGTTTGGGGGAACCTCTCATTAGATATCCATTGAACTCACGGCATCATAAAAGGTAGAGACTAAGACAAAGAAAAAGGCGCAATGCAGGTTACATTGTTACATTGTTACATGCCACATGGTACATACATGCTAAGGCTAAATGCTAATGCTAAATGCTAATTGTGCTACATGCTGCATGCTAACATGTGACCTTAGAGGGCCATTGCGATGGAATAAAGCCTCTTAAATTATGTTTGTGTGTGTAGAATTTAGGTTCTATGCTTTGTGAGCTCTGTTAAATGTTGTTTGACTATGAGGGGAAAACGGAGTTACAGCGGGACTGTTAACTGTCTGTTTGGGTTGAGAAGCTCCCTTCCACGGTGAAATCGTATTGTTAAATGTACTGCGCATGCGTGTGATTTTACGGCACTACACTACGACACGTGGGATTTTACTACACTAGATTACGACACGTGTGATTTTACGGCAATAGATTATGACACGTTTGATTTTACGGCACTACACTACGACACGTGGGATTTTACTACACTAGGTTACGACACGTGGGATTTTACGACACTAGAGTGACGTAGGGGTAAATCGGTCATTCCTCTGTTACACTGTGCTGCGGGGAGACACAGACAGAGGAACAAAGATTAGACATTTAGAGTCTAATGGTGTATTCTGGTTGTTACATCGGCTGTTGGTTAAAGATTAAACTGTTTTTGTGACCTATTGAATTGATAAATGAGAGAGAGATGTTGACGGATTAAAATAAATAAAATAAAATGACGGATTAAAAAAAATAAAAAAAATGTTATTGAGCTATCTATAATTATTCCTGAGTTAATTCTTAGAGCGAATGTGACTGGAGGAATATTGAATGGTTGAAGTGACTCTGACTGCATAAACTGCTAAATTCTTGTCTGTTTCTCTGCTCTTTTGTCATATGAGAGGCGATGGGATGAGAGAGAGAGAAAGAAAGAGAGGAGGTGCTGACGTGTACATCACGTGACAAGGTGTGACGCGACAGAGGATCGAGTCAAAAGGTTTTGGTGCTGTTCTGTTTACAAAATCTTCCCCTACAGGATATTTGATGTTATGACAATTTCACAGAGACTTGGCAAAAGACTGATTCATAAAAAATTGCATTTTGGAGTTTCTGTGCATGAGTGGGTTTGATTAAGAGTTCTATTGGAAATCGAGTACTGACATTATTCTGTAAAATTAAGATAATTGGGTGCTTATAAAGCAAGGGGGTTTATGGGTATTGTAGTGTTGTAGGATTAGAAGTCTTTATTTTTTGGGGGATTGCTCTGAAGTTGACTACTTGCATTTACTTTCCTGATGGGATGTGGTAAAATAGCCACTAATTGATAAATTAGTAAAATAGGATATAGAAGAAAATATATTATTTTAGATTATTCATAATTTTTTAATGATTTTTTTTATTTTTATTTGAAATAAAAATTTGAATAAATGTTTTTTAATGATTATTTTTAAATATTCATATTGTTATTAATTGATTTTTGTTTAGATGTACAAAAAAAAACTTTTTTTGGGGGGGGTTTATATTAAGAATTAAAGGGAGGAAGCCATAGGCTATATAGTCTAAAATAAAATAATTCACAATAAAGGAATACAAAAGAGTTGTTACAATGGGGAAAAATGACATCAAGTCTATGAAGGTAATTACACCTGTTGATATAGTACAAAATAGTAATCCTTTAACTAAAGTATTGCTAGGTTATCCGGCAAATGAAACAAAAGTTGGCCTGACATTGAACAAACCATAGCTAGTAGAGGGAATCTTAACCCTGACGTCATCAACATAATGAAAGTGCTTCTGTCAATTCATAAAGCAGTTCAAAAGAAGGGAAAAAAGCGAACAACGTAAAGAAAAGACACAAAGAGAGCTGGGTGTTCTTAAGTTGTCCTTCATTCTCAAACAAAAACTGATAAAAAATTCCAGCGATAAGATAAACAAAGGTTCCTTGTAGCTGTGAGAGATGGAGTGGGGATGGTGACGTTCCTCCCACATGGAGAGATAATTATGGAGAAGAAGTATTGTTATCAGGACCAGAAGTAGAAGCTGTTGCACCTAGTCAAAGGAAGTATATTTTGTACAATGATATGAAGTGGAAGAGGGTTATGAGTGATTGTTCACTTATTTTGCATATTGTTACAGAGAAAGATCAGGGAGAATATATGTGTACTTATCTAGTGCAAGCATTAAAATTTGTTCCGGTTAAGAATTATTGGTTAAAAGGCTATGTAATTCGTAAAGTGACGCTTATAATGGAAGAGTTGAAGTCTGTTGAAGCTTCCACAGTCACCAAAGGAGTTCAGGAGAAGTATATTACAGTAGCCACTCCAACAGTAAATAATACACAGAGGATATCGGTAGCTTTCCCACTAGAAGTAGTTAAGGGTGTTAATACATCAACTAAATCAACTACGTTAATGGTACCTTTGGAAGGGATTAATGGTACGACGGCAATAACAAATGTAGGAAGTATGACACCGACACCAACAACAACTTTTCTGAAATTAAAGGATGTAGCAAGAGTGACTCAGGAGTTTATGGTACGGATGGAGAGTGCTGTCAATGGTAGTAAGGATAGGGTTAAAATAGGAGAGCAAATGGTGGTAGAGAAGAATATAGATTCATCTGAAATAGTGCAAGATACTATCATGGAGGTACAGGATGAGTTCTTTGATTTCAACATAACATCAGAAGATACATCTGATCAATACCGCTCGTTAGGGAAAAGAGAAACTAAATGGAAGGCATATGGATTTGATTCTTCTGTTTTGAAGATTAAAGATGGATGGGCAGGTAGAAATCTTTGGTTCCAACAGTTAACTCATTCTGTAAGATCAGTGAGGAATCTTGAGGGTCCATGTCTGTTGAGAATTCCAGCACCAGGCACGTGGGGTTCCATTTTAGAGACGGTCGCTCAACCTCTATCGAGTACGTGTCAATCTTATGCTTTGTCATGGCTGTTGTATCAGCAACAATCATTAACAGATAAAATAATGTCGTTGTCAAAACATTTGTTTAAGCCTAGGTTTAGGTGTTCTTGGTTAAATGAATTACCCTATGTGAATTTGTTAGATGGGAAGGAAAATCAGGTAACAGCGAACCCTGAAGCATTGGAGGTGAAAGCAGTGAGGGCTAAAAGTTGTTTTTGTTCTAATAAAACATATGATGAAAAGGGTATGTTCATGGGAATATCAGATTGTGATGATTATATGATGACTTTGGGTAAGCATGAACATAAGGTTAGAGATGAGAAATATAATGTTACGTTTTATGTTCCCGGTAGTAAGAACAGCAGGACTTTGATGGTGGAAGATCAGATTTTGCCTGGCAATGTGACTATTGGGAATTTTAGAGATATTTGGTGGGTTTGTGAAGATAAAGCATATATATTCTTACCCTATGGATGGACAGGATGTTGTTACATGTCAACGTTGAAGCTTCCATATGAGGCTTTTACCATTAAAAGAGGGGTAGCACCGGACACAGATAAATCTGAATCTAGGTTTGGAAATAGGGTGAAAAGAGACATGGCGACATTTCATAGTCTTGAAGCCTACCATTGGAGGATAAGTCTAGGAGAGAAGTGGGGACTGGGACTTTTTCCATGGTATGGTGTAACATTTTTGGCAGATCATATTGATAAAATTACCTATACTTTGCAGGGGTTTGCGAATGAAACAATAAGAGGGTTTAACCTTCTGTCAAATACTCAAAGAAGTCACAGACTGACGCTGTTGAAACATGACATGTCTCTTGACTATATTTTAGCAAAACAAGGTGGCTTATGTTTGGCTATGAATCTGACGGGGGATGATTGTTATACTTTGATCCCAGATAGTTCCGATAATATCACAAGTGTTATAGATGCGTTGAAGAATATAAGGGATGCGTTTGGTAGATCTGAAGGAGCTGGATGGTCAGCGAAGACTTGGTTGCAAGATCAGTTAGGCCCAGTAGGAGCAGTGATGGTTCAGATTTTAGTTGCAGCTCTGATAGCGCTTTGTGTGATGTTTTGCTTTTGTACTTTGTTACTGACCTTTGCGAAAGCTATGATATTAAGATGGGTTGGAGTTGTGATGCCTGGAGACAACACTCAGATGCCGTTGTTGACTGTTCCTGATCTGGATGAAGATGGACAAGTGGGACTGGATGGAGTATTGATGGATAAATATCCTTTATGATTATTTGATCATTTTTCAAAAAAAATTTCAATATTAGTGTGATTTTAGTATGATGTTATGAATCAAAGGAGGGAAATAGGATAATGTGATTCATACATCATTTATATATCATTTTTTTATATTCTTAGTTGATATTGATGTTTTAATTTGAAAGTGTTGTTTTACAAAAGATACTGTTTGGTATTTTATTTTCTTCCAGAAGCATATGGGGGAATATGTGGAGATTGAAATACGCAAACAAGGACAATATGAAAGGACAATGACTGGAAGAGATGGAACAAGGAAGGTGTGGAAAGGTTCCGATTCCATCATCAACGATGCATTGGATCGACACTGCTGAGGAGATGAAGTGTAGTGGACTACATTCCAGTGTCTGCAATGAAATATAGACATATTTGCATGTGTAATACATCATGTGTGTCATATTCTTAGGTATTAATTTTTGTAGAATGATATTTGATGTTATTGAATACATGTGGGGATCTTAGATGTTTTTGTTTATTTCGGGAATGCTTAGGGACATGGAGTTTAGGCAGGGATAGAGATCCACTGTAGGGTCCGATGGGTCGAACAGCCTGAGAGTGGACATTTAGGATAGTATTTTGTTTGCTGGGGCTTTCATGTGTATTTAATTGCATCATAGTTTCAAATGCATTGATAAAGATTTATGAATTGATCTGGAGTACCTAGGTGGTTGCCTGGGGCAGAGGGACCGTGAGAGAAATTTACTGTCTTGATTGATGGATGGATATTTGGAACGAAGGCTGCCAGACAGGTTTTTCGCTCTCACACTCCATAAAGATTTGTTCATATTTCATAGTAATGTATTCACACTTCATAAACATTTGTTCATATTTCATAGAAAGGTATTTACACTCTAGAGAAAAATGTTTTTGGTTTAATGTTAAAGATACTCAATAAGATAAATTGTTACTTGTCATAATCCTGTTCTTTTTGTTTTCGAGACTTTTAGTTCGTCTCGAAGGGGGGAATATGTAGTGTATTAAGATTATGACTTGGTGAATGTATTCTAGTGGAACCTGAGGGGATGTTTATTTTAGTTCAAAAAGAGCCGTTTTTAGGGTGATGCCCCAGGGGAGACAGGTGATTGGACAGCAGAGGGAGCAACCCATATTTGTGCATACCTTATAAGTATATGCTAGAGACAGAGGGGGTTAGAACAGACATATTATATTTGGACACTGTTCTCCAGCCCCTGCAGGGTCTGTAAACTTATGCTGACATCTTGTGATATAAATAAAACTTATAATCAAAGTACAGCCTAAGCGGACTCTTTGT
Source organism: Coregonus clupeaformis (assembly GCF_020615455.1). Taxonomy (NCBI): domain Eukaryota; kingdom Metazoa; phylum Chordata; class Actinopteri; order Salmoniformes; family Salmonidae; genus Coregonus; species Coregonus clupeaformis. The sequence goes on from NW_025533769.1 coordinate 284,652, forward strand.
TTGACAGCAATAATTACCAGCATTGACTCGATACTACAATGTCAAGCAAAGTTTGAAGGTAGACCTTGAAATACATCCACAGGTACAACTCCAATTGATTCAAATGATGTCAATTAGCCTATCAGAAGATTCTAAAGCCATGACATCATTTTCTGGAATTTTCTAAGCTGTTTAAAGGCACAGTCAACTTAGTATATGTACACTTCTGACCCACTGGAATTGTGATACAGTGAATTATAATTGAAATAATCTGTCTGTAAACAATTGTAGGAAAAATTACTTGTGTCATGCACAAGGTAGATGTCCTTACCGACTTGCCAAAACTATAGTTTGTTAACAAGAAATTTGTGGAGTGGTTGAAAAACAAGTTTTAATGACTCCAACCTAAGTGTATGTAAACTTCTGACTTCAACTGTATGTGTCTCTAATATGGTCATACATTTGGCAGGAGGTTAGGAAGTGCAGCTCAGTTTCTACCTCATTTTGTGGGCAGTGTGCACATAGCATGTCTTCTCTTGAGAGCTAGGTCTGCCTACGGCGGCCTTTCTCAATAGCAAGGCAATGCTCACTGAGTCTGTACATAGTCAAAGCTTTCCTTAAGTTTGGGTCAGTCACAGTGGTCAGGTATTCTGCCACTATGTACTCTCTGTTTAGGGCCAAATAGCATTCAAGTTTCCTCTGTTTTTTTGTTAATTCTTTCCAATGTGTCAAGTAATTCTCAATTAGTTTTCTCATTATTTGGTTGGGTCTATTTGTGTTGTTGTTGATGTTGTCCTGGGGCTCTGTGGGGTCTGTTTGTGTTTGTGAACAGAGCCCCAGGACCAGCTTACTTAGGAGACTCTTCTCCAAGTTCATCTCTCTGTAGGTGATGGCTTTGTTATGGAAGGTTTGGGAATCGCTTCCTTTTAAGCGGTTATAGAATTTAACGGCTCTTTTCTGGATATTGATAATTAGCGGGTATCGGCCTAATTCTGCTCTGCATGCATTATTTGGTGTTTTTCGTTGTACACAGAGGATATTTTTGCAGAATTCTAAATGCAGAGTCTCAATTTGGTGTTTGTCCAATTTTGTGAATTATTGGTTGGTGAGAGGACCCCAGACCTCACAACCATAAAGGGCAATGGGTTCTAAAACTGATACAAGTATTTTTAGCCAGATCCTAATTAGTATATCAAATTTTATGTTCCTTTTGATGGCATAGAAGGCCCTTCTTGTCTTGTCTCTCAGATCGTTCACAGCTTTCTGGAAGTTACCTGTGGCGCTGATGTTTAGGCCGAGGTATGTATAGTTTTTGGTGTGCTCTAGGGCAACGGTGTCTAGATGGAATTTGTATTTGTGGTCCTGGCAACTGGACCTTTTTTGGAACACCATTATTTTTGTTTTACTCAGATTTACTGTCAGGGCCCGGGTCTGACAGAATCTGTGCAGAAGATCTAGGTGCTGCTGTAAGCCCTCCTTGGTTAGTCACAGAAGCACCAGATCATCAGCAAACAGTAGACATTTGACTTCAGATTCTAGTAGGGTGCCCTCGCCAATTCGTTGATAAATATGTTGAAGAGGGTGGGGCTTAAACTGCATCCCTGTCTCACCCCACGGCCCTGTGGAAAGAACTGTGTGTGTTTTTTGCCAATTTTAACCGCACACTTGTTGTTTGTGTACATGGATTTTATAATGCCGTATGTTTTTCCCCCAGCCCCACTTTCCATCAATTTGTATAGCAGACCCTTTTGCCAAATTGAGTCAAAAGCTTTTTTTAAATCAACAAAGCATGAGAAGACTTTGCCTTTTTTTTTGTAAGTTTAGGGTGAATATGTCTGTCGTACGGTAATTTGGTAAAAAGCCAATTTGACATTTGCTCAGTACATTGTTTTCACTGAGGAAATGAACTAGTCTGCTGTTAATGATAATGCAGAGGATTTTCCCAAGGTTGCTGTTGACGCATATTCCACGGTAGTTATTTGGGTCAAATTCGTCTCCACTTTTGTTGATTGGGGTGATCAGTCCTTGGTTCCAAATATTGGGGAAGATGCCAGAGCTAAGGATGATGTTAAAGAGTTTAAGTATAGCCAATTGGAGTTTGTGGTCTGTATATTTTATCATTTCATTGAGGATGCCATCAACACCACAGGCCTTTTTGGGTTGGAGGGTTTGTATTTTGTCCTGTAGTTCATTTAATGTAATTGGAGAATCCAGTGGGTTCTGGTAGTCTTTAATAGTTGATTCTAAGATTTGCATTTGATCATGTATATTTTTTTGTTTGTTCTTTGTTATAGGGCCAAAAAGCTTGGAGAAGTGGTTTACCCATACATCTCCATTTTGGATAGATAGTTCTTCGTGTTGTTGTTTGTTTAGTGTTTTCCAATTTTCCCAGAAGTGGTTAGAGTCTATGGATTCTTCAATTACATTGAGCTGATTTCTGACATGCTGTTGCTTCTTTTTCCGTAGTGTATTTCTGCATTGTTTTAGTGATTCACCATAGTGGAGGCGTAGGCTCAGATTTTCTGGGTCTCTATGTTTTCTTTCTTAGGTTTTTGCATTCTTCATCAAACCATTTGTCACTGTTGTTACTTTTCTTCTGTTTTCTGTTAGAGATTTTTAGATTTGATAGGGAAGCTGAGAGGTCAAATATACTGTTTAGGTTTTCTACTGCCAAGTTTACACCTTCACTATTACAGTGGAACGTTTTGTCCAGGAAGTTGTCTAAAAGGGATTGAATTTGTTGTTAACTAATTGTTTTTTGGTAGGTCTCGACACTACTTTCCTTCCATCTATAGCATTTCTTAATATTACTCAGTTCCTTTGGCTTTGATGCCTAATGATTGAGTATTGCTCTGTTCAAGTAGACTGCAATGTTGCTGTGGTCTGATAGGGGTGTCAGTTGGCTGACTGTGAACGCTCTGAGAGACTCTGGGTTGAGGTCAGTGATAAAGTAGTCTACAGTACTACTGCCAAGAGATGAGCTATAGCTGTACCTACCATAGGAGTCTCCTCGAAGCCTACCATTGACTATGTACATACCCAGTGTGCGACAGAGCTGCAGGAGTTGTGACCCGTTTTTGTTGGTTATGTTGTCGTAGTTGTGCCTAGGGGGGGAGGGAATGCTGTCTCCTCCAGGTAGGTGTTTGTCCCCCTGTGTGCTGAGGGTGTCAGGTTCTTGTCCAGTTCTGGCATTTAGGTCGCCACAGACTAGTTCATGTCCCTGGGTCTGGAAATGATTGATTTCCCCCTCCAGGATGGAGAAGCGGTCTTCATTAGAGTATGGGGATTCTAGTGGGGGGATATAGGTAGCATACAGGAGGACATTTTTCTCTGTTGAGATAATTTCCTTTTGAATTTCTAGCCAAATGTAAAATGTTCCTGTTTTGATTAATTTAATAGAGTGAGTTAGGTCTGCTCTATACCAACTTAGCATACGTGCTAATGTGGCTGGTGGTGCTGTGGTCTGGATGTAGGTCCTCTCGGCGGGGGTCCTCTTTGTGTAGGTCCGGGGTCCTGCAGGTCTGGGAGAGTGTCTCGCTGGTCTGGGTGGGGTGTCTGTTGATCTGTTGCTCCTGTGTGAGGTGTGTGGGCCCCGTGTAGCTCAGTTGGTAGAGCATGGCGCTTGCAATGCCAGAGTTGTGGGTTAATTTTCTCAGAGTTCAGAGTTCTTCTCTCTCAACCTGACCAGGTCTGAGATCCTCTTCTGCCTCTTTAATGCTGTTTGCATAGCTGAACTCCAGTCTGACAGATTTGTACTGTCTGATCCTGTCTGATCCTGTCCACAAAGCTGCTGCTTTTTCTTTTGGGTTCATTTTCTCTGGTCGTCCCCTGTTCCTGTCCTGTATCTGTTTAGAGCGCTACCTGGCAGTGTTGTAGTGTTGTCTGGCTGATGGTGTTTGGGTACTGCTCCACCAGTCCTACCGCTGATATCATTTACGAAGGTTATACCTTTTTTAAATATTTTGTCAAAAAAAAAAAGTTTTTTTGTCAATTAGTATATTTGAGTTTAACCACAATATTTGTTGCATTATTTGTTCTGTCGTTTCTGGAGGATTAAATTGAAATTGCAACCAACTTTCTATGGCTTGTTTCAGAAATAGTGATATTTGGGAGATGATTTCCTTTTCAAATAACTGAAAGTGAGAGGTTGTAATCTGAATAAAGGGAAAAAGGCCATTCTTGAACATTGGGTGAGACAATCTTACTAATTTGCTAGAGAACCAATTTGTCATTTATCGACTTCAACAGGTCACTTTCCACACTTACCAGACCCAGTGGTGAAAAGCATATATCATCTGTATCAGTCGACGAGTCGCGTTTTCTCTTGGAGATTGGTTCTCCTCGTTTATCTTCCGCCATGTTTGGGTGTTGCGTGTTGTTGTAATATTTGTCGATATATTTCTCTGGCCTTGATTTGTTTTGTGTTATTATCCAGTTTTATCTTGTTTATTACACACACCTGGTTCATATCCCCTCATCAGTACCTGTATAAGTGTTCCCTCTGCCCCCTTGTCTTTGTGTGTGATTGTTTATTGTGGAGGATAGTTAAGCTCGGTGAAGCTACGTGTATTTTGTATTGCCAGGATATTTCCCCAGGTGCCTTGTATTTTCCAGTGCGGCTGTTTTGCGCACTGGAGGGTTTTTTGACGCATTACTGCGTAACTCTGTATTTGCAGAATAAAGCCTGTTATTCTGTGATTTACCCTCCTGCGCCTGACTCCTTCGACATCACCTCATCACAGTTGCCTTACATCCTGGAACTACACCGTATGGTTTGATGAATGCTCCATCCGTCTTCCAGTCCTTTGTGAACGAGGTTTTCGGGACATACTTGGTCGCGGTGTAGTGGTCTACATCGATGACATTCGGGTGTAGTCCGCTACGCGCGCCGAGCATGTGTCCCTGGTTTGGAAAGTGCTGGCCCGACTGTTGGAACATGACCTTTATGCCAAGGCAGAAAAGTGTCTGTTTTTCCAACAGTCCGTCTCCTTCCGCATTACCACCTCAGGTGTGGAGATGGAGGGAGATCGCATTACAGCCGTGCGTAATTGGCCGACTCCAACCACGGTTAAGGAGGTGCAGCGCTTTCTTGGCTTCGCCAACTACTATCTGCGGTTAATCCGGGGCTTTGGCTAGGTCGCAGCTCCCATCACATCTATGTTGAAGGGTGGGCCGTCCTGGCTCCGCTGGTCTGCTGAGGCTGACAGGGCATTCAGTAACCTGAGAGTTCTGTTCACCTCAGCCCCGGTACTAGCCCATCCCGATCCATCACTACCGTTCGTATTGGAGGTAGATGCGTCCGAGGTAGGGATAGGCGCTGTCGTATCTCAACGCTCGGGCACGCCAACCAAGCTCTGCCCCTGTGCCTTCTTCTCCAAGAAGCTGGTGATCGGGAGCTGTTGGCTGTTGTCAGAGCCCTGACCGTGTGGAGGCACTGGCTCGAGTGGGCGAAACACGCTTTCCTCGTCTGGACGGACCAACGTAACCTGGAGTACATCCGGGCAGCGAGGAGGCTGAACCCTGCCAGGCCAGGTAGGCCCTATTCTTCACCCGGTTTGATTTTACACTGTCTTACATCCCGGGTCCGAAGAACATGAAGGCAGACGCACTGTCACGGCTGTACAACACAGAGGAAAGGCCAATAGACAACACCCCTATACTCCCGACCTCCTGCATTGTGGCGCCGGTTGTATGGGCGATGGACCCGGTCATAGAGCGGGCGTTACGCACAGAGCCATCTCCACCTCAGTGTCCAGCTGGGCTGCAGTACGTGCCGTATCTTGTCCGTGACCGTCTGATCTACTGAGCACACACGTCCCCCTCCTCTGGTCACCCAGGTATCGGTCGTACAGTGTGCTGCCTGACTGGAAAGTACTGGTGGCCTACCTTGGCTAAGGACGTGAGGGTGTATGTTTCCTCCTGCTCGGTGTGCTCCCAGAGTAAAGCACCTAGGCACCTGCCAGCGGGTAAGTTACAGCCTTTACCAGTTCCACAACAGCCATGGTCCCACCTGTGTATTGACTTTCCCACTAATCTTCCCCTCTCTCAGGGTAATACCACCATCCTGGTTGTTGTGGATCGCTTTCAAAAGCCTGCCGCCTCCTTCCTCTGCCCGGTCTCCCCACGGCCCTGCAGACTGCGGAGGCCCTGTTTACACACGTCTGCCGGCACTACAGGGTGCCAGATGACATAGTGTCTGATCGGGGTCCCCAGTTCACATCCAGGGTCTGGAGGGCATTCATGGAACGTCTGGGGGTCTCGGTCAGCCTTACCTCTGGGTTTCACCCAGAGCCTAATGGGCAGGTGGAACGGGTGAATCAAGATGTGGGTAGGTTCCTGCGGTCCTACTGCCAGGACCGGCTGGGGGAGTGGTCGGTGTTCTTGCCATGGGCCGAATATGCCCAGAACTCTCTCCGCCACTCCTCCACTAACCTATCGCCATTTCAATGTGTTTTAGGTTATCAGCCGGTTCTGGCACCGTGGCATCAGAGTCAGACCAAAGCTCCTGTGGTGGATGACTGGTTTCGGCATGCGGAGGATATGTGGAACGCTGCTCACATCCACCTCCAGTGCGCCGTGCGTCGCCAGAAGGCCAACGCTGACCGCCACCGCAGGGAGGCCCCGGTCTTTGTACCGGGTGATCGGGTCTGGCTCTCGACCCGGAATCTGCCCCTCCGCCTGCCCTGCCGGAAGCTGAGCCCGCGGTTTGTGGGGCCGTTCAAAGTCCTGAGGAGAATAAACGAGGTTACCTTTAGATTATTACTCCCTCCAGATTACCATATTAGCCCATCGTTTCATGTGTCTCTCCTCAGGCCGGTGGTGGCTGGTCCGCTCCAGGAGTCTGAGGTGTGGGAGGTCCCTCTGCAACCCTCTAGACATCGAGGGGGTCCCGGTGTACTCCGTCCGATCCATCCTGGATTTGAGGCGTCGTCTAGGGGGCCTTCAGTACCTCGTGGATTGGGAGGGGTACGGTCCGGAGGAGCGGTGCTGAGTCCCAGTGAGTGATATCCTCGATCCCTCTCTGTTGCCGGATTTCCACCATCGCCATCCAGCTCGCCCTGCTCCGCGTCCTCCTGGCCGCCCCCGAGGCCGTTGTTGGCGCGCTGCTGGAGCTGCGCGTCATGGAGGGGGTACTGTCATGACTTCCTCCGAAGCTGCCTCCTCTCCTTGTTCGGGCAGGCTTCGGGCAGTCGTCGTCACCGGCCTTCTAGCCACTGCCGCTCCTCATCTCATCATTCCATTGGTTTTGTCTTGTTTATTACACACACCTGGTTCATATCCCCTCATCAGTACCTGAGGGAAAAAAATATTTGACCCCTTGCTGATTTTGTATGTTTGCCCACTGACAAGAAATGATCAGTCTATAATTTTAATGGTAGGTTTATTTGAACAGTGAGATACAGAATAACCACAAAATAATCCAGATAAACGCATGCCAAAAATGTTATAAATTGAGTTGCATTTTAAAGAGGGAAATAAGTATTTGACCCCCTCTCAATCAGAAAGATTTCTGGCTCCCAGGTTTCTTTTATACAGGTAGCGAGCTGAGATTAGGAGCACACTCTTAAAGGGAGTGCTCCTAATCGCACCTTGTTACCTGTATAAAAGACACCTGTCCACAGAAGCAATCAATCAATCAGATTCCAAACTCTCCACCATGGCCAAGACCAAAGAGCTCTCCAAGGATGTCAGGGACAAGATTGTAGACCTACACAAGGCTGGAATGGGCTACAAGACCATCGCCAAGCAGCTTGGTGAGAAGGTTACAACAGTTGGTGCGATTATTAGCAAATGGAAGAAACAAAAAAGAACTGTCAATCTCCCTCGGCCTGGGGCTCCATGCAAGATCTCACCTCGTGGAGTTGCAATGATCATGAGAACGGTGAGGAATCAGCCCAGAACTACACGGAAGGATCTTGTCAATGATCTCAAGGCAGCTGGGACCATAGTCACCAAGAAAACAATTGGTAACACACTACACCGTGAAGGACTGAAATCCTGCAGCGCCCGCAAGGTCCCCCTGCTCAAGAAAGCACATATACAGGCCCGTCTGAAGTTTGCCAATGAACATGTGAATGATTCAGAGGAGAACTGGGTGAAAGTGTTGTGTTCAGATGAGACCAAATTCGAGCTCTTTGGCATCAACTCAACTCGCCGTGTTTGGAGGAGGAGGAATGCTGCCTATGACCCAAAGAACACCATCCCCACCGTCAAACATCGAGGTGGAAACATTATGCTTTCGGGTTGTTTTTCTGATAAGGGGACAGGACAACTTAACCGCATCAAAGGGACGATGGACGGGGCCATGTACCGTCAAATCTTGGGTGAGAACCTCCTTCCCTCAGCCAGGGCATTGAAAATGGGTCGTGGATGGGTATTCCAGCATGACAATGACCCAAAACACACGGCCAAGGCAACAAAGGAGTGGCTCCTGAAGAAGCACATTAAGGTCCTGGAGTGGCCTAGCCAGTCTCCAGACCTTAATCCCATAGAAAATCTGTGGAGGGAACTGAAGGTTTGAGTTGCCAAACGTCAGGCTTGAAACCTTAATGACTTGGAGAAGATCTGCAAAGAGGAGTGGGACAAAATCCCTCCTGAGATGTGTGCAATCCTGGTGGCCAACTACAAGAAATGTCTGACCTCTGTGATTGCCAAAAAGGGTTTTGCCACCAAGTACTAAGTCATGTTTTGCAGAGGGGTCAAATACTTATTTCCCTCATTAAAATGCAATCAATTTATAACATTTTTGACATGCGTTTTTCTGGATTTTGTTGTTGTTATTCTGTCTCTCACTGTTCAAATAAACCTACCATTCAAATTATAGACTGATCATGTCTTTGTCAGTGGGCAAACGTACAAAATCAGCAGGGGATCAAATACTTTTTTCCCTCACTGTAAGTGTTCCCTCTGCCCCCTTGTCTTCGTGTGTGATTGTTTATTGTGGAGGATAGTTAAGCTTGGTGGAGCTCCATGTATTTTGTATCGCCGGGATATTTCGCCGTGTGCCTTGTATTTTCCAGTGTGCCTTTTTTGTGCACTGGAGTGTTTTTTTGATGCATTACTGCGTAACTCAGTATTTACGGAATAAAGCCTGTTATTCTGTGATTTACCCTCCTGCGCCTGACTCCTTTGACATCACCTCATCACAGTTGCCTTACAACCTGGAATTAAAATTGTTTTTTGGGGGGTTTGTATCATTTGATTTATACAACATGCCTACCACTTTGAAGATGCAAAATATTTTAAAATTGTGAAACAAACAAGAAATAAGACAAAAAAACATAAAACTTGAGCGTGCATAACTATCTCTGGAAGACTGAAACAGGTTTCCCTCAAGAATTTCCCTGTATTTAGCGCCATCCATTATTCCTTCAATTCTGACCAGTTTCCCAGTCCCTGCCGATGAAAAACATCCCCACAGTGAAGCATTGTGGTGGCAGTATCATTTACATTTACATTTAAGTCATTTAGCAGACGCTCTTATCCAGAGCGACTTACAAATTGGTGCATTCACCCTATAGCCAGTGGGTTAACCACTTTACAATAAAAAAAATTATTTTTTATTTTATTTTTTTATTTTATTTTTTTTGGGGGGGGCGGGGGGGTAGAAGGATTACTTCATCCTGTGTGCTGTGTGTACATGCTGTGTGGATGTGTTCTTGGGGTGATGAGAGGTGTTGTGTTTGCTCCAGACATTTTCATTGATGGCCAAATAGCTAAATTTTAGTCTCATCTGACCAGAGTACCTCTTTTCCCATATGTTTGGGCAGTCCCCCACATGCCTTTTGGCGAAAACCAAACGTGTTTGCTTATTTTTCTCTTTAAGCAATGGCTTTTTTCTGGCCACTCTTCTGTGAAGCCCAGCTCTGTGGAGTGTACTGCTTAAAGTGGTCCTATGGACAGATACTCCAATCTCCGCTATGGAGCTTTGCAGATCCTTCAGGGTTATCTTTGATCTCTTTGTTGCCTCTCTGATTAATGGCCTCCTTGCCTGGGCCGTGAGTTTTGGTGGGCGGCCCTCTCTTGGCAGGTTTGTTGTGGTGCCATATTCTTTCAATTGTTTAATAATGGATTTAATGATGCTCTGTGGGATGTTCAAAGATTCTGATATTTTTTTTATAACCCAACCCTGATCTTTACTTCTCCACAACTTTGTCCCTGACCTGTTTGGAGAGCTCCTTGGTCTTCATGGTGCTGCTTGCTTGGTGGTGCCCCTTGCTTAGTGGTGTTGCAGATTCTGGGGCCTTTCAGAACAGGTGTATATATACTGAGATCATGTGACAGATCATGTGACACATAAATTGCACTTTATTTAACTAATTATGTGACTTATGAAGGTATTTGGTTGCACCAGATCTTCATAGCAAAGGGGGTGAATACATATGCATGCGCCACTTTTCCGTTATTTATTTCTTATAATTTTTTGAAAGTTATTTTTTAAATTTCACTTCACCAATTTGGACTATTTTGTGCAAGTCCATTACATGAAATACAAATACAAATCCATTTAAATTACAGGTTGTAATGCATCAAGATAGGAAAAACGCCAAGGGGGATGAATACTTTTGCAAGGCGCTGTATATTGTTCTACCTAGAATCTCCTGGTTTACAGGCCACATCAGGCATGCATGTCACATTATGCTGGCTTGCAAAGTGATGTGTAATTCCTATTGGAATCCAGACAGAGTTAGGATATCCAACAAGTGGAAATGTTATTCACCTGCAATCTGCATTCAGAATGACTGCCATGGTAGGGAAGATTGAATATGGAGATTACCTCAATAATCTAAACTTGAACAACCATCTCAGTAACGGGTGCAATAAAGCTAATTACTACCAGATTGGATTAGTTTAGAAAACGGTATGTTATGTATCTTTGTGTAGCATAAAATTAATCATCCAATCAATTAAAAAACACAGATATTACAGTAAAACAAACAATTCTTAAAATCGCCCTGCAATAGAGCATGCTGGGAAATATTATATAGAACCATTCTTGCCTTACAAAGAATCCTTCTTGCCTTCCAAAGAATAATCAAAAAACCCTTGTCTTCCAAACAGTGTTCTTCTGATCAAAACTGTTCTTGGTAGAACCCTATCCCTAAGCAAAGAACCCCTTTGGAACCCTTTTTTCTAAGAGTGTAGCAAGCTCATGTTAGCCTGGGTTCCAGTCTATTTGTGCTCTTATTCCACTCTTCGTCATCCAAACATTGCAAGGAGTGGCTTGACGGCACAAAAAGCTGTGTTCTTTCAGATGTTGTAGAAAAAGATGGATGGTTGAATACTTGAAACCACATTAGTTGTATAGTTTGTAAGGTGTCACAGATTTTATTTTGTGATGAAAGTTTTGTTGATTTTTCACCCACACACACAAACACACACACACAAAGTGTAAGGACATTCCGGTGACTTGTCAGGACATTATGGTCCTAATAAGGTAGGAAAACACAAACACACACACACCAATCACACGTACACCAACAAACAGAACAGAACAGACACAACAAACACAGCTACGGTGTCAGTGATAACCTTGTTCCTTCTTCCATCTTCTCTTTCATTTCTCAGTGGAGTCGAAGCGAAGGAGGACATCTCAGGAGGAGAGAGAGGAGGAGGCAGCGAGGAGGAAGATGAAGATGGAACCCCTCTTTTGTAAAGACTACAGCATCCCTCCTTTCAACCCTGACAGCCCTGTCGGTGAGAGTCAATTGATGCTGCTTTCGATATTCAACTAATTGTTGTAATTGAATAGGTTATTTCTAATGATAAACTAGTCAAGCTTATCTATTATCAGAATAGTGTCTTTGTGCTAGGTGTGGTGTGTGTATGTTTACATAGGTCCCATAGTATAATCACATGTCATTTGTCATTTGTATATTTGATGCTGGTTTTGTTTCTGATCTGTTTGATCACTATCAGGCATGGAGTTTCTGGTCCCCAAGTCAGGCTTCTTCTGCAAGGTGTGTTCTAAGTTCTACAGTGGAACTGACGAGGCCAAGAAGAACCACTGCAGAAGCCTCAAACACCATCAGAACCTGGAGGTGAGAAACCCAAACTACCAATCAGCCACAACACTGACAATCAACAACCAATCAGCCACAACACTGACAGTCAACAACCAATCAGCAAGAACATTTTGACAATCAGAGGTGGGGCATATTCCATTTCAATTTAGTCAATTCAGTTAGTAAACCAAATTGGAATTTTCGATTTCTTCTGGAATTTAAATGGAATCCCCAAAGTATTGTTTTTAGCTGTACTGTTGGCACTTTTAATCCCCCAAATCCCCCCCATTGTGAATGACCTTTTACAAAAAAAAATGCTGTTGTTCATTTATAATAATTTAAATGTATCTCTTACTTCACCAATATTCATTGAATTGCATGTCGTCTGTGTTCTGGAAAAACCTTGTGTCTCACTTTTTGGTTTAGACGAAGTATGTTCTCTCCTTTCTTCCCCACCTCTCTCTCTCTCGCTCTCTCTCTCTCTCTCTCTCTCCCTCAATGTCTCTTGCAGGGCTGCATTTGTCACACTGCGTAACTCTCTCTTTTAACCACATCATTGCCGTTCACTCAATTAATCTATTTTCTGAAGAAATGAATTTCAGAGAAGTAAACTCCCCTTCTCTAAACCTCTCCCACCCTGAAGACCTAAACCTACACTGGGAATCCTGTAAGGACTTAACCTCAGTGTTCCTTGCCTGTGAACTCACAGCTTTGGCTCTGGCTTTCCCCATCCACGGCTACACTCTCTGGCTCATCGCCGGCACTGGCTCTGCCTCCATTGCCACGGAGATCTTAATGTTCAATATGGCCACCGTAGAGATTGTATACAGCCTGTTCATCCCTGTAGCCGACGTCGTCTACCTCGTCACAAGATACCAGAGCCACTTCCGCCTCTCTCCTACTCTTCAGCCGTCCCGTGATCCAGTGCTGCATCTGTGTGGAGCCCTACCTGGCGGTGGTCCACCCTGTGGTCTACATTAAGTACAAACCCTTAAGGTACAGGGTGGGGTGGGCGGCCGGGGCCTGGGGAGTCACGCTGATGTTCACAGGGACGGCTGTTTCCTTCTACGCACCTTAGCCCCTTACGCTACACCCATCCCCCTAAACCTAACCTTAACCCCTGACATTAGTCCTGAACGTAACCAATTTTCTATGTCTAATCATATGCCTGGATCTGCCTGGTCGAATATACACTTCCTAAACAAAACTCTGGTAATGTGTGGCTCAGTTGGTAGAACATTGTGCTTGCAACACCAGGGCTGTGGGTTAGATTCCCACGGGGGACAAGTACACCAAATGAATGCTCTCACTACTGTAATCTCTATGGATACAATGGAAACTATATCTGTTTTTTGTTGTTGTGATTTTTACGGCCACGTCACGTGGTTAGGAAGTCTCCTGTCCTTAGCTACTGTACTGGTGCTGTCACTTAAGCCTTGTTCACATTGGCAGTTTGAAGTGACTCAAATAAAATAAAAATTGGCGTAGCTGATTCCAATCTCTTCTTTTTCGGTCCAAAAAGCACATGGAATAAGATATTTCAAGCCACATTTCAAACCACCTTCGTAGGTTTCAAATCAAAATGTTGTGATATATAACTTTGAAGTTGCATGTATTTGAAACTACATTGGTAAGTCCAAAATTACGTTTACATTTTGTCAGCGATATTTATTATATATTGGTTCTTGTAAAAAATATTTCCTTTTCTTCCTTTTGATTTTATTAGTTTTCTTTTATTTATTTGCCCATATAAAGTCTGTTATGACAGAGTATACTTGTTTAAAGAATGTCTTGGGTGGGGTAATTGGTATTACCGAACTCAGGGGGTATTCCCGGCCGGGGCTAAAAACCAGTTATGCCAAGAGATCTGAATGTATTGACGAGGTGGTTAGATGTTGGGTTATGGTCGCTACGGTATTCTCGCTATAATGCTATATATCTTGATAAGGCTTGCAGACAAAGGTTGTCATGGAACGTGTGGCGTTATAACAACAATATGATTGTATGGAAAGTTCCACAAGCATCCCATCGTTTTTCAATGCTGCACATAGTTTTGCATGTCTAATGCTACCTGCTGACAGCCCGTGTCCAACAGAGATGTAATTCATTACTAGGGTGACGTGTAGACCACACACAAACACACATGTAAGCACACACACATGCACACGCACACACAGGTGTGCTTTCTAGGTGTGGATTTGACTATCACAGATCACTCTCTGTTCTACTGAACACTTCTATCAGAGACCGGGACAAAGCAGCAAGCTCTATTTCATCCATAGAGGTGTTTACTGCTTTAAATATCAATTTGAACAAGGTAGATTATAATTTCTTTTTTTTTATTCAAACAGAGATCTAGTATTTTACTTTATGCTAATTATATTATCATTATAATTCAGAGAAGGAAATGGGATATGTTCTTCCACCAATACAGTGGGGGAAAAAAGTATTTAGTCAGCCACCAATTGTGCAAGTTCTCCCACTTAAAAAGATGAGAGAGGCCTGTACTTTTCATCATAGGTACACGTCAACTATGACAGACAAAATGAGAAGAAAAAAATCCAGAAAATCACATTGTAGGATTTTTTATGAATTTATTTGCAAATTATGGTGGAAAATAACTATTTGGTCAATAACAAAAGTTTCTCAATACTTTGTTATATACCCTTTGTTGGCAATGACACAGGTCAAACGTTTTCTGTAAGTCTTCACAAGGTTTTCACACACTGTTGCTGGTATTTAGGCCCATTCCTCCATGCAGATCTCCTCTAGAGCAGTGATGTTTTGGGGCTGTCGCTGGGCAACACGGACTTTCAACTCCCCTCCAAAGATTTTCTATGGGGTTGAGATCAGGAGACTGGCTAGGCCACTCCAGGACCTTGAAATGCTTCTTACGAAGCCACTCCTTCGTTGCCGGGGGTGTTTGGGATCATTGTCATGCTGAAAGACCCAGCCACGTTTCATCTTCAATGCCCTTGCTGATGGAAGGAGGTTTTCACTCAAAATCTCACGATACATGGCCCCATTCATTCTTTCCTTTACACGGATCAGTCGTCCTGATCCCTTTGCAGAAAAACAGCCCCAAAGCATGATGTTTCCACCCCCATGCTTCACAGTAGGTATGGTGTTCTTTGGATGCAACTCAGCATTCTTTGTCCTCCAAACACGACGAGTTGAGGTTTTACCAAAAAGTTATATTTTGGTTTCATCTGACCATATGACATTCTCCCAATCCTCTTCTGGATCATCCAACTGCACTCTAGCAAACATCAGACGGGCCTGGACATGTACTGGCTTAAGCAGGGGGACACGTCTGGCATTGCAGGATTTGAGTCCCTGGCGGCGTAGTGTGTTACTGATGGTAGACTTTGTTACTTTGGTCCCAGCTCTCTGTAGGTCATTCACTAGGTCCCCGTGTGGTTCTGGGATTTTTGCTCACCGTTCTTGTGATCATTTTGACCCCACAGGGTGAGATCTTGCGTGGAGCCCCAGATCGAGGGAGATTATCAGTGGTCTTGTATGTCTTCCATTTCCTAATAATTGCTCCCACAGTTGATTTCTTCAAACCAAGCTGCTTACCTATTGCAGATTCAGTCTTCCCAGCCTGGTGCAGGTCTACAATGTTGTTTCTGGTGTCCTTTGACAGCTCTTTGGTCTTGGCCATAGTGGAGTTTGGAGTGTGACTGTTTGAGGTTGTGGACAGGTGTCTTTTATACTGATAACAAGTTCAAACAGGTGCCATTAATACAGGTAACGAGTGGAGGACAGAGGAGCCTCTTAAAGAAGAAGTTTCAGATCTGTGAGAGCCAGAAATCTTGCTTGTTTGTAGGTGACCAAATACTTATTTTCCACCATAATTTGCAAATAAATTCATTAAAAATCCTACAATGTGATTTTCTGGATTTTTTTCTTCTCAATTTGTCTGTCATAGTTGACGTGTACCTATGATGAAAATTACAAGCCTCTCTCATCTTTTTAAGTGGGAGAACTTGCACAATTGGTGGCTGACTAAATACTTTTTTCCCCACTGTAAATAATGTCAGTAATAGAAATTCACAATAATAGATCATGGTATAGAATTCTCACTGGCTATCTCTCTCCATCTTACATTGACATTTTAGTCATTTGGTAGATGCTCTTATCCTCATCCCTGATCCATGATCCCATCCATGACCTCATCCCTGATCCATGATCCCATCCATGACTTCATCCCTGATCCATGATCCCATCCATGACCTCATCCCTGATTCATGATCGCAACTTTACCCTACTCCCGACCCAGTCTAGATCAGGCCTGTTCAATGACGGTCCTGGAGGGACTAAATTATTCTGTTTTTCATCCTCTCCTTATAATAAGAGACACATTCAGTCCTGGGACACCAGGTGAGTGCAATTAACTACCAGGTAGAACAAAAAAACAGAAGGGTTTTGGTCCTCCAGGACCGGAATTGAACATCCCTGGTCTAGAGCAAAGTTCAAAGCATTTAAAAGACTTCAAATAGGATTTGACCACAGGCCTATTGAAAAGCTGTGTCTGATCTCCAATCAGGGGTCCTTCTAGAGCAGACAGAAACTTAAATTGCATCTTTAATCTTTGATTGTAAAGCACTTTTGATCAGATTTTTATCATCTTGTTTTATCAATTTAATTTCACAGTAGTTTGTTACCTCCAGGATTTTCCTTGATTCCTCTTTCTGTATAAAATATTTTGTTAACTGTTACTTTGTTAATTGGAGTGAAATGGGTTGTTTCTTTTTTTTGTTTATTATTATTTGTAGGTTTTTAAGAGGGACGTGGCCGACCAAGTTGTCATATCACTGCTTTACATTTACATTTACATTTAAGTCATTTAGCAGACGCTCTTAAACCAAGAGTGCATCTTATTTGCCTACAAACTGACACTCCTCTTGTCGGTGCTCTGGTCGACGTCTGAAATGGCACCCTATACCTTATATAGTGCACTACTTTTGATCAGGGCCCATAGGGAATAGGGTGCTATTTTGGATGCACTGTGGTCTAAATCACCAGGTTGACGTGTCACTCAGGTGTGGCAGAGCAGGGCAGGGTCAGGCAGAGATTTGTATATACAGTATTAGCTCCAGCACCAGTGATAGACACAACCACACCACACCCCAGGGGAGAGGGACGCTGCGTCTACACAGGTTAGCCAAACCTTTGTCTTTTATTTACAAAATAATCATTTAAAATATTATAATTTAAACTTCAGTTGAAATAGATTTATGTAGCTTATGACCAAATTAGATGTAAGAAAAAGAAAAAAAAATGTAATCTGAATATTGACAATTTATGCAAATATATCGACATATTTTGATATTTCGTCATGTTCACAAAGTGATCATCGCTAGTGCATATATGACCTATAAAAGATTGTGAGAGAGTATCTTAATTTAGCCTCGTTAGTTTTTGTTCTACTTTTTAGCACACCTAGTTGCTCACCAGCAGTACCAGAGTAGTACCTAACATCCTATCGCCGTGGTTACAGAATGATTACATGTGCAAACAGTATATAAGATAAGTAAAGACAGCAGTTATAGCTAAATAAATACTCATGATCCTGTTGCTTGTAAGACAATCCTTCTCCCCTCTCTGTTTCTTCATCTCTCCCTTCTTCTCTCTCTCCCCCCCTCCTCCCTCTCTTTCTTTGGCTCTCTCTCTCTCTCTCTCTCTCTTTTACTACAGATCTCAAGAACTTTCACACATTACAGTTGCATGTGTCGTTGACATGAACTTAACAAAAGTCAATGTAACGTCCACCCCTCCTCCTATCTCCCTCATTAACCAGGGTGTACTGGATGTCCTTGTGGCATACTTATACCCGTTTCTTACTGCTTCCTTTTCAATCAACATCATCCTGGGTCTCCCCACCAATGTCTACATCCTGTGGCTGATACTGACCGGAGCTGGAGGGACGACGGCCACAGAGTTCTTCTCTCTCAACCTGACCGTGTCTGAGATCCTCTACTGTCTCTTTAATACCGCCAGCCTGGCTGAACTCTACGTCCAGTCTGATTTTATCGCAAAAGTTGCTGCTTTTTCATATGGGTTTCTTTTCACTGGCCGTCCCCTGTTCCTGTCCTGTATCTGTGTGGAGCGCTACCTGGCGGTGGTCCACCCTGTGGTCTTCCTGAAGTACAAACCCCTGAGATACAGGGTGGGGTGTTGTAGTGTTGTCTGGCTGATGGTTCTTGGGTACTGCTGTCTATCTTTGTTTGCTAAATATTCACCAGTGTTCTTCTACTCTATATTTGCCCAATCAATGATCTATTTTTTGCTGATGTCATTCTGCTGCCTCGCAGTTCTCTGGGCTCTGAAACGTCCAGGGCCGGGGGATGGGGACAGGGAGGGGACAAACAGCATTAAGATGAAGGCCTTTAAGATCATTTTGATTATCCTGGTGTATGCTGTGGTGTCTCAACTCCCACTGGCACTGATGGCACAGACTAAAAGTTACATTGCCTTCCTTTACTTTTTCATAGGCATGTCTATTTGTATGTGCATTGTTGTAATCTCTGGGTTTGTGCAGCCCCTCCTCTACCTCCACAGGGTTGGGAAGCTGCCCTGTATCAGAGGTCTCTAAGACATAAAGTCAAAATCTCTTCAACCATTAGTGCTTTAAAAAATGTACAGTTTCATTATATTTCTGTTCTATGTTTTTTCATATTAATTTGTGAATAAAAATGTGTGATTTTCTTCAATATGGAGTTACTGTTTTCCAATTCATGATGTTTAAATGTTTTTCCAATGTAATCAGTAGCGTAGAAAGTGATGGTTTGATTCCCCTCCCTGTCGATTTTGTTTAGTAATATTGGGTCTGCAGTTTATGTACCCACATAGAGTGTAAACCAGCCCAAGCACTTCTCAAATCTTTCATATTTAGAAAGAAAATTGTGATATACAGGCCGGGATTCAATCCGATCGCACTTGTAAACAATGCAGTTTTTAAAGTCAATAGTACCGCGCTCGCGGAGAAGACTTTGAAGGTAAACGCTGCACATGTCGGCTCAATTTGAATTTACCTTTAAATGTCAAGCGTGATATAGCGTGGTTTCGTATTGAATCCCGGCTATAATGTACTTGTTTGTAAATAGACCTTGTGTCATTCTGTTTAAACTTTAGCATGATATTTTATTGGTAGAGAGACAGACCATTCAGCTGACTAACGCAGAAACAGACTGGCACTAAACATGTACATGTGTTTTCTCTTGAAATTATAGATGATGGTTGTGCTTGAAAGTTACAATGTAGATATTGTTGGGGATGATGATTCAATAAATACTGTACTTATTAAGGAACTCCCTGTCTTTTTTAAAGATGATAAACAAAGTATGTCTGTATATTTATAATAAATAATAACAATAATTATAATAACTAACAAGGCAACAGTAAACATGTTGTCCCGCACGAATGATGCAGCGCCCCGCCCCCACTTGGGCCAATTAGTGACAACAATTGAAGCTCAAACGAGACAGGAGATTACTGTATAATAGTAAAAGTAAATGACGGATCTCTATGGCAAGACGCATCTTTTAACCAATTTTCATAAAAATCGGGCAAGTTGTGATGAGTGTGATGGAAGGAGTCAGGCGCAGGAGGGTAATCACTGAATACAGAGTTTATTCCTTCGTGGACACACAAATGCGCTCAAATAGAGATCAACGAAACAGGCTCAGGGGAAACTCTCATCCCTGGCAAATACACTGTAACGGTAGAATCCAATAATACATAGGCACAGGGGAAACTCTACCCTGGCAACAAAATGTACGAGTAGCTCCGCTACACTACACTACACTACACTACACTACACTACACTACACTACACTACACTACACTACACTACACTACACTACACTACACTACACTACACTACACTACACTACACTACACTCACAAATAACACTCATCCACAAGGACAAGGGGGCAGAGGGAACACTTATACACAGACTAATGAGGGGATTAGAACCAGGTGTGTGTGATTGACAAGACAAGACAAAGGTAATGATGATTGGGGGCGGCAGTGGTTAGTAAGCTGGTGACGACGTACGCCGAAGCCTGCCCGAACAAGGAGGGGAGGCAGCCTCGGCCGAAGTCATGACACCAGTGCTGTCTGAGATACCGCGTGTGACTAACTGAAGGATGGACGGACACAGATCCATAGTCCCCTCCCTGTTTTAATTGTGGGGAACAATGCAACAATCATATTTCAATATAATTATCCTTATAATTAGAGGGCTGTTCCAGCTATAATACACTGATCACCATATTGTGTAACTAGGTCCTGGAGTTTTCCCTGATCTTTTGACCTGACCTGGTCTGGAAAAACTCAGGGGCCTATCCATCCATAACACATTCTACACACCATGGCATATTCTCTTCAATCATACTAAACATCACTTAGGGTTGTCATAACCAGTGGAAAACATTTGCATTTCAGGTGTGGTCCATTAAGTGAGGTGATGGGCAGCATCAGTTTACAGAAGGGAGAAACACGGGTGACTTGGTGGGGGTGTAGTTGTGACAGAGAGAGAGATAGGGAGAGAGAGAAAGAGAGAGAGAGAGGAGGATTGTTATCGAGAGAGAAAGAGAGAGAGAGAGAGAGAGAGAGAGAGAGAGAGAGAGAGAGAGAGAGAGAGAGAGAGAGAGAGAGAGAGAGAGAGAGAGAGAGAGAGACGTGTCCTCTCTGTTTGGCCAAGAAAATTGCCTTATTGGATGCAGGAGTTTCACCTTTACCTCCATGTTTTTTATCCACAGAGTCAGTAATTCCAATCCAGTACTCATCATCATAGCAACAAACTAGAACACAATTATTCTGCCAGGAACCAGCAGCTTCCATCACTTTGTTACACTCTTCAAAAGCCTCATAGGTGCAAAGAGAGTTTGTAGTGACACAGATTATGCCATTAAGTTTGATTTGGTCCGTGGGAAACCCATAGATGAGCCTACAGCTGATGTTCTAGTTTGCTGCTATGATGATGAGTGCTGGATTGGAATTGCCAATGCTGTGGATTATAGAAAACATGGACGTATAGTTGAAATTCATCCCCTCAAGTTATCCAGCAAGATCATTTTCTTGGCCAAACAGGGAGAACACATGTTGTGTATGAAAAACAAGCATCATCTGCACCATTAAGGAATCAACCACTGCAACTGGTTGCCAATATCATTTGGGATGTAGCGACATCACTGCAATAGAAGATGCAATGAAGAAAGAAAAGAAAGTGAAAGAATGAAATGAGCAATGAGTAGTCCTCAACGCAGTTTTTAGTTTTCTTATGATTTTTCTTTGGGCAAATACATTGTTCTAATTTTAACTATTCACTCTGCATTTATAAATTATTATCATTTGAAGGTTCAGTCTTGAATTAACATTGATTGGGGAGGGGTGGGGGGTTCTTCACACTTTTTTCAACCAATATCAGGAACAGCACCATCTGCTGGTCATAACCTGATTTTACATAAACCTAGAAACCTCAATGACTGATTTCTCTGAACCGGGGAAAATAACCATCACCAAAATCACAGAGAATACATAACATAGTATGAAGAAACAATACTCCTAGCCACAGCTTCATACTACTTGTCAGACATAGAGAA
This sequence comes from Coregonus clupeaformis, assembly GCF_020615455.1. NCBI lineage: Eukaryota > Metazoa > Chordata > Actinopteri > Salmoniformes > Salmonidae > Coregonus > Coregonus clupeaformis. Next base: position 306,248 of record NW_025533769.1, read on the forward strand.
CTAATCATGTATACTGGCCGTTGGGGTGGGCTTGGTGTGGGGTTTGGCGGGGTTCCTTGGGTGGCTTTTTACCATTTATTTGGTAATACATTTTTTTTACCATTTATTTTAATCATTGTTAAGAAGAGGTTTGGTCCAAGTCCGATGTTGGGTACTATGTTTAATGAATATTATATGAATCCTATCAATTGAAATGGCCAATTTGGGTGCAATCAATTCATTTAATTTGTCTTTCAACAAAATAATGTGGCAGGAATGCTTATCTTATTTGTTTATAACTACAGAAACGATTTCAGAACGACAAGATCGTCGGTGTCGAAATCCTCTTTCTTGTGCTTTTTGAGGTGGATAACCCTCTATAGGGCAGAAGGTAGCCCTGCGGTTAAGAGCGGTAGGCCAATAACTGAAAGGTGGCTGGTTTGAATCCCCCAAGCTAATTACAAAATCTGTTGACGTGCCCTTGAGCAAGACACTAAACCCTAGTTGCTCTGGATAAGAGTGTCTACTAAAATGTTGTACTTTTAAAGTATTGGGCTGATCCAGATGATTAGTCTAATAACACCGATAAACAGCCAGCGCAGTTTGTAAATGGCAGATGACAAAGAAAACCTTTGCCTGCAATGAATTCAATTGAATTAATGCATTTTTTTTTGCGCTAACAGCCCGTTTTTGCAGTGTCGTGGCATTTCCATTGCCTTGTCAACAGACAGGGTGAGGTGACATTTGAAGAGCCAGGGACAAAGAGGGGAGGCAGTAGGCAAATGCAGGTAGTTGCAAATGCTCAGTGGCAGGTAGCCTAGGTTGGAGAGAGAAGAGGGACAGCAACCAGAGGGTCATTGGTTCAAATCCCAATCTATCTCCTGCCGTTATGCCCTGGAGCAAGGCAATTAACCCTTAAGTTGCTTCAATGTGCGTCACAGCCAGGTGTGTGTGTTTGTCAGGGGGCTGGGTTAAAAGCAAAATACATTTATGTGACCTTAAAATAAAATTGACATGACATCTTTATCAAGATAACGTTTTCCTAGATTTCTGAATATTATACATACAGTGTATGAAGTAACCACATAATCGCATGCCCATGACATCAACCTCTCAGTTGATACGCTGAGGTAGGTATATGACGACTGATAAAGCGGGTTGGGGGAACGCAACGACGAAACGGAAGTCCCCCGTGAGCGTCTTGGTGGAATGTAGGGAGTTGGCTAGCTTGATAGCAAATTAGCTTAAAAAGTCGACGAATTGCCCTGTCAAACATTGGAGAAATATCGGGTGGTCTTGAAATAATTATCCAACGATGCCAGGTAGCTACGTTTTTGTTGCGCTACTGGCTAGTGTGCATTCCAGATACAATTTGACCTGAATTGTGTGTGCATGTTACGCAGTTAGCCTTTGAGCTAAGTAAGCTAAATTTGGTTTAGTTTGTTGCTACCACTACCAGCTAGCTACCTGCCAACAGTTTTATAGCTAGCTATAAAGACAACCCAAGGTAGGGAGAAGGCTTTGCTAGTTACAGATTACGTAACATCCACTCTGTACATCAAAAACAGCTAGCTAGCCAAGTTAGTCCATGTGTCATCCAATATGCGTGTTTTTAAATATTTCAAGTTAGTTAGCGAGCTCGCGCTAGCCAAGTAGCTTTCTAGCTCGCTAGTAGTAACCCGAAGCCTTTTTCGTAGGGTGATTGCACGCTGTGTTAGTTATCTAGCGAATGCTAACTTAACTAGCTAGCTAACTTGTTCAATCAGGTGACTTGCTGGCTACAGTAAATTTAGTCGAAACTACAACCCTTTTATCACAAATTATTTTCAGACGGCTTAAATTAGCTAGTTAGCTAGCTATTGTTTGTTAGCTAGCTAGTCCATGCTAGTTTTCTAAGTTCGCTAGCTAGCTATCACACTTGCTAGCTACGTAGTTAGTTAGCTAACATTGTTTACCATCTACTGTAACTAGCTCACTAGCAAACTGTGCCAATACTCAAAATCGGAGTTGTGCTGCGACGAACGGTAATGTTAGCTGTAACTAACGGTACTCCAGTTAGCAAATTGTCTGGCTGGCTTGTTGCAGGTAGGCCTCGAGCGCCATGTGGTGTTTGTCATCATCACTATTTTGTCTCATGACATGTGCATCCTTCAATGCTGACGATACAGGTAACGCGTTAGCTAGGTATTGTCGAGCGCTTCCTTTATAACGGTAGCAGCTGGCTAGCTAGTAGTTGTAGCCACGTCAGCTGGAAGCGCAGCCACTGACTCTCTACTCTAACTGGAATGACACTAGTAAAGGTTATGATAACTAGCCTAACACTTTTATCTGTGATACTACTAACTAGCTAAGTATAAAGTAAAATAATTACATCTGCACTTTGTTATTTGCGTTTTGGCAAGATACATTTTCATGACAGTACAGTACTGTGTGGGTAGATAATGGTTTAACTTTCTGCTCTTATGTTTAGGTACGTTTTTTGACCTTCATGTTTATTAAACACGTCATTTATTCAGTATATGCAAACTGAGCATTACTGTCAATTTTATAAGCATTTGCCTAATTTTTCAAGTGGGCTGCCATTAATGCCTGTGTGAAACCGTTAACCCTACAGAGCCTGCGGAGATGAACAGTCCTGAGATGGCAAAAACACCAGGCGGCAGCAGTGCCCCCGGGAAAGAGAACGTGGCCAACGGGCACAAGGAGGGAGAGGGGGGCAACAACAACCCCTTCGCTGACTACATGTGGATGGAGAACGAGGAGGATTACAACAGACAGGTCAGTGATTTAGGACCACTCATTATGTACACACACACACACACACACACACACACACACACACACACCAGATAGACAGAGGGACACCCACACAGATGTACAGACCACACACTAAAAGGTGAGTAATGTTGCCCTGGGTAGATATTGCCAGGCCTTGTACACAGATCTAGGATTAGGTTACCTTACTCAGTCCCAACCATTAGGGGACCTTCAACCAGATTAAGGGGCATGATCATTCTTCCTTGCAGATTTTCTCAAGCTCTGTTAAGTTAGATGGGGAGCGGTAGCGAAATAGTTACCACAAAATCATTTGCCTTATGCTCTGTCTTTCACGTGCCTTTTTGCAAACTCCAGCCGTGCTGTCATGTGCCACTCTCCCATAAAGTGCTGTAGAGACTATTGTCCTTCTGGCAGGTTCTCCCTTCTTACCCGGTTGCTCAGTTTGGTCGGACGGCCAGCTCTAGGCAGAGTCTGGGTAGTTCCATATTCCCTTCCCCAGATATATGCCTCATCACAATTCTATCTCGGAGATCTACAGACAGTTCCTTGGACTTCATGCTATAGTTTCTACTCTGACATGCACTGTCATGACATAGACTGACCAGGTGATTGATTTAACTTGTTAAATCCACTTCAATCAGTGTAGATGAAGGGAAGGAGACAGGTTAAAAAAGGGTTTGTAAGTCTTGAGACTATTGAGACATAGGTTGTGTATGTGTGCCATTCAGAGTAGTGTTATATACTGGTATCACGGTACCAAAACGTTATGATACTTATGACATCAACATTTGAGAATACCGTAGTACTGTTTCATATGATAATACAACATTTTCGGCCCCACCGATTTAAAGAACCCGCTGGCGCCTGTTTACAAAATGCGTATGAAGTCAGTTTTGTTTATAAATTCAGTCTTCTGTTACATTTGTACATTACATACATTGGAGCAGCCCGCAGAGCGAGCAAAGTTAATACATTGTATCATTTTATCCCTGGTATAACCAAGAGCATAGGCCAGTCTGAGTAGGCTTTGCAAGTTCGCTGTCAATCGAGAGGGAAAACGGCTTCGCGACAGGCATGCTTTCAGCTTTTAAAGCAAAGAAAACGGCTTGTCTCTAGCTCAAACGGCAAAAAGAAAGGACCCATATTACATTGGAGCGTTGTGGTCCAGCATCCCTGTGGAATGCTTTCGACACCTTGTAGAGTCCATGCTCCATCGAATTTAGGCCATTCTGAGGGCGAGGGGGGAGGGAGGGGGGTACTCCATATTAGGAAGTTGTTCTTAATTTTTTTGTACACTCCCCTCAGACCTGGACCACCCCAGTGCTCTTTGAGAAGGAGGCAAGGATAGAGGACATGAGGAATCAAGGAAATAAATATTAAGAAATAATCAACTGCTGCTGGTTGTAATCCCCCCCCCCTTCTTTCCCTATTGTGTGGTCATCCCAGGTGGAAGAGGAGCTTCTGGAGCAGGAGTTCTTAGAACGCTGTTTCCAGGAAATGCTGGAAGAGGAGGATCAGGATTGGTTCATCCCCGCCAGAGACCTCGCCCCGGGGGTGGGACAGATTCAGCAACAGCTCAATGGGCTTTCTGTCTCCAACGGCAATGCTGATGAACTCGCGGTGAGTACCGTCAGAATGTTTGTGCGTCAGAATGTGTCATAGTCTGCTTACTCTCTACATTTACATTTATGTCATTTAGCAGACATGAGCAGCATGTCTGATGAGCGTCGTCGACCGAAACGTCACTATTTATAGGGCCAGTTTCCCAGACACATATTAAGTCTAGTCCTGGTCTAAAAAGCATATTCAATGGCAATACTTCATTGAAAGTTATTCTCAGTCCAGGACAAGGATTCATCTTTTGTCCTGGAAACCTGCCCTTAGTGTTCACCTGAGAGTTAAAAGCCTGAAAAGTTCAGTATTTACTGTGGAGTGTCATCCACATTCAGTACCTAGATACCTTAGGGACGGTCCATCTTCTCCAGTTGTTTGATCAGACACCATACCGCTCCTACTCTTAGACCGGTTTCCCAGAAAAAGATTAAGCCTAGTCCTAGACTAAAAACCATGCTCAATGGAAATTCTCCATTAGTCCAGGAGTATGCTTAATCTGTCAGGGAACCGACCATTCGCTCGAGAAACTATCCTGTGATGCGTTACAATCCAAACTATTTGTTCGGTGTCTGCTCTTTATCTATCAGCTTTTAATGTTGAGGCCCTGTTATTTTTACCTGTTCATACAGGTTTAGGTCCTTTTGATGTACTCCTATACTAAATCTCTCTTCTCTTTTTACAGCGCAAGAGCAGCTTGAACCCAGAGGCGAAGGAGTTTGTTCCGGGAATGAAATACTAGGGTCCTCCCGCCAGTAGGGGGAACCCTCATAAAGACTCTTTGTGACTGCTGGCTTCCCAGCAGACACCCTTACACTCGCCTGCTTTTGGGCTGTGTGGGGTACATGGGGCGGGGTTGGAGGGTGGGCTGGGGTATACTCTTCAATAAGCTTTTGGTCGCATTCCCCTGCTCAGACGTTGCATGCATCAACCTATGGTTACGTGCCAAGTCATCGACTGTGCCGTCAGGCACCAGATTGCTGTAATTAGCTGATACATAAAATACCTATCAGGCGTTGTAAGATCTGGAATGCGTCAGCACCGTCTGAGCAGGGGAACACAACCTTTTATTTCCGTTTTGTTCCTATGTGGTAAACTAGGCCAGGGGCTGTGATGGGAGCAGGGTGGGCAGGGGCCATATCAGTATAAAATAATCCTATTGGATGGGAGGGGCCATCAGTATAAGATGTTCTTATTGGACAGACAGACGGCAGAACTGGAGGTCAGATCCGCGTAGGAAGTTTGGTGTTTATTTTTGTTCTTTCTTTATCTTCGATCTCTAAGTGCTGCCGTGCGAGTCTCTGTCACCGTGGTGATCGTGGATGGAGATTTGTATCTCCCCTGGTCATTGTTGCAGTTTCTTTTTTTCTTCATGTTTTTCAATTCCTCAGAGGCTGGTTTTAGGGTAGGTAGTGTCAGGTGTGTAGGGGGGAAGTGGGCTGGGCAAAAGATTATGGACAGATGGCAGTGTACAGAAGGATTGGATGGAATCTGGCTGCGAGGGCGGAGCTGACGGCAGGCAACTTGGAACCTGTGAGGGATTTCTGTGGCAACAATTAGTTTTATTTTTGTTTGGTTGATTTGTAAAAACTTCAGTTGAAATCCTGTCACAGTGTGCAACTTGCATTAACAAAATGAGGACAAAAAAGTATGATGGAATAAAGATCAGGTACCCTCTCGGGGACTTTTGTCTTGTTCATTGTTTTATATACATGTTTGATTCTGTTATTACGTGTCTAGTAACCTGTCGTTACCATAGCTACAGTTGTACCACATAATGAAAAGACCCCTCAAAAGACCACGCTGTGGGTATTAATGCAAAGTTTTATTTGATAAAAATGTAGGCACACAAGTACCTCTGAATTGTCTAAATACTGATATTTCTGTATTAAAATAGAGCATTTTGTCAGGTTGAACATCGAATAGAGAAAATGCAGATCTGATCCTGCGTGCTGGAGATTGTTCAGGTCAGTCAGTCGTCTCTGTACGCAGGGCTGGTCTTGGTTCTGGCCAGGCCAGGGTAGTTCTGCAGCAAAACCAGAGGAGCAACATAATGACTTGTATTATATTTCCTCTTTTTGCTCAACTGTCTCTTGAAATTATTGAAGTTACCAGTTGTTCATTGTTGGGCTGGGTTTATACTCCACCAAGCGTAACCTGGTCCTAGATCTGTTTGTCGTCTTGTCAACTCCATTGTCATTGTGAAGCCAAAACATGGTATGACTATGAGTGACAAGGAGTTTGCACGATGGTACAAAAAGACTGGCACTCGCAGTACACCAAATACCATAACAAAACGTCCTTGGAGAAATTAAGGTGCCACAAACCTCCTGTGATTATTTATATATATATATATATATATACACTGCTCAAAAAAATGAAGGGAACACTAAAATAACACATCCTAGATCTGAATGAATGAAATAATCTTATTAAATACTTTTTTCTTTACATAGTTGAATGTGCTGACAACAAAATCACACAAAAATTATCAATGGAAATCAAATTGATCAACCCATGGAGGTCTGGATTTGGAGTCACCCTCAAAATTAAAGTGGAAAACCACACTACAGGCTGATCCAACATTGATGTAATGTCCTTAAAACAAGTCAAAGAGGCTCAGTAGTGTGTGTGGCCTCCACGTGCCTGTATGACCTCCCTACAATGCCTGGGCATGCTCCTGATGAGGTGGCGGATGGTCTCCTGAGGGATCTCCTCCCAGACCTGGACTAAAGCATCCGCCAACTCCTGGACAGTCTGTGGTGCAACGTGGCGTTGGTGGATGGAGCGAGACATGATGTCCCAGATGTGCTCAATTGGATTCAGGTCTGGGGAACGGGCGGGCCAGTCCATAGCATCAATGCCTTCCTCTTGCATGAACTGCTGACACACTCCAGCCACATGAGGTCTTGCATTAGGAGGAACCCATGGCCAACCGCACCAGCATATGGTCTCACAAGGGGTCTGAGGATCTCATCTCGGTACCTAATGGCAGTCAGGCTACCTCTGGCGAGCACATGGAGGGCTGTGCGGCCCCCCAAAGAAATGCCACCCCACACCATGACTGACCCACCGCCAAACCGGCCATGCTGGAGGATGTTGCAGGCAGCAGAACGTTCTCCATGGCGTCTCCAGACTCTGTCACGTGCTCAGTGTGAACCTGCTTTCATCTGTGAAGAGCACAGGGCGCCAGTGGCAAATTTGCCAATCTTGGTGTTCTCTGGCAAATGCCAAACGTCCTGCACGGTGTTGGGCTGTAAGCACAACCCCCACCTGTGGACGTTGGGCCCTCATACCACCCTCATGGAGTCTGTTTCTGACCGTTTGAGCAGACACATGCACATTTGTGGCCTGCTGGAGGTCATTTTGCAGGGCTCTGGCAGTGCTCCTCCTGCTCCTCCTTGCACAAAGGCGGAGGTAGCAGTCCTGCTGCTGGGTTGTTGCCCTCCTACGGCCTCCTCCACGTCTCCTGATGTACTGGCCTGTCTCCTGGTAGCGCCTCCATGCTCTGGACACTACGCTGACAGACACAGCAAACCTTCTTGCTACAGCTCGCATTGGTGGAGAGGTGGAAAAGAGAAGGCATTAACCTAATTGCTCCTGTAAGTCGCTCTGGATAAGAGCGTCTGCTAAATTAAAAAAATTTAAAAAATGTGCCATCCTGGATGAGCTGCACTACCTGAGCCACTTGTGTGGGTTGTAGACTCCGTCTCATGCTACCACTAGAGTGAAAGCACCGCCAGCATTCAAAAGTGACCAAAACATCAGCCAGGAAGCATAGGGACTGAGAAGTGGTCTGTGGTCACCACCTGCAAAACCAGTCCTTTATTGGGGGTGTCTTGCTAATTGCCTATAATTTCCACCTGTTGTCTATTCCATTTGCACAACAGCATGTGCAATTTATTGTCAATCAGTGTTGCTTCCTAAGTGGACAGTTTGATTTCACAGAAGTGTGATTGACTTGGAGTTACATTGTGTTGTTTAAGTGTTCCCTTAATTTTTTTGAGCAGTGTATATATACAGTACCAGTCAAATGGTTTGGACACACCTACTCATTCAAGGGTTTTTCTTTAGTTTTACTATTTTTTACATTGTAGAATAATAGTGAAGACAACAAAACTGAAATAACACATGGAATCATGTAGTAACCAAAAAAGTTAAACAAATCAAAATATATTTTATATTTGAGATTCTCCAAATAGCCACCCTTTGCCTTGATGACAGCTTTGCACACTCTTGGCATATAGTAAAAGTAAAGAAAACCCTGGAATGAGTAGGTGTGTCCAAACCTTTGACTGGTACTGTATATAGGACCAAATTGGTTAGTGCTATCTGGGATACTTGATGTCCCTAACCTTAACCCTTAACCATTTTAAATAATTTAAACTTCAATAGGGTAGGGATGTCCATTGGATCCCGGATAGCAAGGGTCTATGTAAATGGCATGTAAATCTCAATTTCTGTGCAGAGCCCTCTGTGCACCACGAGGTGAAAGTCACAGCCTCTACAGTGTGTCTAGTGGTGTGTAAATGCAGCCTTACATTTACTCTACTAGGGAGCCTTGAAACTGGGTCTTCATCCCAAATGGCACCCCATTCTTTTGATAGTGCACCATAAGGCTCTGGTCAAAAGTAGTGCACTACAAAGGGAATAGGGTGCCATTTGGGGCATTACCTTCTTGGTGAAGTGCCTCTGGTACTCTGAGCGGATGTGTCCTCGGGTCTGGTCCAGGCCGCTAGGGGGCTTCCTCTGCCCAGGGACGTAGCGATCAGGGCCCTGGTACCGGTCCTGGTACTCTGACTCCCAGGCCCTCCTGGATGGATGGTGGAGCATATTAAAGTCCTTCCCCTTGGCCCTAACCATGCTATGTTTGCAGAGCTGGAGGTCTGGAGGACAGCTATAAAGCTGTTAGAATTCCACAATACTACCCGACTGTGTTTATTGGGATATCACTTTTACCTCTGGCTATTACAGACACCAGACTATATGATGGACATAACCTCTGCAGCACCACTTGACCGTTAATGGGTTGCTGGGTGAAGGGGATTGCTATGAATCACTGTATGTGTGAGTCACTATGTAATCTGCTCTGTAGTAGTCTGTCCCCTGTAGCTCAGTTAGTAGAGCATTGCGCTTGCAACGCCAGGGATGTGGGTTCGTTTCCCACAGGGGGCCAGTATGAAAATGTATGCACTCGCTAACTGTAAGTCGCTCTGGATAAGAGCGTCTGCTAAATGACTAAAATGTAAATGTAGTTATTATCTATCGCAGTGAACAGATTGCAGGAGCTTGAGACAAATGCAAAGAAAACTGGCACAGGGTGGAAAGGCTGGAGGAGACTTTCCAGAACTGAGTGCAATAGAGAGGAGTGGTCCATGGCCTATGCTCCAAAGACTTAGGTAAGTAAGTATGAACAGATCCCTCCTTTCAATCCGTGGATGTGATCTACTGTACCAGTTGAGTGTGGCTTCAGGCAGGATGCGCTGCGGGCCTCTCAGGGTGGGGGGTTGTCCCAGTGTGTAGCTCTGGCTGTAGGTGGTCACGCCGTCGAATGGCAGCCCTATACACACACAAATGAGAGTTATCATGAATAAACCCACATATAGCATCATACTGCACCTACGTCACAAGTTTAACATGTTATTGCCAATGAGCTTTGGCCAGCAGGCTCTCAACAAAGTAAGTGGTTTGGCCCGTATTAAAGCGTCTCAGAGTAGGGAGTGCTGATCTAGGATCAGGGTGGATGGTGGTGGCTCGCCCGTATTAAAGCGTCTCAGAGTAGGGAGTGCTGATCTAGGATCAGGGTGGATGGTGGTGGCTCGCCCGTATTAAAGCGTCTCAGAGTAGGGAGTGCTGATCTAGGATCAGGGTGGATGGTGGTGGCTCGCCCGTATTAAAGCGTCTCAGAGTAGGGAGTGCTGATCTAGGATCAGGGTGGATAGTGTTGAGTACTATGTCTCCCCCTACTGGGTGGCTATGGGACCTACCTAGGTGCATAAAGGCTGTACGTACCAAATGGCACCCTATTCGCTATATAGTGCCCTACTTTTGACCAAAGCCCTATTCTCTATATAGTGCTGATAGGGTTCTGGCCAAAAGTAGTGCACTATATAGAGACTAGGGTGCTATTTGGGACACTAGGCTGTTGTTAGAAAGCCTACCTAGATGAATGAGGTTAGACTGGGTGGCTATGGGTATAGAACAGTGTTGAATATATTGTTCTATCTCTATAGGACCTACCTAGGTGCATGAGGTTAGACTGGGTGGCTATGCGCTGGTTGATCTGGCCTTCCAGCCTAGATGAGTGGGTCATGTCCCGACGGAACTGCTCCGCCCTCAACCCCTCCAACTGCAGCGGGGGCTCCGCATCACTTCCTGTGATAACAGGAACAGGTAGTACACACACGTACATTATGGGTGCTGGTCTATCATCTTGCACTAAAGGAGACCAAAACGGATCAACTGTGGAGTTATAAGGCCCTTCAAAGCCTCAAAGAAAAACATATAATAAACAGGGTGTTCCCTCTCCTACCTTCTCCACTGCCGATGTGAGGCAGCTCCACCCCGTCCTTGGCTTTGGTTGAGACCCCCAGTGCCGGGTCCCCTGTTGCCTGCATCCATGCCTCTTTCCGGGCAGGGCGGGACGGGCCGGAGTTATGAACTGAGGTCCAGGAGAGAGAGGGGGAGACTGACCTTCTTTCCCCAGAGTCGAAGCTCGAACGCTTTGGTGGTATCTGGCTCTGCCCCTTTTCTCGAGGAGCTGTCCTCTCCACTGGGATCTTACTGAAATTCTCACTCTCCAACATAGCTGCCCTCACTGTTCTCCCCTTCTGTAGAGAGACACAGAGAGAGAGACATAGAGAGAGAGAGAGAGAGAGAGAGAGAGAGAGAGAGAGAGGGGAGACAGAGAGAGAGGGGAGAGAGAGAGGGGGGAGAGAGAGAGGGGAGACAGAGAGCGAGAGAGGGGAGACAGAGAGCGAGAGGTGGAGAGAGAGAGGAGAGAGAGAGAGAGAGAGAGAGAGGATAGAGATGTTTGAGACTGACTAAGATAAGATAATATCAATGCATCTGAAAAAGAAAAGGAGAGTCTCACACTCTAGGAGCTCAGATGCAATAATTTAATAACCTAATAACCAACGTTTGGACAGACAAGCTGTCTTCATCAGGGTATAATGACAAACACTGCGGGTCACTAGTTTATATAGTGTCAAAGGACACACGCAGGTGTCTGTAATCATGGCCGGGTGTGGCTTGATATCATTGGTTAATTTACAGATATAAATAGAACATATAAAAAACAAATGAATAGCATACGATCATAGATACAATTTGACTACAAAGGCCAACAAACATTTATAATGAATAGCAAAATCACAATAATCACAAGAATGCCTTCAGATCAAAGTCTGTGTTGAGACCGAAGGGAGCAAGGGTCTTTAAATGAAAGATCCAGGCAGCCTCTCGTTTTAATAATAAATTGTCGAGGTCATCCCCTCCTAGGGAGGGTGATGTGTTCGATGCCGATATAACGTAGGGACAAAATCGAGTGGTTCGCTTCCAAAAAGTGGGCCGCAAATGTCGAGTTTTTGCACCTAATGGTGCTACGATGCTCCGAGATTCATACTTTTAATTCGCTCTTCATTTTACCCACATAATTTTTTACCACAAGACAAGTTATAAGATAAATAACTGCCTTAGTGGAGCACGTGATAACACCTTTGATTGGGATGTGTTTCCCTGTTTGGGGGTGTTTGAAGGATCTACATTTGTAAGTGCCATTGCATTGAGCGCAGCCATTACACTTGTAGTTTCCATCCTGTAGAGGCGCAAATAGACGTTGTGCAGGGATATTTTGGGATGGTAAATCAGAGTTCATTTGGGTCACGTTGCAGAAGAAAATGTTCCATGGCTTCAATACCGCCCTCGTGTGGAATATTTGTGTATAACGACTCAACATCAAAAGTAACTAACAAAGTATTCTCAGGGAGAGGATCAAGAGATTCAATAATAGAGACCATACTGCTGGTGTCCTTTACAAAGGAGGGGAGCTGTTCTGTGGTCTAATAAAAAAGTCAACAAAAGTCAATAAAGGGGCTGTTACTGCATCAATGCCCGCTACAATAGGATGCCCTGGAGGTTTTGCAACATTCTTGTATAATTTCGGCAAAGTATAGAAAGTGGCAATTTTAGGGTGTTGAATAGCCAAAAAGTAATGTTATTTTTTGGTGATTTGACCAGAACTTAAATACCCATCTAGGACAGTAAAGATAGTGTTCTGAAATTGGGAAGTGGGGTCACTTCTGAGTTTCTTGTAAAAGGTGTTGTCAAGCAGTTGTCTATGACACTCATTTACATAAACTGTCCTATCCATGAGTACAACCGACCCACCCTTATCAGCAGGGTGGGTAAGGACTGACGTATCGGATTGTAAATCAAGCAAAGCTTGTTTTTCATCCTTAGGTAAATTATGGAAAGATATGTACTCATGTTTGTTCTTAAGGAGATTACCAACATCTTTTTCAAGGAGTCTGCAATATATCTCAACAGAGTGATTGCGATTGGCTGGAGGTACAAAATAAGTCTTACTTCTAAAAGGAGGCGAAGTATGTGCAGGTGAGCAGCCTACCATGAAATGCCCCTAAGGTATGCCAGTCAAGGGACAGGTAAGTTAGTTCTTGTGCCTGAGGCTGATGGACTCACCTGAGTGAAGGCAGAGGCGGGGTTCCGTGGGCCGTTGGTACTGGTCTGGAAACACTGTCTGTGGTACTGAGCCCACACATCCACCAACTGATAGACAGACAGGCAGGAAGACAAACAGACACACAGATAGACAGACAGACAGGCAGGAAGACAGACAGACACACAGATAGACAGACAGACAGGAAGACAGACACACAGATAGACAGACAGATAGACAGACAGACAGACAGACAGGCAGACACAGATAGACAGATAGGCAGGCCAAATCAGGGCAGTGTGAATGTGTACAGTATGTATGTATGGCATTAGTATACAAGTGTAGAAAAGTGTTGGTGTGTGTGTGAGAGAGAGAGAGAGAGAGAGAGAGAGAGAGAGAGAGAGAGAGAGAGAGAGAGAGAGAGAGAGAGAGAGAGAGAGAGAGAGAGAGAGAGTTAGTTGTATGCTACCTTCTGGTGTGTGGTGCAAGAGGGCTCTGCATGGAGCCGGAACAGCGAGAGGGGCCGATCACTGGGGGGCTTGTAGTCAGCCCCATAGGTGCTTTGCTGCCCCACTCTGGCCTGAGGGCCCCAGGACTGGAGGAGAGAAGAGTGGAGCTAGATGGATGAACCGGCCTCACCTTCAACCAGCCAAAAGCATCAGTGAAAAGTCTTCATTCTCGTAAGATTTGAGACAATCTCATTGATGACCTATTCTTACGAGTTGAATAGCCTAGTTTTTATGTTATGAAAATGATCAATTATGGCAATGATAAACTATACTAGACATACCTGAATTTGCCTAAAAGAGTGCATTACATTGCTGTTGTTCCCTGATATTTAAGTTGGTCATTCATCAAAGATAAATCGGTGTGAACGCTAGCGAAACTAAAACTGGCTACATGGAACACTGGTTAAATGTATGTTGGAAAACACATAATAGTCTATGTTCCATAGAACGTTGGAACGTTTGAGTCACAATAACATAATTTTAATCAATTCCATAGTTACGCAGTGATATCATAAATAGGGTGATGTCACAGCATTCCCAAAAAATCTGAGTCTTCATAACCGTTCTAAAACCAAAAGTCATTAATGAAAACAGAAAAATGAACAATTCAATTCTCGTAATAAAATCAACCAAGAGTGGGCGGTTTCACTTCCTTCATTCTTCACAATACATGTCTTATTCACTGTATGGTTCTCTGTGTAGGCTATTATTCATTGTGTGACATCACAAGGGTTGGTCTTTTAGATTCAGTTAGTTAGAGGAACGTCATCTAACGCCCTGGACCAGAACTTGCAGCCTTGGGGTGTGAGAAAGGTGTGGACGCAGTCATATTTCACTGTAGTATTTGCCGCTGACTCAACGAAATAATAGCACACCTCTTAATTGCTTAGCCTACGTTTGTCAGGGGGAGTGTTTGGCTATACATTAATCACAATTGTAGGATTAGGATACCGTAAGAGAAAATCGGTCACAGTCAAGTCCAAGGTTCAAGTTATTGGTTAATTCACTTGTATGCGGAGAGTCTCTTGGAACATAATGGACACTCATGCGAAGGCAGGACAAGTTTACCTTCAACACCGAAATGTAGAAAAGGTAAGAACCTAACTTTATTTAGCTCACTTAATTGCACACATTCTGGTAACTTATCTATCTTGTTTGTGTAGAATGACAATGATAGCCAATAGGAACATATTGAATGCATTTAGATTTTTAATGCAGCTTTATAAGTCTTGTAATGTAAGATGAGAGTTTTTATTTTTGTTTATTCCGAGGGTATTGAAATTGGCTATTGATGTTATCATGTAAACTGCCGTCCCATTGTTTTGCTGCATGTACTGTGTATGACAGTAATCTAATCCCGATACCATTCCACTTTACAATTGAATGTATATGATTGCAGTATACGAGGACCTTTACTGTAGCCTACACGTTGAAGTCTTACTTGCAGAGTCAGGCTAAGTTGGTAATGGTGCGTGTGTAAAGGTATGAGGGGAGAACGGATCCTCACATGCGTGCCCAGACACAGTACTCCGCTCCCAGTTTCCTCACCGCACATTCCTCACAGCACATTCCAACAAAGCTGTTTGTCCCAAATGGAACCCTATTCCCTTTTTAGTGCACTACTTTTGACCAGGACTCATAGGACTTTGGTCAAAAGTAGTGCACTATATAGTGGATAGGGTACCATTTGGGACGTACACTGAAACACTGCGAGGCACACTTAAAACAGAGGGAGGGGCCAGGGCAGGTACTGTACCTGAGCACACATACCTCATCTACCACTGCACCTTTATTTAAAAAGAGGCGGAAGTGCTGGAGAAAGGGTGGGTGATATTCTGAGTTTATCATATTACTAATGTGTGTCATGAGCGCTGGAGTCAGGAAACCGTCTATCAATAGTTGTCAGGGAAGTGGGAAAACTACATACTCACTTTTTCTTTATTTCTCTTTCTCACCCACTCATTTTCCTCCCTTTCTCTCCACCTTTCTCTCTATCCCTCTCTTTCTCCCCATTATTTCTCTCTTCCCTCTCTGTCCTCATCCCCTATCCTCCCTCCCTCCTTCCTTCCCCCCCTCCTCCCCTCCATCCAGAAGTGGAAGCAGCTGTGGCTGGCTCTCTACCCCTCCAGCCGCTGCGGTGTAGCCAGGCTAGAGCGCCAGGAGATGGGGGGAGGAGAGCGGGCCGGTGCCTCTGTGGTCTGGAAGCACCAGGACAAGGTTAAGGAGAAGAGGGTGATCCGCCTGTCAGAGGTACACCTTACTGCTGTACTTGTCTTTCTTACTAGCACTGACTTTGCTAATAACTGCTTTATTGAGGATTTGTATTACTGGCAATGACTGTGATATGTAGTTGTCTTACCTACCTTAGTTAAATGCACTGACTATAAGTCGTTCTGGATATGGATAAGTTTGTAGCCTAAGGCCCTGCGATAGACTAGCGTCCTGTCCAGCGGGCGTACTTGTACATCAAGCTGCCTCGCGCTACAGAAACATGCTGCTCCTATGAGCAGTTTGGGCTCGCACGAGCCTTACCCCCAATCTATCTCCTTAATGCTGAGTGCCAAGCAGAGACGCACCGAGTCCAATTTATTACAGTCTCCGGATAAGTGTGTCTGCTAATGGACTAAAATGTAAATGTAGGTGATCAGGGTCCTGAGACTGCCCCCACACGCTGAGGCCTGCCCCAAAGACAACATGGCCGCATTCTGTGTGGAGACAGACGGCAGGAGGTACGTCTTCGCGGCGGACAAGGACGACTGCGTGGAGTGGGTGGAGAGGATGTGTGACATCACCTTCCAGGTGAGAATAGCAGCTTCTGTTGTTGTCTTGTGACTGTTGTGGATCAGTCTCTATTCAACATTTTGACAGTTACAGAAGTAGAATCAGATAGACTTTATTAGCATTCAACAACGCTTATAGGAATTTGTCTCGGTATGGTAGAAGGCTAACAGCAAACGCCATTGTTCACTGATCTCTCTACCATTAAACCCCTTTCATCACCAAACAGTTATTACATAGAGGATGTGTACACTCTTAGAAAAAGGGTTCTAAAAGGGTTATTCAGCTGTCCCCATAGTAGAACCCTTTTTGGATCCCTGTATAACCCTCTGTAGAAAGGGTTCTGCATGGAACCCAAAAGGCTTCTACATGCAAACGAAAAGGGTTCTCCTATGGGGACAGCCGAAGAACCCTTTTAAGGTTCTAGATAGCACCTTTTTTTTCTAAGAGTGTAGGTATCGGTTGAGGACTGTTCTCACTGTCTAATCTAAATAAATGTATTCTCTCCCAGGGACGCTCCACTGGTCAGCAGCCCCAGCTTCAGATGGAGGACAACCAGATATACGTCTCCAGGGAGGAAGGTGAGAAGCACATCAGACACCACACATATCCTAGTGGCCGCACAAACTATAATGGACAACCATTCTTCTGTCTGTTTATGTCTAATGGGCGTATGATTACTGCTGTCTTGGAACAGGTCCCTCTTGTCAAAGATATTTGAATGAATAATGGAAAGATAAACACAAAATAGAAATGAACACCATCCATAGTGCTTTGGTCGTGACCCTCACTCTCCCTCCTCTCTCCCCTCAGTGAGTGAGTTCAGGGTGGGTGTGAAGCAGACGGACGCAGCGGTGCGCTGCGGCCTCCAGGGGGAGTACTATTGGCTGCAGGTGACCCAGGAGGGGCTGGTCCTGAAGGAGGCGGAGACCAGGAAGAGTTTGCAGCACTGGCCCTATCAGCTGCTACGACGCTATGGCAGAGACAAGGTCAATAGAACCATGGAATGTAGAATCTCATTGAGCCATATAATTCGATTTCTAATCTGTTATTAGTTCTAATCTAATACTACTCTCTAGTGTCTAATTTCATGGTCATCACAGTACGGGACTATGCTGCCCTACAAAGGCAAAACGCAGCAACTACGTAATTTATTTTACTTCAAAGTATTTTTCTGTCTAGACAGACAGCAATTTCTGGTACTTCATGATACGTTCTGATCAACTGGCTTGTTCTTGTGTCTGAAAACTAAATACCACATTAATCAGGTAATATACCTGGCCGTTACAACAGATCAAATATTTTTGCCTTTGTAGGGCAGTGTGGGTCGAAAAAAGGATGTGTCTAAGGATCATTGTATGGTCATCAGAGTCCATTCAAGGAGGTTGCAGGTTATAATACATATGGTTATTTTCTGCCCACAATTAATTATGCAATTTTCCAGTGAACACCTGTGGGAATTCTCTCAAATCATTGTGTAACACGGTTCTTTCCTCTTGGTTCTCCCACAGATTACATTCTCCATCGAGGCGGGCCGGCGCAGTGAGTCTGGACCCGGAACCTTCACCTTCGAGACTCGCCAAGCTGACGACATCTTCAATCTCATCGAGACCGCAATACGGCAACAGAAGGCCTCCGTCTTCGTCGGGGATGACCGTGAGGGCGACACTGTGGTTGCTAAGCGTAGCCCTAATATGCCTCGTGCTCGTTCACCACTGCCCACACTGCCAGATAGCGCAGCCATTTTGGAGGGAAGCTACAGTTTTAGGCCAGTATTTTCAAATGCTATTGGCTCAGAGCAGTGTGTGTACTCACAGCTGCCTAATTTGATTGGCTCTGAGGAGTGTCTGTACTCTGAGCCAGCAGACAGCATTAAACCCAAAGCCCCCGGCCTCAACTCCTACCTGACCCCCCCAACGTCCTCCACCCTCACCCCCTCTATCCCTTTATACCCCCGCAATCACCATGGTAACCGAATGGAACCAGTGTACGCCGACCCAGCAGACATCCTCTCCCTCATACCCCCAAGATCTACACCACCACCACCGCCCACTTCCTCTTCCTGTTCTCATCACCACGGCAACGAGACTGAACCAG
The DNA here is from genome assembly GCF_020615455.1 of Coregonus clupeaformis. NCBI lineage: Eukaryota > Metazoa > Chordata > Actinopteri > Salmoniformes > Salmonidae > Coregonus > Coregonus clupeaformis. The sequence continues at coordinate 324,677 of NW_025533769.1, forward strand.
TCTACTCCGAGGTGTACGACCGTGTGAGTCCTCTACCTGACCAGACTCAACAACAGAACCAGAACCAGGGAGGGCAGGAACCTGGAAAAGCGGAACCCATCTATAGTGAGCCCTGTGTGGGGACCCCAGCCAAGGGCCCCAACACTGACCCGTTCGCCCACCTTTACAGCCAGGTCTGCAAGCCAGGCTCTTCATCACCATCCTCATCTTCGTCATCATCATCATCCCCCTCTTCATCCCTGGCCTCCTCCTCCTCCTCCTCCTCCTCATCATCATCGTTGACCATCACCAGGACCTTGGCCAGCAGGAGGCCCACTGCTGGACGCCAGTCACCAGATGTCATCTATGAAAACATGGGGGTCATTTAGGATACTCATGGTCTGTGTCTGAAATGGCACCGTATTGTCCTTTAAGGTGCCCTGCTATTGACCAGGGCCCATTGGGATATATTGAGACCAATCCACACATTCACTCATTTCACAATGTTATAGTATAGTTAATTTATTTATTGAACTTGTTTTCACAAACAGTATAATTGTTTTTTGTTATGATGTAATCACTTTTTTTTGTGTATTTTTTTTGTCTTTTTTTTTGTGTATTACCTCTTATGAATATCAATATTGCACGCCAGTGTAATGAACACGGGAGAGGGAGAGAAGAGAGAGATCTTCCAGAAGTCTGCCAAGTGTTCAATACAAATGTAAATATTACAAACAGTGTTAGCCTCCTTCTCTCCCCAACAGATGTAATGAATTGAACATGATGAAACAAATGACTTCCGCTCAGTCTCACACCCTTTTCCTAATTGACTTTGTTTTACTGATATGATTCAATAAAGCAATAATGGGTGTGTATCCAATAACACTCCTTCCACTATTTGTTTTGTGCATTGATTGTTTTTAAAAATCATTTTTATTGTGCCTCTCAATAAATTAGACTACTGTTCAGTTCAATGCGTTTATATGGGGATATGTGAACGTTAATTGGCCGACTACTGTACATTTCAGGCTTCTCTGTGGTTGTGGGCGTGTTTTGACGTTTGGTTTTGTGCGATTTGAACGCTTCCTAGTTTGACACATTGTAATAGTTTTATTACATACTGTATTGTACCTGACCTGTAGGCTAAGTAGCCTATTATACCGTGTTAGAAAGAGCATCAATCGGACACCCAATAGGTAGGTGAGAATAAAAAAATACGCCGTATTTTGATAGACTTGAACCGTACTTTTTGTTTTCTTGTTTTCTGTAAGCGGTTCCTCTCTCCATCCTTTATTGGCAGAACGCCTCGAGCGCACATTCAATGACGCGTACCCTGACACGCGCTGAAGAGAACTGCCTTTATCAACCGACATTCTTCCTGATGTCACTTCTCAACATGCCGACCACCTGTTTTATGACCGTGATCTGGTGGCTCACAACCGATTCAACTCGTAGTCAAACAGCAATTCCCAATGGTCACGGAGGTGAGTACAGTACAGTTGGACAAACGGTCTCTCTCTACATATAAAATGTATCGCAATTCCTAATGGATAGGAAAGGTAGGCTACAATCTAATTAGCCATAGCAATGCAAATTATGTTGCCTAGCTAACAAGTACATTTGCAAGAAGTCTATTATCAACACCCAGTGTGGTTTTGGTAGGCTAATTTATTCATCTGGGAATGGGGATGGTTAATAACTTAATCCAAAATGTAACCAGATGGAAAGGATGGAGGCATGGTGGAGAAATGCCCATTAAACAAAACCTGTTTTACAAGACTGAAGACAGGTGTGTCATTTCACTGCTGTATTCACTGTATTCACTATTCACCCGGAATGTAGCAGAGTGAGTATAGACTGGAGATAAAGTGTTATCCTAATGTTGCCTGCTTTCATGGCCATTTCCTGGATAGATAGGCCTAGGCTATAGGTCTTAGACGGTAATACAGAGAATGTGGAGGTTTGAGATGCCCAACTCTTTGTGGTGTGTGTGTGTGTGTTTGTTTTTTAACACGCACAAAATGCAACAAGGAGCGGTTTACCAGACACAGATTAAGCCTATGTCCTGGACTAAATAGGCTTTTTAGCTCCGAAGTTGTCTGCCTAAATCAGCATTGAGTGACTGGCAAGCAGGGGCGTATTTATTACGCCAATTCTGTTGCAAAACATTTCTTAAACAAAAGCAAACGGAAACAAACGGGGAGGGACCTACCCGAATGTGTCCAATAGAAACTATCTTTTTGTTTGGACTAATGATTACACCCCAGCTGTGGGTAGCAGCCAACTGACCACAAGAGTGTTTCTCAGCAAAGGAAGTGACACAATTACTGATGCTGAGAAATGGTTCCATAAAAGGCCCTGTCAGTCAGTCTCATCCTTCACACATTCACTCAGAGCTCAAAAGCAAATAAATGGGGTGGAGGAGGGGAGTCGATATATTACGGTGCCCTGGTCCAAAGTAGTGCACTACAGGAAATAGGGTGCATCTTTAATGTTACATCCTGTTCTCCTCAGGGGTAGATGCGGTTCTGGGGGTGTCCAACGCCAGCGTCCTCCTGCTGGACCCCAGCTCTGAGACACTCTACCTGGGAGCCAGAGGCTCCATCCTGGCCCTGCACACCTCCAACCTCACCTGGAAACACCCAGCAGTGAGCGAGAAAGGGAGGGAGGGAGGGAGGGAGGGACAGAGAGATGGGGGAGGAGAGGGAGAGAGACCTCTTCACTTGACTGTGTGTGCGTGTTTATCTGTGCGAGTGTGTATTCAAGTGTATTCGTTTCGGTGTTTTCATGATGGGAGTATTCATGTACATTTTTCTGTGGTTTTGTGTTTGTCTTACCTGGGACAAACACACCATGCCAGACATAGATTAAACCAAGTCCTGAACAGCATTCTCAATAGAGATGCTCCACTGACAGTGCTTTTTAGTCCAGGACTAGGCTTAACCTGATGTTGAACTGTGTGATGTGTGTTGTAACTGCAACTGTATGCGTCTGTGTGTTCTCTCCTTGACTTCCTTCTTCTTTTCTGGGTGTCTCTGTCTCTGCAGATTGAGTGGGAGGCCACAGAAGACGAGAGGAAGGACTGTGGGTATAAAGGCAAGACAGAGGTGAGCAACGTGGGGTGCTTTTGATGTGTGTTTCAAGTAGCAAGAAAACTGTGTATGTGTGTGTGTGTGTGAATGTGTTAAGAGGTGTCTCTGTAGCAGTTGAGGCTGGTGGGAGGAGCTCTGGGAGGATGTGCACATTGTAATGGCAGGAATGGAATATATGGAATGGAGTCAAACATGGTTTCCATATGTTTGATTTGTTTGATACCATTCCATTAATTCCATTCCAGCCATTACAATGAGCCTGTCCTCCTATAGCTCCTCCCACCAGCCTCCACTGCTCTATAGTGTATATAAGTGGTTAAAGCTGTAGGTGAGATGCTATGCTTCACACCCAAAATGAAACACCATCACCTTCGCCTTTAGTCATACTCATCTATGGCATGATGTATAGTACCGTTACCATAACGACTGCTTTGCTGACTCTCCAGCTTCCTGTTAACAACTCTCCACATCCTGTATGTGTGGCTTTCAGATGACTTTTCACTTTGTATCTGGTCATCTTCAAACACTGATAAACAGAAGCATGACTTACCTTAAAGAGTCAGTGAGTTAGAGTTATTGTTATCGCTACCTCATTAGCATTTCTTCAATGGGAGTAATTGGTTGATATGAAAACCAACCTTGGCTGGTATACATTGGGTTCCTGGCACCTGAGTTGAGAAACCCGGCATTATACTACTAATTATGTAATGCTAACCGGTGCCCCCGCACACTGACTCTGTACCAGTACCCCCCTGTATATAGCCTCCCTACTGTTATTACCTTGACTGACACATTGACTATGTGCTGGTACCCCCTGTATATAGCCTCCTACTCTTATTACCTTGACTAACACATTTACTCTGTACCAGTACCCCCTGTATATAACCTCCCTACTGTTATTACCTTGACTAACACATTGACTCTGTACAAGTACCCCCCTGTATATAACCTCCCTACTGTTATTACCTTGACTAACACATTGACTCTGTACCAGTACCCCCTGTATATAACCTCCCTACTGTTATTACCTTGACTAACACATTGACTCTGTACCAGTACCCCCTGTATATAACCTCCTACTGTTATTACCTTGACTAACACATTGACTCTGTACCAGTACCCCCTGTATATAACCTCCCTACTGTTATTACCTTGACTAACACATTGACTCTGTACCAGTATCCCCTGTATATAACCCTCCCTACTGTTATTACCTTGACTAACACATTGACTCTGTACCAGTACCCCCTGTATATAGCCTCCCTACTGTTATTACCTTGACTAACACATTGACTCTGTACCAGTTCCCCCTGTATATAGCCTCCCTACTGTTATTACCTTGACTAACACATTGACTCTGTACCAGTACCCCCTGTATATAGCCTCCCTACTGTTATTACCTTGACTAACACATTGACTCTGTACTGGTACCCCCTGTATATAGCCTCCCTACTGTTATTACCTTGACTAACACATTGACTCTGTACCAGTTCCCCCCTGTATATAGCCTCCCTACTGTTATTACCTTGACTAACACATTGACTCTGTACCAGTACCCCCCTGTATATAGCCTCCCTACTGTTATTACCTTGACTAACACATTGACTCTGTACCAGTACCCCCTGTATATAGCCTCCCTACTGTTATTACCTTGACTAACACATTGACTCTGTACCAGTTCCCCCCTGTATATAGCCTCCCTACTGTTATTACCTTGACTAACACATTGACTCTGTACCAGTTCCCCCTGTATATAGCCTCCCTACTGTTATTACCTTGACTAACACATTGACTCTGTACCGGTACCCCCTGTATATAGCCTCCCTACTGTTATTACCTTGACTAACACATTGACTCTGTACCAGTACCCCCTGTATATAGCCTCCCTACTGTTATTACCTTGACTAACACATTGACTCTGTACCAGTTCCCCCTGTATATAGCCTCCCTACTGTTATTACCTTGACTAACACATTGACTCTGTACCAGTTCCCCCTGTATATAGCCTCCCTACTGTTATTACCTTGACTAACACATTGACTCTGTACCAGTTCCCCCTGTATATAGCCTCCCTACTGTTATTACCTTGACTAACACATTGACTCTGTACCAGTACCCCCTGTATATAACCTCCCTACTGTTATTACCTTGACTAACACATTGACTCTGTACCAGTTCCCCCTGTATATAACCTCCCTACTGTTATTTTATTATTTGCTTATTATAATTTTTTTTTACTTATCTTTTTTTTTTTCTTAGCACTTTTTTTTTTTCTTATGAACGGCATTGTTGGTTAAGGGCTTGTAAGTAAGCATTTCACTGTAATGTCTACACCTGTTGTATTCGGCGCATGTGGCAAATAAAATTTGATTTGATTTGATTTGAACCATATTTTATTGTTCTGTGTAGAACTAGGTTCTCCTGATCTAGGATCAGGTTATCCACCCCAAATCCTAACCTTAGCCATTATGGTGAGGAATGCAAACTAACTTGAGATCTGTGTCTAGAGGCAACTTTATCCTACTCTGTTATGACCTTGTGCTAAGAAGGTGTTGCCAAATGCGCTTTAGCCTAGCTTAAACTCAAAGGGAATCAGGGACGTCAAAATCCCCAAAAATATCCCAGGACACTTCAACTGTTTCTAAATAGATCGTAAAGATTTTCGGGATACAAACAGGCTTACATTTTCCCTCTGCTACTCAGCTCTCTGGTTGAATATCAAATAGAACCCTATTCCCTATTCAGTGCACTACTTTTAACTAGGGCCTGTAGGGGAGAATAGGATGCCGTTTGATACATGTCTCTTTGTCTCCCTCTACAGGATGACTGTTATAACTACATCTGTCTGCTGGAGGTTCTGAAGGATGGAAGGATCTACGTTTGTGGCTCCTACGCCTACAACCCCCAGTGTGCTTTCATAGTCAGTCACATTCTCTCTCCTCTGTCTATTATAATACACCACACCTATAGTATTATTATTATAATACTCTACACCTATAGTATTATTATTATAATACTCTACACCTATAGTATTATTATTATAATACTCTACACCTATAGTATTATTATAATACTCTACACCTATAATATTATTATTATAATACTCTACACCTATAGTATTATTATTATAATACTCTACACCTATAATATTATTATTATAATGCTCTACACCTATAATATTATTATAATACACTACACCTATAATATTATTATTATAATACTCTACACCTATAGTATTATTATTATAATACTCTACACCTATAGTATTATTATTATTATAATACTCTACACCTATAGTATTATTATAATAATACTCTACACCTATATTATTATTATTATAATACTATACGCCATATTATTATTATTATTATTATTATAATACACCTGCTAGATACTCTTTTACTGTTGTGGTGAAATAATTCAATTAATCTATTTAGTTGATACGCTTACACATGATGTTCATATACACTACCGTTCAAAAGTTTGGGGTCACTTAGAAATGTCCTTATTTTCGAAAGAAAAGCAATTTTTTTGTCCATTATAATAACATCAAATTGATCAGAAATACAGTGTAGACATTGTTAATGTTGTAAATGGCTATTGTAGCTGGAAACGGCTTACAGAGGCCCATTATCAGCAACCGTCAGTCCTGTGTTCCAATGACACGTTGTGTTTGCTAATCCAAGTTGATCATTTTAAATGGTTATTTGATCATTAGAAAACCCTTTTGCAATTATGTTAGCACAGCTGAAAACTGTTGTGCTGATTAAAGAAGCAATACAACTGGCCTTCTTGAGACTAGCATCAGCAATTGTGGGTTCGATTACAGGATCAACAGAAACAAAGAACTTTCTTCTGAAACTCGTGTCTATACTTGTTCTGAGAAATGAAGGCTATTCCATGCGAGAAATTGCCAAGAAACTGAAGATCTCGTACAACGCTGTGTACTACTCCTTCACAGAACAGCGCAAACTGGCTCTAACCAGAATAGAAAGAGGAGTGGGAGGCCCCAGTGCACAACTGAGCAAGAGGACAAATACATTAGAGTGTCTAGTTTGAGAAACAGACACCTCACAGGTCCTCAACTTGCAGCTTCAATAAATAGTACCCGCAAAACACCAGTCTCAACGTCAACAGTGAAGAGGCGACTCCGGGATGCTGACCTTCTAGGCAGAGTTGCAAAGAAAAAGCCTTATCTCAGACTGGCCAATAAAATAAAATATTTTTAAGATGGGCAAAAGAACACAGACACTGGACAGAGGAAGATTGGAAAGACAGACGAATCGAAGTTTGAGGTGTTCGGATCACAAAGAAGATCATTTGTGAGATGCAGACCAAATGAAAAGATGCTGGAGGAGTGCTTGATGCCATCTGTCAAGCATGGTGTAGGCAATGTGATGGTCTGGGGGTGCTTTGGTGGTGGTAAAGTGGGAGATTTGTACAGGGTAAAAGGGATCTTGAAGAAGGAAGGCTATCACTCCATTTTGCAACGCCATGCCATACCCTGTGGACAGCGCTTGATTGGAGCCAATTTCATTTACATTTACATCATTTAGCAGACGCTCTTATCCAGAGTGACTTACAGTTAGTGAGTGCATACATTTTTCATACTGGCCCCCGTGGGAATCGAACCCACAACTCTGGCGTTGCAAACGCCATCCTCTACCAACTGAGCTACAATTTCTTCCCTACAACAGGACAATGACCCAAAGCACAGCTCCAAACTATGCAATAACTATTTAGGGAAGAAGCACTCAGCTGGTATTCTGTCTATAATGGAGTGGCCAGCACAGTCACCGGATCTCAACCCTATTGAGCTGTTGTGGGAGCAGCTTGACCGTATGGTACGTAAGAAGTGCCCATCAAGCCAATCCAACTTGTGGGAGGTGCTTCAGGAAGCATGGGGTGAAATCTCTACAGATTACCTCAACAAATTCACAACTAGAATGCCAAAGGTCTGCAAGGCTGTAATTGCTGTAAATTAAGGATTCTTTGACGAAAGCAAAGTTTGAAGGATTTTTTCTAACCTTGTCAATGACTACATTTCCTATTCATTTTGCTATATTTCCTATTCAAACTCATTTCATGTATGTTTTCATGGAAAACAAGGAAATGTCTAAGTGACCCCAAACTTTTGAACGGTAGTGAACTACTAAATATGTGTGTGTGTGTGTTCAGGACCCAGTGACGTTTGCCCTAGTGAAGGAAGGAGGTGACCAAGGGAAGGGGAAGTGTCCTTATGATCCCAGACAACCTCACACTGCTGTTACTGCAGGTTAGACACACGCACACACGCACACACGCACACACGCACACACGCACACACACACACACACACAGTTGATAGAGCATGGCGTTTGCAACGCCAGGGTTGTGGGTTCAATTCCCACAGGGGGCCAGTATAAAAAAATATATATATATGTAAGTCGCTCTGGATAAGAGCGTCTGCTACAATGACTAAAATGTAAATGTAAATGTTGATAGAGTTCCATCATATTGCGTTCAAATGGTGAGGTCTGTCAGATATGTGGTGGTTACAAATGATAGGAGACAAGGAAAGGAGACAAGGAAAGGAAGGAAACAGATTGTTTGGTAACATAGGGCCACTGACTGCTGGAGTTTATGATGGAGTTCAGCCACTGTTTAGGTAGCACCTCATCTAACAGTTATATATGTTTATACAACGGCTGGGTATAATCCTGAATGCTGATTGGTTAAAAGCGCATTCCAGCCGGTGTCTATTCCACAAGTTACCACCGACTAGGAAAGGAAGGATGCAGATTGAGACTATTGGGATGTGGCCTTAGTGGTTGGGCCACTGACTGTGTAGTTTATGGTGGGGTTCAGCCACTGACTGCGTAGTTTATGGTGGGGTTCAGCCAATTACTGTGTCGTTTATGGTGGAGTCCAGCCAATTACTGTGTAGTTTATGGTGGAGTTCAGCCAATTACTGTGTCGTTTATGGTGGAGTCCAGCCACTGACTGTGTAGTTTATGGTGGAGTTCAGCCACTGACTGTGTAGTTTATGGTGGAGTCCAGCCACTGACTGCGTAGTTTATGGTGGAGTTCAGCCAAAGACTTTGTAGTTTATGGTGGAGTTCAGCCAATTACTGTGTCGTTTATGGTGGAGTTCAGCCACTGACTGCGTAGTTTATGGTGGAGTTCAGCCAAAGACTTTGTAGTTTGATGGTGGAGTTCAGCCAATTACTGTGTCGTTTATGGTGGAGTCCAGCCACTGACTGTGTAGTTTATGGTGGAGTCCAGCCACTGACTGTGTAGTTTATGGTGGAGTTCAGCCACTGACTGTGTAGTTTATGGTGGAGTCCAGCCACTGTATAGACAGCACCTAATCCAACAGTTATATCTGTAGAGTGATGTATGTTCACACAGATTAATACAGGTCACATTCTAATGCAAATATGCCTACACGCAGGAAAACACGCACACACACAGGACGGAAACACCAAATGACTTCAGAGAATTGTTTGTTCACACTTCGTTCATACTGAGCTATATGTGAACATGACTAACAACAGCAACAGCACTGCTGATACTGAGAAAAGGTTCCCCATAGTAACAGTACAGAAAGACCCTTAAACCTCCTCATCATCCTTCTCCTCTAATCAGGGACTGATTCAGGCCTGGAATACTAATAGCAAATATACCAATAATCAATCAATCACCCAGAATAAAGGAAAGCAGCACTACAGTGAAGCTTGAGGCCCCCAGTCCAGGGTTTCCCAACCCTCTCCTCAGGGACTACCAGACGTTTCACATTTTAGTTTTAGCCCTAAACTGGCACACCTGATTCAGTCTACTAACCATCAACCCCTTGACTAATTGATGCAGGTGGTGCCAGTCTGGTGGTCCCAGAGGAGAGGGTGGGGAAGTACTGTGCCTAATATACAACCCTGGTCCTGGAGTGCTGCAGGAACTTTATGTTTTGGATTTAACCGACCAGGAAGACCAGGTGTGTTGAAGTTTGTCAATCACTCAACCGATCATTTAGTTCAGTTGGTCTGGTGTGGAGCCTAGTTGGGACAACACCCTGCAGTACCTGCAGCACTCCAGTAACGGGGTTGCTTACCCCTGGCCTAGACTAAGCTTAGTCTGCCAATCGTTCCTTCAGCTGGTTGAGTGAAATACTGCTCTCTTCTGGCTGCTGTGAGGAATGCACCGTGTCAAGACACTATAGTAGTGTTTCCCAAACTTGGTCCTTGGGACCCCAAAAGGTGAACGTTTAGGTTTTTGCCCCTAGCACTACACAGCTGATTAAAATAATCATCAGGCTTTGATAAGTTGAAACAGCAGTGTATTGTTCGTGCAAAAAACCAAACCGTGCACCCCTTGGGGTCCCGAGGACCGAGATTGTGAAACGCTGCACTAAAGGCTTTTAGGTACAATAGCGTGTGTTTGCTTTTCAGTGGCCTCTTATGCCAGTGTCAAGGGGTATGACTTAGACAGTATTCCAATATTCTAATACTGCTGGTTATGGTTGTTATGACTGAGATGTGAGAGACCTGGTAGGTTGACAGGGTTCCATTCCTTTGTTATGACTGAGATTTGAGAGGCCTGGTAGGTTGACAGGGTTCCATCATATTGCGTTCTTATGGTGATTTTGGTGGTTACAAATGATAGGGGATAATGAAAAGGGACAAGGAAAGGAAGGACGCATATTGAGACTATTGGGATGTGGCCCTAGTGGTTAGGCCACTGACTGTGCAGTTTATGGTGGAGTTCAGCCAATGACTGTGTAGTTTACGGTGGAGTCCATCCAATGACTGTGTAGTTTATGGTGGAGTTCAGTCACTAAATGTGTAGTTTATGGTGGAGTCCAGCCACTAACGGTGTAGTTTATGGTGGAGTCCAGCCACTGACTGTGTAGTTTATGGTGGAGTCCAGCCACTGACTGTGTAGTTTATGGTGGAGTTCAACCAATGACTGTGTAGTTTATGGTGGAGTCCAGCCACTGACTGTGTAGTTTATGGTGGAGTTCAGCCAATGACTGTGGAGTTTATGGTGGAGTTCAGCCAATGTCTGTGGAATTTATGGTGAAGTTCAGCCAATGACTGTGGAGTTTATGGTGGAGTTCAGCCACTGACTGTGTAGTTTATGATGGAGCCCAGCCACTGACTGTGTAGTTTATGGTGGAGTCCAGCCACTGACTGTGTAGTTTATGGTGGAGTTCAGCCAATGACTGTGGAGTTTATGGTGAAGTTCAGCCAATGACTGTGGAGTTTATGGTGGAGTTCAGCCAATGTCTGTGGAATTTATGGTGAAGTTCAGCCAATGACTGTGTAATTTATGATGGAGCCCAGCCACTGACTGTGTAGTTTATGGTGGAGTTCAGCCACTGACTGTGGAGTTTATGGTTGAGTCCAGTCACTGACTGTGTAGTTTATAGCCAGCCCCTGTATAGGTGACACCCTATCCAACAGTTATATCTGTAGAGTGATGTGTGTACACACAGATCAATACAGGTCACTTTCTAAAGAACATATGCATAAATGCTAACACACACACACACACACACACACACACACACACACACACACACACACACACACACACACACACACACACACACACACACACACACACACACACACACACACACACACACACACACACACAGGCAGGAAACACCACATGGCTTCTGATAAAAAAAAATGTCACACTTCTTTCATACTGAGCTATATGTGAACATGACTAACACCAGCAGCAGCACTGCTGATACTGAGAAAATGTAACGATCCCGGCAGTCTGAGTCGGGTCCTGTCTGGTGACCAGTGTTTTGGGTTCGTAGTCTCCAGTTTCCCGAGGGTTCGGGAACGCTCCGGGGAGCTCTCTGGTTTTCCGCACTTGCATCCCGTCAGCAATCTGCACACCTGGCCCTCATCATCACCCTTTTTAGGCTCTGGCCAAACATCCAGTTCCTGCCGGATCGTTAGCCATGAACAGTAGGTGTTCTGTGTATCAGTTTAGAGTTTCTAGCGTGAGTTTTGTTGTTTTGTACTTTGTTGAGTTTTTGTGTCCTTACCTCCGTTTTTGTTCCACCTGCAGTCACACGTCCGGAACCTTCACCCCACCTCTGCCTGATGGTCGGGCGTCTGCCCGAGCCATCACTGGACCTAGTGCTGCACCCCCAACTACTCATCCACGCCGCCCGCTCTGTCCCTGGATTACTCTGCACCTTTTGTTGTATCTAAATAAACCCTCACCTTCGTTCAACTCTCCTTGTCCTGGTCTGCTTCTGGGTTCTGGCTGAGGGAACTGTGACAGAACGATCCGGCCAAATATGAACCCAGCGGACCTGGACTCTGTTCGCCATGCCATTACCCAGCAGGAGAAGATGTGGGCCATCATAGCATGGTACTACAGGAGATCGCGTTGTCAGTTCGGAACCTTTCTACCGGCCTGACGGAGGTCCAGAACCAACGCCAGTGTCCGGTGGAGGACCCACTACCGGTTTCACCCATCTCGCCTGCCGCTTCTGAAGTTGTGTCCCTCCGTGAGCCCAAGGTTCCGACGCCGGATAAATATGAGGGGAGCTGGGAAGATGCCGTTCCTTCCTTATGCAGTGTGGATTAGTGTTCGATCTACAGCCCTACTCTTATGCCACTGACAAGGCTAGGATAGCCTTTTTGATTGAGTTGCTGCGTGGTCGAGCGCTGGAGTGGGCTTCAGCCGTTTGGGAACGACAGGATCCCTGCATGGCTTCATACCAGGGGTTCACGGCCGAGATGAGGAAGCTCTTCGACCATTCCGTCCGAGGGAGGGACGCAGCTAGGCGTCTGTTTTCTCTTCACCAAGGAACTCGCAGCGTGGCCGACTTCGTGATCGAGTTCAAGACGTTGGCTGTGGAGAGTGGATGGAACGAGGAGTCTTTGCAAGCGGCCTTTTACCAGGGCCTGTCGGAGCAGCTCAAGGATGAGTTGATCTCCTATCCGGAGCCTAGTGACCTGGACAGCTTGGTAGCCTTGTCTATTCGGGTGGATAATCGAGTCCGAGAGCGAAGGAGGGAGAAGCAATGGGGGTCCGTCCAGTCGATCAGCTTCTCAGTTCCCAGTCGGGTCGGGTGGTGGATCAGAACACGCCGATCATTCTCCACCACTAAGGATTAGTGGAGAGGACCTCTCTCCCGATTCTGAACCCATGCAAGTGGGGCGGCACGGGTTAACCAAGGAGGAGCGTCAACATAGACGTAAGACCAACTGCTGCCTCTACTGTGGTCGCTCGGGACATTACATCTCCACTTGTTCCCCGGCGGTCGTCAAACTGCCCGGCTCGCTAAAGTTGGGAGGACTTTTAGCGAGCCAGTTTCAACCTCTCAGTACCTCTGTCAGACCCGCTTCCGGCTACCCTTGTGAACAGGAATCAGAGCTTAGCGCTTAACGCTTTTATCGATTCAGGTGCCGATGGAAGCTTTCTTGATGCCGAGTTGGTGGAACAGCTGGGGCTTTCCAAGGAGCAATTGCCGGAAGCCATTAGGCGACCACTCTGAACGGCAGTAGTCTGGCACGTATCACGATGAGGACTGAACCGGTTAAGATGCGGTTGTCGGGGAATCATTCTGAGATGATTTCATTTTTCATTCTGCCGTCTTCCCATGTTCCTCTGGTCCTTGGATACCCCTGGCTGAAGGAACACAATCCCACGTTCGATTGGGTGACGGGCAAGGTAACGAGTTGGAGCCTTGATTGTCATGCTAACTGTCTCAAGACTGCCTGCCCCCATTCGGTTCCCAGTCAGGTGATTGAGGCTAAACCCCCAGATTTGTCCCTGGTTCCCGAGACATATCACGATTTGGGGGAAGTTTTCAGTAAGCAGAAGGCTCTGTCACTTCCTCCCCACCGACCATAATGATTGTGCCATCAACCTGGTTCCTGGAGCTGTCTACCCCAAGGGAAGGTTATACAGTATCTCCCGACCTGAACGTGAGGCGTTGGAGACCTACATCAAGGAGTCCCTAGCTGCTGGTCTCGTTCGTCCCTCGTCATCACCCCCTGGGGGCAGGATTCTTCTTTGTGGGAAAGAAGGATGGCTCTCTTCGACCGTGTATTGATTATCGGGGTTGAATGACATCACGGTCAAGAACAAGTATCCCCTGCCCTTGATGAGTTCTGCCTTCGACTCCTTACAGGGTGCTACGGTGTTCACCAAGTTAGACCTACGCAATGCGTATCACCTGGTCCGGATCAGAGAGGGGGACGAGTGGTTGACGGGTTTCAATACACCGATGGGTCACTTGAGTATCAGGTGATGCCGTTTTGGACTGACCAATGCTCCAGCGGTATTCCAGAGTATGGTGAACGACGTCCTGAGAGATATGATCGGTCTCTTCGTGTTTGTTTACCTGGATGACATTCTGATCTTTCTCGAAGGAACCTTCCGACCACGTCCAGCATGTCCGGCAGGTTCTGCAGCGATTGTTGGAGAATCGCCTGTTCGTGAAGGCCGAGAAGTGCGAGTTTCACGCCCACACTACATCCTTTCTCGGGCACATCATCTCCAGGGGTGAGATTAGGATGGATCAGGAGAAGGTTAGAGCGGTTCTGGAATGGGCCCAGCCCGGTACGAGATTGCAACTCCAGAGATTTTTGGGGTTTGCGAATTTCTACCGCAGATTCATCCGGGATTACAGCCGTGTGGCCGCTCCATTAACTGCCTTGACTTCCAGTCTCAGGACCTTCAAGTGGAATCCGGAGGCGGATCGAGCGTTTCTGGATTTGAAGAGGCGATTCACCAACGCACCGATTCTCTCTCAACCGGACACGGCCCGTCAGTTCGTCGTTGAAGTGGACGCGTCTGATGTGGGAGTTGGCGCCATCCTGTCGCAGCGATGCTCCACGGACAGTAAACTCCATCCCTGCGCCTACTACTCTGGTCGCCTTTCGCCTGCAGAGAGGAATTACGATGTGGGTAACCGGGAGCTTCTCGCGGTGAAACTTGCCTTGGAGGAGTGGCGCCACTGGTTGGAGGGGCGGAGCAACCGTTTATTGTCTGGACTGACCACAAGAATCTTGCTTACGTGCAATCGGCTAAACGTCTCAACTCCCGTCAGGCCAGGTGGGCGTTGTTTTTCGGACGATTCAAGTTTGCCCTGACGTTCCGACCTGGATCTAAGAACGGCAAGGCGGACGCCTTGTCCCGGATGTTCTCCAAGACGGAGGAGAGTGGGTCCAAGACCGAGACTATTCTCCCCCGGAACTGCGTCGTGGGAGCAGTTATGTGGAAGATTGAGGAGGAGGTGCTGGCGGCCCTTCGGACTCAGCCCGGTCCCGGTAACGGTCCACCCGGTCGGTTGTTTGTGCCTGAGTCGGGTTCGTCCTGCTGTCCTCGAAATGGTCCCACGCCAGCAAGATGGCTTGTCACCCTGGCGTGGCTCGGACTATGGCGTTTCTTCGCAGACGTTTTTGGTGGCCTGCCATGGCCGAGGATACTCGGGGGTTTTGTTGCTGCCTGTCCAGTGTGTGCGCAGAATAAGAGTACCAATCGGCCCAGCGCTGGACTACTTCACCCCCTTCCTATTCCCCGGCGTCCATGGTCGCATCTGGCCCTGGACTTCGTCACGGGGTTGCCCGCTTCTGAGGGGAACACGGTCGTTCTGACTATCGTGGACAGATTCAGCAAGTTCGCCCACTTTGTGCCTATTGCCAAGCTTCCCTCTGCCTCGGAGACGTCCGAGATCCTGGTTAGGGAGGTTTTCAGGGTCCACGGTTTGCCCAGTGATATCGTTTTCCGACCGTGGCCCTCAGTTTACCTCTGCTGTCTGGAAGTCCTTCTGTTTGGCCATTGGAGCTACAGTCAGTCTCACATCTGGTTTTCACCCCCAATCCAATGGTCAGGCGGAGAGAGCCAACCAGAAGATGGAATCCACGCTACGCTGTCTGGTCTCTTCCAACCCCACCTCCTGGGCCTCTCAGTTGCCTTGGGTTGAGTATGCCCACAATACTCTCCCTACATCTGCCACTGGGATGTCTCCCTTCCAGTGCCTGTATGGCTACCAACCTCCCCTGTTCCCTTCTCAGGAGAGGGAGCTATCAGTGCCTTCTGTTCAAGCTCATATTCGTGCGTTGCCACCGGACCTGGCATCGGGCCAGAAAGGCACTCCTTAGAGGTTCGGATCGGTATCAGCTCCAGGCGAATCGTCGCCGGATCCCCGCTCCCACCTATACCATCGGAGATAGGGTTTGGTTGGCCACACGGGATCTTCCGTTACGGACTGAGTCTAGGAAGTTGTTACCGAAGTTCATTGGTCCGTTTGTGGTGGAGAAGGTGATCAATCCGGTGGCAGTTCGACTCAAACTACCGAGGACGCTCAGAGTCCATCCCACCTTTCATGTCTCCTGCCTCAAGCCTGTCTTCCTCAGTCCTCTGTTGCCTCCTCCGCCTCCTCCTCCTCCTCCTCGGATGATCGGAGGTGGTCCTGCCTACACGGTGCGTCGCATCATGGATTCCAGACGGCGGGGCCGGGGTTTCCAGTATCTCGTGGACTGGGAGGGGTATGGTCCTGAAGAGAGGAGTTGGATTCCGCGGCGACAGGTCCTAGATGCTGACCTCATCAGGGATTTCTACCGCCTCCATCCTGGCGCTCCGGGAGGTCCGCCCGGTGGCGTTCGTCGGAGGGGGGTACTGTAACGATCCCGGCAGTCTGAGTCGGGTCCTGTCTGGTGACCAGTGTTTTGGGTTCGTAGTCTCCAGTTTCCCGAGGGTTCGGGAACGCTCCGGGGAGCTCTCTGGTTTTCCGCACCTGCATCCCGTCAGCAATCTGCACACCTGGCCCTCATCATCACCCTTTTTAGGCTCTGGCCAAACATCCAGTTCCTGCCGGATCGTTAGCCATGAACAGTAGGTGTTCTGTGTATCAGTTTAGAGTTTCTAGCGTGAGTTTTGTTGTTTTGTACTTTGTTGAGTTTTTGTGTCCTTACCTCCGTTTTTGTTCCACCTGCAGTCACACGTCCGGAACCTTCACCCCACCTCTGCCTGATGGTCGGGCGTCTGCCGAGCCATCACTGGACCTAGTGCTGCACCCCCAACTACTCATCCACGCCGCCCGCTCTGTCCCTGGATTACTCTGCACCTTTTGTTGTATCTAAATAAACCCTCACCTTCGTTCAACTCTCCTTGTCCTGGTCTGCTTCTGGGTTCTGGCTGAGGGAACTGTGACAGAAAAGGTTACCCATAGTAACAGTACAGAAAGACCCTTAAACCTCATCATCATCCTTCCCCTCTGATCAGGGACTGATTCAGGCATGAAATACTCATATCCAATATACCACTAATCAATCAATTGATTGATCGATCAGTCGATCAATTAACCCATCAATTAATCAGCTATCAGGGAATAAAGAAAACAGCACTACGGCAAACCTTGAGGCCCCTTGTATAAACTTCGGAGCCAATCAAGGACGGCAGGGGCAGGGCCCCACCACTTATGAGAATCAGCCGGTGATGGGTGACATGCCTGTGGGCTAATCGGGGCGGGGCGATTTGTGAAGAGACGTCCAGAATTGACTTAATGTAATGTTGTAACTTTAGTTTGTCTAAACGTGGTACAGTGAAAGTGAAAACAAAATGGACGAGACTTACTGTAGTCAAGCTCAATGATTTTATTTATTCATTTTGCCAGAAGTTGCAGAAGACATTTACTGTAAGTGCTTTAAAGTCTCCTATGGAGTCTGATACAAAGGCTAGTACAAACATCTTAATAATCACTATTTCAGGTAGTCAGGATGAGGTTTGTATGTAACATCCACCAATGAACCAATTAACTTAATACAATAAAAGCTTTAAACACTGAAAACACATTGTTTGGCTTTATTTACTTTAAGAAGGATAAGCAGCCTGGCTGTTTGATTTAAATCCTATTTAGGGACAATTACTCAAGATCAACATAGATTTTCTTAATTAATAATTGGCTTCTTAAAAATGCTGCAATTCAGGTTACTCTTGGGGGTTTGATACTCTCTAGTTTGTACACAACATCGCACCAAAGGTTTTCATCATTTTCTTTCTTCATCACGGCAGTAACTTTGAACACTTCATACGGTGGAATCAACACCTCCTTTTCATGATTCCCCATGTTGGGGTAGGACTTCAGATTAGCGGCAAAACATGTATTTATGTCAAGAGAGCTAGAGGCAAAGAAGCCGAATCTGATTATTTTGTTAACTTCACCGACAAACTCCATGTTGGTTCTCCGGTATGTGGTGTGACAGGTCTGTTGGTTTAGTTTCAGGAGGTGAATGGCGTCAGTCAGCAGGAAATGTAGGGAGTGGAACTGGAAGGAGGTTGTGTACTCTGTTCTTTTGGTCCGGACTGCTTGGTTGAACACTGGGTATATCTTAGGGGAACCTGCTGTGTAAGCACAGATAGCCTTGATATGATCATGTGTAAGTTTGTCTTTAGAATTGGACTTGGCCTTTCTTAAACATTTTCTGCATTCATCCAGGCTTGTTTGAAGATCCCTTCCCTGTTGTTTTCATGTTCCAGATATTCCTTCTGCACCTTGTTGTAAATTTGTTCAGTGCAGCCGTCATACATGTCGTCAAGAGAGTTAGGGACCATGTCTAAGGGTATGGGGGAATTGAGACCAGGTTGACGGAGATGAACCTTCAGAGAATTGGTAGAAAAAAACAGGTACAAAGTGTAAAAGAGAGGGATTTTTATATATATTTAAATTATCTTTCTCTCTCTCTCTCTCTCTCACGCTCTCCCTCTCTCTCTCTCTCTCTCTCTCTCTCTCTCGCCGCTCTCTCTCTCTCTCTCTCGCTTTCTCTAATTAATTAATTCAAATTCAATATGCTTTAATGGCATGAATAGCAAGGTAAATGTTGCCAAGGCAAAGTGATACACACAATTATGAAAACAACAGTGACAACAATAAAAGTAGTAGCTATAATACTATATATATATATATATATATATATATACAGTGGGGAAAAAAAGTATTTAGTCAGCCACCAATTGTGCAAGTTCTCCCACTTAAAAAGATGAGAGAGGCCTGTAATTTTCATCATAGGTACACGTCAACTATGACAGACAAAATGAGGGAAAAAAATCCAGAAAATCACATTGTAGGTTTTTTTATGAATTTATTTGCAAATTATGGTGGAAAATAAGTATTTGGTCAATAAAAAAAGTTTCTCAATACTTTGTTATATACCCTTTGTTGGCAATGACACAGGTCAAACGTTTTCTGTAAGTCTTCACAAGGTTTTCACACACTGTTGCTGGTATTTTGGCCCATTCCTCCATGCAGATCTCCTCTAGAGCAGTGATGTTTTGGGGCTGTCGCTGAGCAACACGGACTTTCAACTCCCTCCAAAGATTTTCTATGGGGTTGAGATCTGGAGACTGGCTAGGCCACTCCAGGACCTTGAAATGCTTCTTACGAAGCCACTCCTTCGTTGCCCGGGCGGTGTGTTGGGATCATTGTCATGCTGAAAGACCCAGCCGTGTTTCATCTTCAATGCCCTTGCTGATGGAAGGAGGTTTTCACTCAAAATCTCACGATACATGGCCCCATTCATTCTTTCCTTTACACGGATCAGTCGTCCTGGTCCCTTTGCAGAAAAACAGCCCCAAAGCATGATGTTTCCACCCCCATGCTTCACAGTAGGTATGGTGTTCTTTGGATGCAACTCAGCATTCTTTGTCCTCCAAACACGACGAGTTGAGTTTTTACCAAAAAGTTCTATTTTGGTTTCATCTGACCATATGACATTCTCCCAATCCTCTTCTGGATCATCCAAATGCACTCTAGCAAACTTCAGACGGGCCTGGACATGTACTGGCTTAAGCAGGGGGACACGTCTGGCACTGCAGGATTTGAGTCCCTGGCGGCGTAGTGTGTTACTGATGGTAGGCTTTGTTACTTTGGTCCCAGCTCTCTGCAGGTCATTCACTAGGTCCCCCATGTGGTTCTGGGATTTTTGCTCACTGTTCTTGTGATCATTTTGACCCCACGGGGTGAGATCTTGCGTGGAGCCCCAGATCGAGGGAGATTATTAGTGGTCTTGTATGTCTTCCATTTCCTAATAATTGCTCCCACAGTTGATTTCTTCAAACCAAGCTGCTTACCTATTGCAGATTCAGTCTTCCCAGCCTGGTGCAGGTCTACAATTTTGTTTCTGGTGTCCTTTGACAGCGCTTTGGTCTTGGCCATAGTGGAGTTTGGAGTGTGACTGTTTGAGGTTGTGGACAGGTGTCTTTTATACTGATAAGTTCAAACAGGTGCCATTAATACAGGTAATGAGTGGAGGACAGAGTAGCCTCTTAAAGAGGAAGTTACAGGTCTGTGAGAGCCAGAAATCTTGCTTGTTTGTAGGTGACCAAATACTTATTTTCCACCATAATTTGCAAATAAATTCATTAAAAATCCTATAATGTGATTTTCTTGATTTTTTTCCCTCAATTTGTCTGTCATAGTTGACGTGTACCTATGATGAAAATTACAGGCCTCTCTCATCTTTTTTAAGTGGGAGAACTTGCACAATTGGTGGCTGACTAAATACTTTTTCCCCCACTGTGTGTTATATATATATATATATATATATATATATATATATATATATATATATATATATATATATATATATATATATATATATATATATATATATATATATATATATACTGTATATAGAGTGCATTCGGAAAGTATTCAGACCCCTTCCGTTTTTCCACATTTTATATAAAACAAATCGAACAAATAAACAAACACATATCTAATACAAAAATGTAATACAAAACTGTAATATTGTAATACCCCCTCTCTCTCTCTCTCTCTCTCTCTCTCTCTCTCTCTCTCTCTCTCTCTCTCTCTCTCTCTCTCTCTCTCTCTCTCTATTTGAAGATACAGAATCAGCATTGAAATGTTTAACTTTCAGGGAGTGTTTTTATACCAGTGCTCTTGTGATTATTTTCACAGTCCCTCCTCTCTTGCTGAGAACAGGCTGCTACAGGCACAAGTACCCATCAAACCACAAACCCCTTAGCACAGTACACACACACACACACACACACACACACACACATACACACACACACACACACACACACACACACACACACACACACACACACACACACACACACACACACATACACACACACACACACACACACACACACACACACACACACACACACACACACACACACACACACACACACACACACACACACACACACACACACACACACATACACACACACACACACACACACACACACACACACACACACACACACACACACACACACACACACACACACACACACACACACACACACACACACACACACACACACACACACACACACACACACACACACACACACACACACACACACACACACACACACACACACACACACACACACACACACACAGACAGACAGCCTAGCGGTTAAGAGCATTGGGCCAGTAATTGAAAAGTTGCTGGTTCAAGTCCCCCAGCCAGCCAGGTGGAAAAATCTGCCATTTTCCCCGGTTGCCGATGACGTCGATTAAGGTAGCCCCCTGCACCTCTCTGATTCAGAAGGGTTGGGTTAAATGTGGACAGCCCCCTGCACCTCTCTGATTCAGAAGAGTTGGGTTAAATGTGGAAGACACATTTTGGTTGAATGCATTCAGTTGTGCAACTGACTAGGTATCCCCCTTTCCCTTCACATACACAACCACATACAGTGTGGTGCCTAGTTGGGACAAAATCCTGCAGTACCTGATGCCCTCCAGAAATAGGGGTTGATTTCTTCTGGCCTAGTCTCTGCCAATCATTCCTTTATCTGGTTGAGTTAAACACTGCCCTCTTCTGCCCAGAATGCACAGTCAAGACTAAAGGCCTCTGGGTACATTAGTGTGTGTTTGCTATTCTGTGGTCTCTCATGCCAATGTCCAGGTTATGATTTAGGCAGTATTCTAATATTCAAATAATGCTGGTTATGGTTGTTACCTTTCCTTTGTTTTGACTGAGATGTGAGAGGCCTGGTAGGTTAACAGGGTTCCATTCCTTTGTTTTGACTGAGATGTGAGAGGCCTGGTAGGTTAACAGGGTTCCATTCCTTTGTTATGACTGAGAAGTGAGACTGAGAAGGTTGATAGTGTTCCATCATATTGCGTTCATGTGGTGAGGTCTGTCAGATTTGTGGTGGTTACAAATGATAGGAGTTCATGAAAAGGGACAAGGAAAGGAAGGATGCAGATTGAGACTATTAGGATGTGTCCTTAGTGGTTGGGTCACTGACTGTGTAGTTTATGGTGGAGTTCAGCCAAAGACTGTGTAGTTTATGGTGGAGTCCAGCCAATGACTGTGTAGTTTATGGTGGAGTCCAGCCACTGACTGTGTAGTTTATGGTGGTGTCCAGCCAATGACTGTGTAGTTTATGGTGGAGTCCAGCCACTGACTGTGTAGTTTATGGTGGAGTTAAATCACTGACTGTGTAGTTTATGGTGGAGTTCAGGCAAAGACTGTGTAGTTTATGGTGGAGTCCAGCCACTGACTGCGTAGTTTTTGGTGGAGTTCAGCCAAAGACTGTGTAGTTTATGGTGGAGTTCAGCCAAAGACTTTGTAGTTTATGGTGGAGTTCAGCCAATGACTGTGTAGTTTATGGTATGGTCCAGCCAATGACTGTGTAGTTTATGGTGGAGTCCAGCCAATGACTGTGTAGTTTATGGTATGGTCCAGCCAATGACTGTGTAGTTTACGGTGGAGTCCAGCCACTGTATAGACAGCACCTAATCCAACAGTCATATCTGTAGAGTGATGTATGTTCACACAGATTAATACAGGTCACATTCTAATGCAAATATGCATACACGCAGGAAAACACGCACACACACAGGACGGAAACACCAAATGACTTCCGAGAATTGTTTGTTCACACTTCGTTCATACTGAGCTATATGTGAACATGACTAACACCAGCAACAGCACTGCTGATACTGAGAAAAGGTTCCCCATAGTAACAGTACAGAAAGACCCTTAAACCTCATCATCATCCTTCCCCTCTAATCAGGGACTGATTCAGGCCTGGAATACTAATAGCAAATATACCAATAATCAATCAATCACCCAGAATAAAGGAAAGCAGCACTAGAGTGAAGCTTGAGGCCCCCAGTCCAGGGTTTCCCAACCCTCTCCTCAGGGACTACAAGACGTTTCACATTTTTGTTTTAGCCCTAAACTGGCACACCTGATTCAGTCTACTAACCATCAACCCCTTGACTAATTGATGCAGGTGTGCCAGTCTGGTGGTCCCAGAGGAGAGGGTTGGGAAGTAGTGTGCCTAATATACAACCCTGGTCCTGGAGTGCTGCAGGAACTTTATGTTTTGGATTTAACCGACCAGGAAGACCAGGTGTGTTGAAGTTTGTCAATCACTGAACCGATCATTTAGTTCAGTTGGTCTGGTGTGGAGCCTAGTTGGGACAACACCCTGCAGTACCTGCAGCACTCCAGTAACGGTGTTGCTTACCCCTGTCCTAGACTAAGCTTTGACTGCCAATCACTTCTTCAGCAGGTTGAGTGAAATACTGCCCACTTCTGGCTGCTGTGAGGAATGCACCATGTCAAGACACTAAAGCAGGGTTTCACAAGATCGGTGCTCGGGACCTGAAAGGCCTGTTTTGGTTTTTGACCTACAGCCACTGACTGTGTAGTTTATGGTGGAGGCCAGCCACTGACTGTGTAGTTTATGGTGGAGTCCAGCCACTGACTGTGTAGTTAGCTTAGTGGGCGGCAGGTAGCTTAGTGGTTAAGAGCGTTGTGCCAGTAACCGAAAGGTCGCTGGTTCTAATCCCCAAGCCGACTAGGTGAAAAATCTGTCGATGTGCCCTTGAGCAAGGCACTTAACCCTAATTGCTCCTGTAAGTCGCTCTGGATAAGAGCGTCTGCTAAATAACCAATTATTATTATAGTTTATGGTGGAGTTCAGCCACTGACTGTGTAGTTTATGGTGGAGTTCAGCCACGGACTGTGTAGTTTATGGTGGAGTCCAGCCACTGACTGTGTAGTTTATGGTGGAGTCCAGCCAATGACTGTGGAGTTCAGCTACTTACTGTGTAGTTTATGGTGGAGTCCAGCCACTGACTGTGTAGTTTATGGTGGAGTCCAGCCACTGACTGTGTAGTTTATGGTGGAGTCCAGCCACTGACTGTGTAGTTTATGGTGGAGTCCAGCCACTGACTGTGTAGTTTATGGTGGAGTTCAGCCACTGACTGTGTAGTTTATGGTTGAGTCCAGCCACTGTATAGGTGGCACCTAATCCAACAGTTATATCTGTAGAGTGATGTGTGTTTACACAGATTAATACAGGTCACATTCTAATGAACACATGCATACACACACACACACACACTCTTTTGTCTTCATAACACGGAAATAAGTCACATGAATAACAGTGTTTGTTCAGCAGGAAGTTGCCATTGATAAAGATCGTTCAGAATGTCAACACTCGTTATTTACCAAGAGAGGAAAGGAGAGAGAAAAGGTGTGTTTCACCATCACCCTGTACAATACAGAGACATTTTATTAGTCTACTATCACCCTGTTACTGCTTCAATACAGACACATTTTATTAGTCAACCATCACCCTGTTACTGCTTCAATAAATTGACATTTTATTAGTCAACCATCACCCTGTTTCTGCTTCAATACAGAGACATTTTATTAGTCAACCATCACCCTGTTTCTGCTTCAATACAGGGACATGTTATTAGTCAACCATCACCCTGTTTCTGCTTCAATACAGGGAAATTTTATTAGTCCACCATCACCCTGTTTCTGCTTCAATACAGGGACAATTTATTAGTCAACCATCACCCTGTTACTGCTTCAATAAATTGACATTTTATTAGTCCACCATCACCTTGTTGCTGTGTCGAAACAGCGGGAGGCTAGAGAAGGAGGATACATAGACACACACACAATCACAGATTTCTACAGATTCTAATGTGGGGGTCAATGTTCTCTCAAGAACGCTGGAGAACAGAATCTTGGATGTCTGCATTCCAGCAACATTCAGCAATCGTTATGATGTGTTTGGAAAAAATGGTTCCGTTGTTGTACTTCTGACCTGTGTCACTAAAGTTACAATAACTTATGTTGTGTTATAAACTGGTTGGTTCCAGCCCTGAATGCTGATTGGCTGACATCCATGGTATATGACATAATAAACTGGGTGGTTCGAGCCCTGAATGCTGATTGGCTGACCGCCAGACAGTATACCACGGGTATGACAAAACGTGTTTTTACTGCTCTGATTACGTTGGTAACCAGTTTATAATTTATAACAGCAATAAGGCACCTCGGGGGTTTGTGGTATATTGCCAATATACCACGGCTAAGGTCTGCGTTGCGTCGTGCCTAAGAACAGCCCTTAGCAGTGGTATTTACATTTTAGTAATTTAGCAGACGCTCTTATCCAGAGCGACTTACAGTTAGTGAGTGCATACTTTATTTTTCATACTGGCCCCTCATGGGAATCGAACCCACAACCCTGGCGTTGCAAACGCCATGCTCTAACAACTGAGCTACATCCCTGCCGGCCATTCCCTCCCCTACCCTGGATGACGCTGGGCCAATTGTGCGCCGCCCCATGGGTCTCCCGGTCACGGCCAGCTATGACAGAGCCTGGATTCGAACCAGGATCTCTAGTGGCACAGCTAGCACTGCGATGCAGTGCCTTAGACCACTGCGCCACTCGGGAGACGGTATATTGGCCATATACCACACCCCCTCGGGCCTTATTACTTAATTATACCACATCATACAGTATTGCTAGTGCTACAAAATCTAGCAAAGGTGAAACACGTTGACAGTGCTTCCTGGGTTAAGAACTGAGGTCCTGTTTCGCTTAGCTGATACACATGTGTCCCTAACAATGTATGGGTGGTGGGTTCGATTCCCTCAGGAGTCACATAACCTATTCTAAAGATGTATGCACGCACTGTAGTTTAAATGGCTTAGAATTAAAGCAGTTGTTAAATGGCTACTGAACAAATATAAAATGCAACATTTTACTGAGTTACAGTTCATGTAAGGAAATCAGTCAATTGAAATAAATTCATTAGGCCCCTAATCTATGGATTTCACATGACTGGGAATACAGATATGCATCTGTTGGTCCCAGATACCTTCTTTTTTTTTTTTTTTTTTGTAGGGGCATGGATCAGAAAACCAGTCAGTATCTGGTGACAACCATTTGCCTCATATTGTGCGACATCTCCTTCACATTGCTCAGGCTGTTGATTGTAGCCTGTGGGAAAAATGTCCCACTCCTCTTCAATGATTCTGTGAAGTTGCTTGATATTGGAGGGAACTGGAACAGGCTGTCGTACATGTCGATCCAGAGCATCCCAAATATGCTCAATGGGTGACAAATGGGAGTGACCTGATTGCCATGGAAATGAAGGTTACAGCAAATGACAATGGATCAATAAGTAACCTGACTGGGTAATTGTGTCAGAACAGTGGAAGGCCAAAGAATGAGAGTCCGTTGGTTCACTCTCTCATATACATCACTTCAGGGTGATTCCTAACTTCAACTGAAGTTCAATTTCCACTTAGTCTCCCAATGACATCAATGCGTTACTAAGTGAACATTTGAATTAAGTGGAAGTTAGGATTCGCACCCTGTGTTGAAACAGTGGAAGGCCAGAAAAGGATACATTGGCTCGCACACACACACACACACACACACAATGAGACATCTAAAACAGTGGAGGCTGCTGAGGGGAGGACGGCTCATAATAATGGCATGTGTTTGATACCATTCCATTGACTCCGTTCCAGCCATTATTATGAGACGTCCTCCCCTCAACAGCCTCCACTGATCTAAAGGTACATACACAATACACATTCACTCTCCTCCTGTGAATTGCTAAATGATGCTTCTCTTATTGAGCTTATTGTTATTAGATACATCACTTCGCATGTGTCCCAAATGGCACCCTATTCCTTAAATAGTGCACTACTTTTGACCAGGGCTCATATATAAGGAAAAGGGTGCCATTTGGAACAGAGCCTTCATGTGCATTGTAGTCAGACGTCCTCAATACTGACAGTAAGGCCTCCCCCACTGTCCTCCCACTGCTCTGACACACACACACATACACACACACACAAGTAAACACGTACACACACAGCCCTCCTCCTCCTGTGTATCTGGAGGAGTGTTCTGGTTGGGAATTCTTGTCACGGCCACCTGAACACTGAATGAGTGACGTCCCCTCCCCTCGTCACTCCAAACAGGCGTGGCAAGTTTTAAAGGAGCAGTATGAGGCAACACAAACAAGGATAAGGCGAGAGAATGTCAACACACTGAGAATACTGTACACACACACTTGAACTTCAACCAGCACTCCCAACTTGGACATCGGGACCTCACCGATCACGACTCACAGGTAAAACAATGTAATTTTAATGAATTATAACTGTCAACATTTCAATTTGAATTTTTGTTTTCTAGACTTCTACTTTAGTTAATTTCTCACTGTTTACGCAAAGTATTTTTATGGAAAATTGTGCGTAAAATTGAAGTTTACTTAAAGTGCATTCTTTAGATAACTAAAAGTTATTTTCAAGATATGGTACAATATGAGTCGAGTTATGGTCAGGACTTAAGTGAGAATATTTCTCTCTCCCCCCTTCATTCCCAATCTCCACCCAGGTGTTCCCACTACAGCTCGTTAACCCTGAGTAACCTCTCCCTTGGGGTCTTTTGTGTGTCCGTAGGTTCCAACAGGCTCACAGAACCAGGAAGATACTTGATATTGGACTCTGATCATATCTCACATAAGGAGAGAGAGAGAGAGAGAGAGAGAGAGAGAGAGAGAGAGAGAGAGAGAGAGAGAGAGAGAGAGAGAGATAATATAGACAGAATATAGACAGAATAATATAGACAGAACCAAACGACAGACATATTGAAAGAGAAAGGGTGATAGTTTTCCCCTAAAAACAGTTGTAGTCCCTAGATTAGCTCGTAGAACCATAAGCTACCCAACAGCCTTGTCTCTCTTAGGCTGTGGTAATTAGAGAACTTCTCCACCTCTGTCCTTGAACCCTCAAGGCCGTGTACGCTGCCATGCAGACCTCCTTCCTCTTGATGGCGCTGTCCCTGTCCCTGCCAGGGGGCACCCAGGCCTTCAAACCCCTCATCTCAGGAGGTGGCTCTGTTACACACCGTGACATCACACAGAGGGCTGTCTTACGCAAAACCGCCGAGGTCTGTCGCGCCCTGGCCGTCGCCCAGGGGCGGGACTTCCAGCCTGCCGGTGAGTTGGCTATTGGTGAAAGTTGTGACAGACAGGTAATGAACTGATGTTTTTGCAATTGGTTCTATAAGACAGCAATGAATGTACTAGTATATACAGTGCTGCTTGAAAGTATGTGAACCCCTTGTACAATTACAGATTTCTTCAGTTTTTACCAGGAAATCTTCATTTAATTAGAACCAGTCTTTTTGATCTGACATAACAGGTTTATATTTACCAAATCCATATGTTGGTGTAGATAAGTAATGCGTGTGGTAGAAAAACAAAATTTAAAAGGAATTAGTGCAGGTGCAAAAATAAGTGAACCCCAAGTTGCATTGGTTAAATCAAGTAGGTAAGTAGAATCAGGTGGGTAAATTATTAGCTACCAAATTAACCAATCAAAGGAGAGATCGTTAGAAAAGAGTTTGGGCGGGTCTCTGATAAATAGAAACCTTGTCAGTTTGGTGCAAAGCACACCGTGCCGAGAGGAAAGGAGATCTCAGAGGACATCAGGACGAGGGTAGTGAGAGCACATTAGTCTGGGGAAGGCTATAAAATCATCTCTAAAAGATTTGAGCTCCATCAGTCCACTGTGAGGCAAATAATTTACAAATGTAGAGCATTTAACATGACAGCAACTTGGCCTAGAAGTGGATGCCCTTCCAAAATATCCCCAAGAGCCACAAGAACAATAATAAATCAGGTAAAAGCCAACCCAAACATAACATCTAGAGATTTGCAGACCTCCCTTGCTGCATCTCAGGTAAAAGTGTGTGCTTTAACAATAAGAAATGCCATTCAAGGGAGGGTTGCTAGGAAGAAGCCTCTGCTGTCAAAAAAGAACCAAACTGATCACCTGGACAAACCTGAAGGTTTCTGGAAGTCCATTCTCTGGACCGTTGAGTCCAAAATTGATGTTTGGCGAAAAGCCAACACTGCCTACCACCAAATAACCTTATCCCAACAGTCAAGCATGGTGGTGGGAATGTCAAGATCTGGGGCTGCTTTTCCTCCTCTGGACCTGGACGACTCCACATCATTAAGGGAACCATGAATTCTGAGGTATACCAGGAGATTCTTGAACAGAACATCAGGTCATCAGTCAAGAAGCTAAAGCTGGGCTGAAAATAGATCTTCCAACAAGACAACGACCCAAAGCATACAAGTAAATCTACCAAAGAATGGCTCAGGAGAAAGAAGATTTGTGTTTTGGATTGGCCAAGTCAAAGTCCTGACCTAAATCCAATCGAAATGCTGTGGCAGGACCTGAAGCGGGCAGTTCATGCCAGACACCACTCAAACCTCACTCAAATAGCTGAGTTCTGTAAGGAGGAGTGGGCAAAAATCCTCAAAACAGATATCGGAGACTGATTACTGGCTATAGGAGACCCTTTGCCTTGATGACAGCTTTGCACACTATTGGCATTCTCTCAACCAGCTTCATGAGGTAGTCACCTATAATGCTTTTCCAACAGTCTTTCTACAATGTAGATAATAGTAAAAATAAAGAAAAACTCTGGAATTAGTAGGTGTGCTCAAGCTTTTGACTGGTACTGTATATGTATGTATG
The DNA here is from genome assembly GCF_020615455.1 of Coregonus clupeaformis. Taxonomy (NCBI): domain Eukaryota; kingdom Metazoa; phylum Chordata; class Actinopteri; order Salmoniformes; family Salmonidae; genus Coregonus; species Coregonus clupeaformis. The sequence goes on from NW_025533769.1 coordinate 354,582, forward strand.
TATGTATGTATGTATGTATGTATGTATGTATGTATGTATGTATGTATGTATGTGAAATATATTACAACCACCACCAGTCAAAAGTTTGGACACACCTTGAATAATAGTGAAGACATCAAAACTATGAAAAAACACATATGGAATCTATTAGTAACCATATGTTTTATATTTTAGATTCTTCAAATAGCCACCCTTTGCCTTGATGACAGCTTTGCACACTCTTGGCATTCTCTCAACCAGCTTCACCTGGAATGCTTTTCCAACAGTCTTGAAGGAGTTCCAACATATGCTGAGCACTTGTTGGCAGCCTTTCCTTCACTCTGCCGTCCGACTCATCCCAAACCATCTCAATTGGGTTGAGGTCGGGGGATTGTGGAGGCCAGGTCCTCTTATGCACCACTCCATCACTCTCCTTCTTGGTAAAATAGTCCTTACACAGCCTGGAGGTGTGTTGTGTCATTGTCCTGTTGAAAAACAAATGATAGTCCCACTAAGCCCAAACCAGATGGGATGGCATATCGCTGCAGAATGTTGTGGTAGCCATGCTGGTTAAGTGTGCCTTGAATTCTAAATAAATCACAGACTGTGTCACCAGCAAAGCACCCACACACCATAACACCTCCTCCTCCATGCTTTACAGTGGGAACTACACATGCAGAGATCATCCGTTCACCCACACCGCGTCTCACAAAGACACGACGGTTGGAACCAAAATTCTCCAATTTGGACTCCAGAGCAAAGGACACATTTCCACTGGTCTAATGTCCATTGCTCGTGTTTCTTGGCCCAAGCAAGTCTCTTCTTATTATTGGTGTCCTTTAGTAGTGGTTTCTTTGCAGCAATTTGATCATGAAGGCCTAATTCACATAGTCTCCTCTAAACAGTTGATGTTGAGATGGGTCTGTTACTTGAACTCTGTGAAGCATTTATTTGGGCTTCAATTTCTGAGGCTGGTAACTCTAATGAACTTATCCTCTGCAGCAGAGGTAACTCTGGGTCTTCCATTCCTGTGGCGGTCCTCATGAGAGCCAGTTTCATCATAGCGCTTGATGGTTTTTGCCACTGCACTTGAAGAAACTTTCAAAGTTCTTGAAATGTTCCGTATTGACTGACCTTCATGTCTTAAAGTAATGATGGACTTTAATTTCTCTTTGCTTATTTGAGCTATTCTTGCCATAATATGGACTTGATCTTTTACCAAATTGGGCTAGCTTCTGTAAACCCCCCTACGTTGTCACAACACAACTGATTGGCTCAAACGCATTAACAAGGTAATACATTCCACAAATTACCTTTTAAGGCACACCTGTTAATTGAAATGCATTCCAGGTGACTACCTCATGAAGCTGGTTGAGAGAATGCCAAGAGCGTGCAAAGTTGTCATCAAGGCAAAGGGTATAAAAAAAATATATTTTGATTTGTTTAACACGTTTGGTTACTACATGATTCCATATGTGTTATTTCATAGTTTTGATGTCTTCACTGTTATTCTACAATGTAAAAATAAAGAAAAACCCTTGAATAAGTAGGTGTGTCCAAACTTTTGACTGGTTGTTTGTGTGTGTGTGTGTGTGTATGTATGTGTATATACACTGTATATAAGACATTTTCACCAGTCTGAATGTTTTAGGATTTCATCACATCGTCGTTTCTCTTACTTGTGAGTTTCCTCTACTAACCAATTAATCTCTCTCTCTCTCTCTCTACCTTTCTCTCTGTCTGTCTCGCTCCGTCCCTTTCTCTCTACAGATTGATGACAGTCTGTCCATCTTCAAACTACAGAAGGCCTGCTCTGCAGACTCCTCTTCCTCCCTCGTCTCCACCATCCACTTCCAGAGCACCATTGTCAAGATGTACCTTAGTAATGCCCTGGTGGACATGGCGTTTGCCCTGAGCAAGGTGAGGATGACAATGATGACGATGATGATGATGGTGGTGGTGATGATGATGATGGTGATGATGATGGTGATAATGATGTGAGCCAGGCGCACCACTTCGACGGTGAGACCTTCCAGGGGGGGCGGGCCCTGATCACGGCGGGGGTGTCGGAGGTCAAGGCCAGCGTCAAACGAGAGAGCTTCCTGTTGGCCAGGCTGGCGCTGGGACGGGTCTGTCACACACTACAGGTGAGGTGTCTGTCACAGTACAGGTGAGTGTGTCTGTCACAGTACAGGTGAAGGTGTCTGTCACAATACAGGTGAAGTTGTCTGTCACAATACAGGTGAAAATGTATATTACAGTACATGTGAAGGTGTCTGTCACAGTACAGGTGAAGGTGTCTATCACAGTACATGTGAAGGTGTCTGTCACAGTACAGGTGAAGGTGTCTGTCACAGTACAGGTGAAGGTGTCTGTCAGAGTACAGGTGAGGTGTCTGTCACAATACAGGTGAAGGTTTCTGTCACAGTACAGGTGAGGTGTCTGTCACAGTACAGGTGAGGTGTCTGTCACAATACAGGTGAAGGTGTCTGTCACAATACAGGTGAAGGTGTCTGTCACAATACAGGTGAAGGTGTCTGTCACAATACAGGTGAAGGTGTCTGTCACAGTACATGTTTAGGTGTCTATCACAGTACATGTGAAGGTGTCTATCACAGTACAGGTGAAGATGTCTATCACAGTACAGGTGAAGGTGTCTGTCACAATACAGGTGAAGGTGTCCGTCACAATACAGGTGAAGGTGTCCGTCACAGTACAGGTGAAGGTGTCTGTCACAATACAGGTGAAGATGTATATCACAGTACATGTGAAAGTGTCTGTCACAGTACAGGTGAAGGTGTCATTAACAATACAGGTGAAGGTGTCTGTCACAGTACAGGTGAGGTGTCTGTCACAGTACAGGTGAATGTGTCTGTCACAGTACATGTAAAGGTGTCTGTCACAGTACAGGTGAAGGTGTCTGTCATAGTACAGGTGAAGGTGTCTGTCACACTACAGGTGAAGGTGTCTGTCACACTACAGGTGAAGGTGTCTGTCACAGTACAGGTGAATGTGTCTGTCACAGTACATGTAAAGGTGTCTGTCACACTACAGGTGAAAGTGTCTGTCACAGTACAGGTGAGGTGTCTGTCACACTACAGGTGAAGGTGTCTGTCAGAGTACAGGTGAGGTGTCTGTCACAATACAGGTGAAGGTGTCTGTCACAGTACAGGTGAGGTGTCTGTCACAATACAGGTGAGGTGTCTGTCACAATATAGGTGAAGGTGTCTGTCACAATACAGGTGAAGGTGTCTGTCACAGTACATGTTTAGGTGTCTATCACAGTACATGTGAAGGTGTCTGTCACAATACAGGTGAAGATGTCTATCAAAATACAGGTGAAGGTGTCTGTCACAATACAGGTGAAGGTGTCTGTCACAATACAGGTGAAGATGTATATCACAGTACATGTGAAGGTGTCTGTCACAGTACAGGTGAAGGTATCTATCACAATACAGGTGAAGTTGTCTGTCACAGTACAGGTGAGGTGTCTGTCACAGTACAGGTGAATGTTTCTGTCACAGTACAGGTGAAGGTGTCTGTCACAGTACAGGTGAAGGTGTCTGTCACAATACAGGTGAAGGTGTCTGTCACAGTACAGGTGAGGTTTCTGTCACAGTACAGGTGAATGTGTCTGTCACAGTACATGTAAAGGTGTCTGTCACAGTACAGGTGAAGGTGTCTGTCACAGTACAGGTGAAGGTGTCTGTCACACTACAGGTGAAGGTGTCTGTCACAATACAGGTGAAGGTGTCTGTCACAGTACAGGTGAGGTGTCTGTCACAGTACAGGTGAAGGTGTCTGTCACAGTACATGTAAAGGTGTCTGTCACACTATAGGTGAAGGTGTCTGTCACAGTACAGGTGAGGTGTCTGTCACACTACAGGTGAAGGTGTCTATCACAATACAGGTGAAGGTGTCTATCACAATACAGGTGAGGTGTCTATCACAAAACAGGTGAAGGTCTGTCACACTACAGGTGAAGGTGTCTATCACAGTACAGGTGACACAGAAACAAGCACGCATGCACACAAACTACAGGTGAGAGAGGGAGATGATGAAGACTGAGTTAATTGTACTGATACTGTTGAGTTGATTGTACTGATACTGTTGAGTTGATTGTACTGATATTGTTGAGTTGATTGTACTGATACTGTTGAGTTGATTGTGACTGTCTCTCCAGGATTTCTACAGCCACAGTAACTGGGTTGAGATGGGGAACAGACAGCCTTACAGCACTCTGATCAGACCTGACCTGCAACTGGTGAACCTGGCAGGTATTGTGTGTGAAACTCTCTGTAGTTTATTTAAACCACACCCAGATATATACCCACCTATATCGGCACAATACAGTTAACTACATGCAACACAAACATGTAGCTAAAACACATACATTATAAAGGCATTTGTTCATAAAATAAGTATTTGGGTGTGTGCCAATGTCAACACTAAACCACTCCCTCCTTGTATCAGTCGACCAACCAGCCTGGAGAGTATAGATTTCATCACCTCTACACATACTTCACACCCAATCCACATTCTGTACTCTAACTCCAGTGGTGGAAAAAGTACCCAATTGTCATACTTGAATAAAAGTATAGATACCTTAATAGAAAGTTACTCAAGTCAAAGTAAAAGTCACCCAGTAAAATACTACTTGAGTAAAAGTCTAAAAGTATTTGGTTCTAAATATACTTAAGTATCAAAAGTAAATGTAATTGCTAAAATATACTTAAGTATCGAAAGTAAACGTATAAATCATTTCAAATTCTTTCTATGAAGCAAAGCAGACAGCACCATTTTCTTGTTTTTAAATTGTATGGATAGCCAGTGACACACTCCAACACTCAGACATCATTTACAAAAGATGCATTTGTGTTTAGTGAGTCTGCCAGATCAGAGGCAGAAGGGATGAACATGTGTTGTCTTGATAAGTGTGTCAATTGGACCATTTTCCTGTCTTGCTAAGCATTCAAAATGTAACAAGTACTTTTAGGTGTCAGGTAAAATGTATGGAGTAAAAAGTACATTATTTACTTTAGGAATGTAGTGAAGTAAAAGTAAAAGTTGTAAAAAATATAAATAGTACAGTAAAGCACAGATACCCCCAAAATCTACTTCAGTAGTACTTTAAAGTATTTTTACATCACTGTCTAACTCTACAGTGGATTGTCTGTCTGTCATTGTTGAGTGAACGTTACTACTGCTACTACCACAAACACACACCTTCACCACCTCCAACACCCCCTCCTGTTCTAACCCCCTCTCCTCCCTCTCCAGGCCCCAGTACTCCTGTTCTAACCCCCTCTCCTCCCTCTCCAGGCTCCAGTCCTCCTGTTCTAACCCCCTCTCCCTCTCCAGGACCCAGTCCTCCTGTTCTAACCCCCTCTCCCTCTCCAGGCCCCAGTACTCCTGTTCTAACCCCCTCTCCCTCTCCAGGCCCCATTACTCCTGTTCTAACCCCCTCTCCAGGCCCCATTACTCCTGTTCTAACCCCCTCTCCAGGCCCCATTACTCCTGTTCTAACCCCCTCTCCTCCCTCTCCAGGCCCCAGTACTCCTGTTCTAACCCCCTCTCCTCCCTCTCCAGGCCCCAGTACTTCTGTTCTAACCCCCTCTCCCTCTCCAGGCCCCATTACTCCTGTTCTAACCCCCTCTCCAGGCCCCATTACTCCTGTTCTAACCCCCCTCTCCTCCCTCTCCAGGCCCCAGTACTCCTGTTCTAACCCCCTCTCCTCCCTCTCCAGCACCAGTCCTCCTGTTCTAACCCCCTCTCCTCCCTCTCCAGGCCCCAGTCCTCCTGTTCTAACCCCCTCTCCTCCCTCTCCAGGACCCAGTACTCCTATTCTAACCCCCTCTCCCTCTCCAGGACCCAGCACTCCGACCTGTAGGAACTGTATAGGAGGTAACTGTACTGATAACATCCTACCAGAGGTCTTACAGCAGGGCCTGCTCACCTCTGGATACTTCAACCTGTTCTCCTCCAACAAACCTGCAGGTACGCACACACACACACACACTACACACACACCACACACACACACACTTCCTCTTTATATTTGACAGCAGCTAATGGGGATCCTAAAAAATACTAAATACACTGATGCAAACTAACTCACACACTCATCTCTCCCTCCCCTAGGTAAGTGTAGCCACGGCGGGTTTTTTGACCGGACCAGCGGTCGGGATCCGGTAGGGGGCATCAATAAGGACGACGTGGGGTCCAGTCACGGTCACCTCCACCACACCGCAGCCGATGTGGCGGTCAACGCTACCATGGAACTACTGGAGGACATCAGAGGAGCTGCCGGGGACAAGGACTTCCTACGGTGAGAGAGAGAGGCTGAAGCAGGTGGGCGATGTTTAGGCAAGAGGTGTTTATTTGTGACGTTTTGTGTTAAATTGTAGGATTTGATCAGTACTATGGGTAAGGATTAGGCTGCTGTATGATGAGGGAGCTGTCATTGTAAACTGTTGGGATGAGCTAGGATAGCAAAGGTTGTTTTTGGTTCATAATTCCTACTCCAAAATCTCTCTCTCTCTCTCCCAGGTTAATTGGCATCACCCAGTCATCAGTGTTGTGTTTTGTCATCGACACCACAGGAAGTATGAGTGATGACATCACTGAGGCTAAGAGAGTGTCCTTCTCCATCATCGACAGTAAGAGAGGAACCCAGCAGGAACCTTCATCATACATCCTGGTCCCCTTCAACGACCCAGGTGGGTGTTAGCCTGGTCCCAGATCTGTTAGTGCTGTCCCACTCCAACATTATTGTCACGTCACATGCCAAGTGCCTCCACTGAAACTGGGAGCAGAATGACTGTTTTAACACAAACTTATCTTTTTACATGTGTGGAATAACAATTAATTTTTACGTCCAATTAAATCATGTGGTGTGTGTGCTTGTGTGTGTGTGTGTGTGTGTGTGTGTGTGGGGGGGGTCTGACTGGTGTGTATGTGTTGTAATTCCCAGCTGGCCCTCACGACCGTGCCACCCTCCTCTGAGATCTTTGTGTTCACTGATGCTCCTGCTAAAGACACCGCACTGAAGAGCACTGTCACCGCCCTCATAGAGAGCACCAAGTCTGTGGTTAGTAGTTTTCACTACAGTTTCTCTCTGTCTCTGTCTCTGTCTCTCTCACTCTGTCTCTCCCCCTTTTGAGACACAGTTTACTGTTTGTGGGCTCACAAGGTGTCTGAGTGTGATGTAAATGCCAGCCATTATGTTGCATCTCAAAGTATCTTCTTCTTTCCTTACTTTGACTTTCCTTTAATCCTTCATTCTGTCATCAACCTCTCTCTACCTCTCCTCTCCTCTCTCTACCTCTCCTCTCCTCCTCCTCTCTCTACCTCTCCTCTCCTCTCTCTACCTTGCCTCTCCTCTCCTCTCTCTACCTCTCCTCTCCTCTATCTGCCTCTCCTCTCTCTACCCCTCCTCTCTCTACCTCTCCTCCTCTCTCTACCTCTCCTCGCGTCTCCTCTCATCTCCCTCACCTCTCCTCTCCTCTCCTCTCCTCTCCTCTCCTCTCCTCTCCTCTCCTCCTCTCCTCTCTCCTCTCCTCTCCTCTCTCTCCTCTCATCTCCTCTCCTCTCCTCTCCTCTCCTCTCCTCTCCCTCTCCTCTCCTCTCCTCTCCTCTCTCTACCGCTCCTCTCTACCTCTCCTCTCCTCTCCTCTCCTCTCCCTCTCCTCTCCTCTCCTCTCCTCTCTCTCTCTCTCTCTCTCTCTCTCTCTCTCCTCTCGCCTCTCCTCTCTCTGCCTCTCTCTGCCTCTCCCTTCTTTCCTATCCTCTCCCTCTCCCTCTCTCTCTCTCTCTCTCTCTCTCTCTCTCTCTCTCTCTCTCTCTCTCTCTCTCTCTCTCTCTCTCCTCTCCTCTGCCTCTCCTCTCTCAGCCTCTCCTCTCTCTTTCTCTCCTCTCCCTCTCTGCCTCTCCTCTCCTCTCTCCTCTCCTCTCTCTTCCTCTCCTCTCTCTCTCTCCCTCTCTCTCCCTCTCCTCTCCTCTCCTCTCCTCTCCTTCTCTCTCCTCTCCTCTCCTCTCCTCTCCTCTCCTCTCCTCTCCTCTCTCTCCTCTCCTCTCCTCTCCTCTCTTCCTCTCCTCTCCTCCCTCTTCCTCTCCTCTCCTCTCCTCTCCTCTCCTCTCCTCTCTCTACCTCTCCTCTCTACCTCTCCTCTGCCATCTTCTCTCCTCTCGTCAGGTGACCTTCATGTTGACTGACAACCTCCGCTCAAGTCGTCGCCGTAGGCATTCCGTGGGCGGGGCTTCAGTTGTATGGCCCAGTCAGGGTGGAGCCTCCAACCGGATGGCCCAATCAGACGCTCAGCTGTACCATGACCTTGCCCAGGCCTCTGGAGGTCAACCAATCAATCAATCATTCTTATTCACAAAGCAGTTGTCCCAAAGTGCTATACAGCTTCTTATAGAAATATTAGAACATACTGTGTTTCCTTCCTCCAGGTCAGGCCATTGAGGTCACCAAGGTCGACCTACACCGGGCCACCAGCGTCATCGAGGACGCCTCCGCTGCAGCACAGGTATGGCAGAGAGAGGAGAGGAGAGGAGAGGAGAGGAGAGGAGAGGAGAAGAGGAGAGGAGAGGAGAGGAGGGAGGAGAGGAAAGGAGAGGAGAGAGGAGAGGAGAGAGAGGAGAGGAAGGAGAGAGGAGGAGAGGAGAGAGGAGAGGAGAGGAGAGGAGAGGAGAGGAGAGGAGAGGAGGAGGGAGAGGAGAGGAGAGGAAGAGGAGAGGAGAGAGAGGAGAGGAGAGGAGAGGAGAGGAGAGGTAGAGAGAGGAGAGGAGAGGAGAGGCAGAGAGAGGTGAGGAGATGCAGAGAGAGGAGAGGAAAGGAGAGGTATAGAGGAGAGGTAGAGAGAGGAGAGGAGAGGAGAAGGAGAGGAGAGGAGAGGAGAGGAGAGGAGAGGAGAGGAGAGGAGAGGAGAGGAGAGGCGTTGCAAGCGCCATGCTCTACCAACTGAGCTACAGGGGACTTTTTCCACATTTTGTTACGTTACAGCCTTGTTAAAAAAATGATTAAATAGTTTTTCTTCCTCATCAATCTACACACAACACCCCATAATGACAAAGCAAAAACAGGTTTTTAGAAATGTTTGCAATTTTAGAAAAAATGAAATGTCACATTTACATAAGTATTCAGACCCTTTACTCAGTACCATGTTGAAGCACCTTTAGCAGTGATTACAGACTTGAGACTTATTGGGTGTGACGCTACAAGCTTGGCACTCTATCTGTATTTGGGGAGTTTCTCCCATTCTTCTCTGCAGATCCTCTCAAGCTCAGTCAGGTTGGATGGGGAGCGTCGCTGCACAGCTTTTTTCAGGTCTCTCCAGAGATGTTCGATCAGGTTCAAGTCTGGGCTCTGGCTGGGCCACCCAAGGACATTCAGAGACTTGTCACGAAGCCACTCCTGCATTGGCTTGGCTTTGTGCTTAGGGTCGCTGTCCAGTTAGAAGGTGAACCTTTGCCCTAGTCTGAGGTCCCGAACCCTCTGGAGCAGGATTTCATCAAGTATCTCTATGTACTTTTCTCCGTTCGTCTTTCCCTCAATCCTGACTAGTCTCCCAGTTCCTGCCGCTGAAAAACATTCCCACAGCATGATGCTGCCACCACCATGCTTCACCGTAGGGATGGTGCCAGGTTTCCTCCAGACGTGACGTTTGGCATTCAGGCCAAAGAGATCAATCTTGGTTTCATCAGACCAGAGAATCTTGTTTCTCTTGGTCTGAGAGTCCTTTAGGTGCCTTTTGGCAAACTCCAAGTGGGCTGTCATGTGCCTTTTACTGAGGAGTGGCTTCCATCTGGCCTGATTGGTGGAGTGCTGTAGAGATGGTTGTCCTTCTGGAATGTTCTCCCATCTCCACAGAGGAACACTAGAGCTCTGTCAGAGTGACCATCGGGTTCTTGGTCACATCCCTGGACAAGGCCCTTCTTCCCAGATTGCTCAGTTTGGCCTGGCGGCCAGCTCAAGGAAGAGTCTTGGTGGTTCCAAACTTCTTCCATTTAGGAATGATGGAAGCCACTGTGTTCATGGGGACCGTCAATGCTGCAGAATTTTTTGGTACCCTTCCCCAGATCTGTGCCTCAACACAATCCTGTCTTGGAGCTCTACGGACAATTCCTTCGACCTCATGGTCTTTGCTCTGACATGCACTGTCAGCTGTGGGTCCTTATATAGACAGGTGTGTGCCTTTCCAAATCATGTCCAATCATTTGAATTTAACACAGGTGGACTCCAATCAAGTTGTAGAAACATCTCAAGGATGATCAATGGAAACGGGATGCACCTGAGCTCAATTTCGAGTCTCATAGCAAAGGGTCTGAATACTTATGTAAATAAGGTATTTCTGTTTTTTCTTTGTAATACATTTGCAAAGATTTCGAAAAACCTGTTTTCACTTTGTCATTATGGGGGTATTGTGTGTAGATTGATGAGGAAAAACATTTATTGAATCAATTTTAGAATTACGCTGTATCATAACAAAATGTGGAAAAAGTCAAGGGGTCTGAATACTTTCCGAATGCACTGTATCTAGTGTATTGTCTATTAACCCCTCCTCCTCCAGGTGACTGTTCTACAGGAGGTAAGGAGCCCAGGAAAGGCAGATAATTTCTCATTCACAGTAGACGAGTCTATGAGAAACCTGAATGCTTACATCACAGGAGGATCCCTCTCCTTCACTCTCACCAGCCCTTCAGGTGTGTGTGTGTGTTTGACAGCCAGGTGTAACTGGATTTACTGTACACGTCACCTGTCCAGGTAAGTTTGGTATAATCAGATGTCCCTCTCCTCCCTCCAGGTGTGTCCCAGAGTGACAGTGAGGCCAACGGTCCCCTGGGGACCATCCAGACCGTGGGGAACCTACGCCGCATCTCTCTGACCTCACACAACCATACAGGATTATGGGAAATCAGTATGAACTCCATAGAGTTCTACTCACTGAAGGTCATAGGTCAGTACAGTGTAAAGTGGAGAGCTCTGATCCCTGGTCAACAGTAGTACATTATATATATGGAATAGGGTTCCATTTCAGAGGCAGTCGATTGTGCAAACCTTCCCTTCTCATCACAGCATTGAGATATCTATCTTTATTCTCTATGTAAGAATTGTTTAAGGGATTAGCTAAAGTTTGTGTGTGTTTGTGTGTGTGTTTCAGGTCAGAGCTCTGTTAATTTTGGCTACCATTTCGTGGAGGCTTTCGGGGGGGCTCATGGAGACTTTGGTCTCAAAGAGGGCCGTCCTCTCACAGGTAACAATAAAGAACAAAAGTAACCGCCTACAGTACCGACTTTGTCATCTTCATCTTCCATAGCATCACAGCAGAGTAGTTTAAAATAATGTTACAAAATAGTAACTTCCTCCTCCTCTCTTCATTCCCTCTGTTTCTGCCTCATTTTATCCCTCGCTCTTTTCCCTCTTTCATTATTTCTCTCTTCCTCTTTTCACTTCTCTCCTCTCCCTCTATCTCTATTCACCACCCTGTCTCTACACCCTCTCTCTCCTCTCCCTCTGTCTCTCTTCACCATCCTGTCTCTACACACTCTCTCTCTCCTCTCCCTCTGTCTCTCTTCACCACCCTGTCTCTACACACTCTCTCTCTCTCCTCTCCCTCTGTCTCTCTTCACCACCCTGTCTCTACACACTCTCTCTCCTCTCCCTCTGTCTCTCTTCACCACCCTGTCTCTACACTCTCTCTCTCCTCTCCCTCTGTCTCTCTTCACCACCCTGTCTCTACACTCTCTCTCTCCTCTCCCTCTGTCTCTCTTCACCACCCTGTCTCTACACCCTCTCTCTCTCTCTTTTCATCCCCTGTCTCTCCACCTCTCTCTACCTCTCTCTACCCACTCTATCCCTCTCCCCCCACCCCCTCCCAGGCGGTAACATAACCCTGCTGGTGTCTGTAACGGGGGGTGACTCTGTCACTGTGACGGAGGTGGCCCTGGTCGAGGCCTCGGGGTCAGGATCAGAAGTCAATGGAACCCTGCAGTCGCTAGGCGGCACCGGCAGCGGGGACTTCCTGGTTACCATGGCCAGAGTCCCGCAGGGGGAGTTTGTGGTGCGTCTGAGGGGAGAGACCAGCAGCGCCACCACCAAATCATCACCTAGCCTCTTCCAGAGACAGGCCTCCACTCAGATAAAGACTTCCAGCATCTCTGTTATGGTCAGTTGGTTTCCTCTTGTAGAACTCTGAAATTGCACCCTTTTCCTTTGGACCAGGGCCACTAGGGTTCTGGTGAAAAGTAGTGCACTATATATAAGGAATAGGATGCCATTTTGGACAGACCCTGTCTTATTGTTAAAAAGTGAAGTTCTTATCTCCCCAGGCCCAGGCTGACAGTACTCTAGAACCCGGTTCTACCATTTCCGTCCTCTTCACCGTGACGATGGTCAACGGAACCGGAGGAACCTTTACCGTCCGAGCAACCAACGACCGTGGCTTCCCTTCCTCCTTCCCTGCCAGCGTCTCCATTGTGACCAGGGGCGGCTTGGCCAATGGTACAGTGACCCTCACGGCGCCCGCCAGCACCCCGTCGGGAACGGACGTCACCCTGACCATCGAGGCAGAGTCCGCTGGAGCCGCAGACTTGAACTACTCCATCCTGCGTCTCTCTGTTGTCAGCAAGGTAAGGGTCGTATTCCAAAACTCTAACATGGGCCTGGCCTCCTTTCCTCATTTCCTCTCTCCCTTATGGCCCCTGGTTTGAACGCTACCAGCTCTACTGGTCAGAGATGGTTCTACCACTACTTCAGTTGTCTGACTAAGCTCTCTATCTGTCTCTGTGTCTCTGTCTCCCCCCCTCCTCCAGGTGACAGATTTCACCCCCTCCCCAGTGCGGGGTGGTCAGCATCTCGTCCAACTGCCCGGCTGACTGCAGTGCCTCCTACTGGCAGCTCTCTGCCACCATGACCGACAGTGTCAACGGGACGGGCATTGACCGAGTAACCCTGCGCCAGGGCAACGGGACCCTGAACACTTCTACTGCGGTGGGCACCGGAGGCGAGAACGTGACCTGGGTGGCCTACAGCGCCTCCTGCTGTTCAAAGAAGGTAGAACTGGTGGTTGTGGACAAGGCAGGCAACGTGGGTGTGTGTCTGGGCTCAGTGAAGGACTCTGTTGGGGTGGTTGTGAGCTCTACAGCACAGGTCTCTGTCACCAACACTACAGCTGTACCTGTAGTTAGTACTACATCCTCCGGAGGACCACCTTTGACTCTGTCCCTGTATCTAATGATCTGTGTGATGCTTTCTCTCCTCATGTGGAATAGAGTAGAGCTATAGAGTTGTATAATAGTTAATGTAGGTACTGTAGAGTTAATGTGGAATCAGTGCAAAGAGAATCATGTCATCAGACGTAACTGGTATGTATATGTTATGCTGTACTAAGAGACAAGTGGAATATGTAATGAACATGTGGAAATATGAACTCTTTGTCATAAAACACTGTGGAAACTCTGTCATAATACACTGTGGAAACTGTCATAATACACTGTGGAAACTCTGTCATAATACACTGTGGAAACTCTGTCATAATACACTGTGGAAACTGTCATAATACACTGTGGAAACTCTGTCATAATACACTGTGGAAACTCTGTCATAATACACTGTGGAAACTGTCATAATACACTGTGGAATCTCTGTCATAATACACTGTGGAAACTGTCATAATACACTGAGGAAACTCTGTCATAATACACTGTGGAATCTCTGTCATAATACACTGTGGAAACTCTGTCATAATACACTGTGGAATCTCTGTCATAATACACTGTGGAAACTGTCATAATACACTGAGGAAACTCTGTCATAATACACTGTGGAATCTCTGTCATAATACACTGTGGAAACTCTGTCATAATACACTGTGGAATCTCTGTCATAATACACTGTGGAAACTTTTTCATTTATTATTATTATTATTATTTATATTACCTTAAATCTGTCAAACCGAAACTATGAAGATCTTGTCAAAACGTCTGCTTTTGGTGAAATTCCCTTCTAAACCAAGTTGACCGTCAGTTTCATTCTGAATAACTCTTCACATTGATGTCACACACAGACAGCATAGACAGAAAACAGAACCCCTATACGTTATGAGGCCATTGGTGATGTATGTGATGAATTCATAGGGACAAATCTTTATCCATTATAATATATTTTCACCTCAATTAACGCTTGTTGAATCTTATTTTAAAAACTGATGTGCACTGTGGGAAATTGTCACGATCGTCAGGGAGAGAAGTAGACCAATGCACAGCGTGATGAACGAACATGTTACTTTATTTAATAAAGCACGAAACAAAACAACAAACGACTCGTAACGTCCTTGGTAACAAAGACCAACACGGAACAAAAACCCACAAACCCAAAGGGAAAACATACAGTTTAAATATGGCTCCCAATCAGAGACAACCAGCCAACCGCTGACACTCGTTGCCTTTGATTGGGAGTCACTCAGGCAAAACATAGCAATAGATGAACTAGAACCCCCAACATAGAAACACACCACATAGAACAAACACACCCTGGCTCAACAACTAGAGTCCCATAGCCAGGGTGTGACAGTACCCCCCCCTAAAGGCGCGGACTGCGACCGCGCCTCAAAAAGAGCAAAACAGGGGAGGGCTGGGTGGGCATACCTCCTCGGCGGCGGTTCTGGCTCCGGGCTTGACCCCCACTCCTTCTCTAACCCCCCAAAGTACCCCTGGTCCGGTCTGGCCCTGCTGACCAGAGCTGAACTGAACACTGGTGGAGCGGATTGCTCTAGCTCCGGCGTGACGCAGCACCTGACCGGTGCCAGACCCGCCACTGGTGGAACAGGCACGGGCCGTGCCGGACTGACGACGCACACCACTGGCTTGGTGTGGGGAGCAGGAGCGGGCCGAGCCGGGCTGACGAAACGCACCACTGACTTGGTGCGGGGAGCAGGAGCGGGCCGAACCGGGCTGACGAAGCGCACCACTGACTTGGTGCGGGGAGCAGGAACGGACCGTGCCGGGCTGACGACGCGCACCACTGACTTGGTGCGGGAAGCAGGAACGGGCCGGACAGGGCTGACGAAACGCACCACTTACTTGGTGCGGGGAGCAGGAATGGGCCGGACTGGGCTGGCGACGCGCACCACAGACTTGGTGCGGAGAGCAGGAACGGGCCGGACAGGGCTGGCGACGCGCACCACAGACTTGGTGCGGAGAGCAGGAACGGGCCGGACAGGGCTGACGAAACGCACCCCAGACTTGGTGCGGGGAGCAGGAATGGGCCGGGCCGAGCTGGCGATGCGCACCGTAGACTTGGTGCGAGTGGCAGGAACAGGCCGGACCGTACTGGGAACACACACCACTGGCCCTACGTGGGGATCAGGAACAGGCCGGACCGGACTGGCAACACACACCCGTACCTCTCGCCGTGCCTCTACATCTTCCACCCCCTCTTCGACCAGTGGCCCCCGTAACCTGGAGGCCTCCTCTGCCAATCCGCTGGGCCGCTCTGCCGCGGTCTCCTGCTGGCCCGTCGTCCACGGTGTTTGCCCCCCCCTAAAAATTTTCTGGGGGTCTCTCTTCCCCGTGGGCCAGGCCTCTATATTTCTCGCCCAACTCTCGCTCTCCTGCTTCCAACTCCAGCCATTCTGCTCCTCAATGGGCTTGACCCAGTCGAAGCTCTTCCTCAACTGTTCCCAAGTCCATCCACTCTGCTCTTTACAAGGCTGGACCCAGTCGAGGTTGCCACGGAGATCTGCAAGCGATTCCCCTGGCGATGGCTCCTGGACACGCTGCTTGGTCCAGTTTTGGTGGGTTTTTCTGTCACGATCGTCAGGGAGAGAAGTAGACCAATGCGCAGCGTGATGAACGAACATGTTACTTTATTTAATAAAGCACGAAACAAAACAACAAACGACTCGTAACGTCCTTGGTAACAAAGACCAACACGGAACAAAAACCCACAAACCCAAAGGGAAAACATACAGTTTAAATATGGCTCCCAATCAGAGACAACCAGCCAACCGCTGACACTCGTTGCCTCTGATTGGGAGTCACTCAGGCAAAACATAGCAATAGATGAACTAGAACCCCCAACATAGAAACACACCACATAGAACAAACACACCCTGGCTCAACAACTAGAGTCCCATAGCCAGGGTGTGACAGAAATAAAAAAATATATATGTTAGAAGCTAAAGTGGGGGAAGTCACGTGGTGGCCAATGATGTGGTGATTTGACAGTTTCTTGTCAGTTAAAACAGTGTCACTTACAGTATGGAACAGAAACAGACACAGGGCAGAGGTAACGATACCTAAAGAACCTGGGGAGACTAAACATACATCTGTTAGACAGAAAAACAGTACATTTCTGGAGATATCTGAGCCCATCTATTCTGAGCCAGATATAACCAAGAGGTTTGACAGAGGTGAGATGGAGGAGAGGATTGTGGATATCTACATCAGTGCAGACCCCCTGAGAGACGGTGAGACCAGCACCAAGAGAGAAGAGACAGCAGACACGGCTCCTAATAATCGACCAGGAGACCAGCACTCAGGTAACAAACACACACACACACATATACACACACACACACATAAAAGTTATTTTATGTGTCCACAGATCCTGATAGCTCAGGGAAGAATTCGTTCCTAGTTGCTGCAGTGTGTCTGGGGCTGCTGTGTGTTCTCCTACTGGCTGGGATCGTATATTGTGTTGAACTGTGTCACCACACAGAGAACGCCTGTTGTCCTGACGGATGGAGGAAGTTTGGCTGCAGCTGTTACGACATCTCTACTGAGTCGAAGACCTGGAATGACAGCAAACAGGATTGTTTGGGGAGAGGAACAGACCTGGTGATCATAAACAGCAAGGAGGAACGGGTGAGAGAGAGGGGGAGGGCTGATGAGGGTGAGATAATTTGATGACGACACTGATATTTCAATTAAAAATTTAAAATATATAGACAACATCTTCATCATTCCCAAAGGTATTTCTCACAGAATTCAACAAGACAGCCTGGATCGGTCTGACTGAGATCGATGAAGAGGGGACCCGGAAATGGGTGGACGGCACACCACTGATTATATTCTGATCGACTGACATTTCAAAAAATATAATTTAGGATGAATGTTTAGCTAGCTAGTAGACTAAAAGGTGAATAAATGTGAATGTTTTTATTTATTGAACATAATAGGTTTGTTAACACTACATGTCTACATGCACTCAGGCTCTATTGCATCACTGGATTTCCACAGTGTCTGACTGTCTGGTTCTCTGTGTTGTTTTCCCTCTAGGTACTGGGGGAGAAACCAGCCTGATAATGGGGATGGTCCTATAATACACATAGGAGAGGAGGACTGTGCTGAGATATATGTTGGTGGACAAAACTGTAAATTGTGACGACCAAGAAAGTGTTTTAACAATAGCCTACTCTAACATCTCTCTCTCTATCTCTCTCTCTATCTCACGAACATATTCATGAATTAATACAATTCCTGTTTACTTCCTGAGATACAGTAGTAGCTTCCTGTCTTCAGTAGTTACATGATGGACACATCACCAGACACAGACAATGAATGACACACAACAACACTAAAATGACATGGCTGCATTAGAACAGATTGAAGGGAACACCATGTGGTTAATAAGTTAGTACAGTCCACTCCTGATAAGCGCACATCGGATAAGTGCCAGACCTGGGTTCAAATACTATTTGAAATCTTTCAAATACTTTGAGCATTTGCTGTAGGCTGCTGGAATGTCAGATGGGCGGGGTTTGCACTTTTGAGACTTTCCTATTGCAAAATGTAAACTCAATCAAGCACAGCTATAATATTTTAGATGATTTCCACACTCTGTACTCAGGAATAAGATACAAATATTTGTAAAATATTAAAGATAAAGATAAGACCGGTGAAAAAGAGAAGAAAATGTGCTAACCTCAACCACCCATGTTACTCTTTAATCATAGTTCATGCATGGACTCTACAAGGTGCCGAAAGCGTTCCACAGGGATGCTGGACCATGTTGACTTCAATGCTTCCCACAGTTGTGTCAGATTAGGCTTGGGCGGTACACTGGGGTATTTGGAAATAGCCACTGGATGGTTTTTCAATACCGTAAAAACTATTTATTTTAAGTTTTTCAATACATTTTAATATTGGCAGCTCTTTTTTAAGTGGGTTCATTAATCAGCTGGTATAAAGCAAACAGTTTACAAAAATTCTTAAGAGCTTTAAAAGTAGCATGGCCCTTTTTGATCATATCTGTATTAAAATCACCAGTAACAATAACCTCTGATTTACCAAAGTCTGTACAATTGGAACAAGTCTCCTCCAACAATTCATAAGCTGGATTGCCTGTCTTGAGAGAAGGACGTATGCCGATATGAACATCTGGAAACCGCCCAACCCTAATGAAGATACTTTGGCTCCAGTTTCTACTTCCTCCCACTGAGGAGAAAACCTGGGAGAAGAGCAGTCAAGACCCAGTTTCACAAAAATCACCTTAAGGCTAAGTTAATCGTTAGAAGCTTCGTACGAGCATCTTAACATTTCCGAGCCGTTTCCCAAAACCGCCTTTATTAACGTTGCACTTGAAATCGCTCGTAATCTAACTTTTGCCTCAGACCACTCCTAGAACAGCTAAGGGCGTCGTTAGATCACCGTTTGCCCTCCCGAGTCACTTTACACACAGAAAATCTCGCAAGCCTAAATTCCATCGCTATCGGGAAGAAAGAGAGAGAAAGAGAGAGAGAGACACAGAGGCCTAAGGGAGGGAGGTGGAGCAAGCATCATTTATCAGTACACTAATATATATTTATTATAAATTAATAATCCATATAATTATATATACTGTACATGACATCATCTTTATCTTTCTCAACAACAGACATTTCTCTTCAATCTCCACCTGAGAGTCTGGATTGGTCTGACTGACTCTGTTAATTAACCTTGAAATTGTTGAATGGCACACCACTGACCACAGGATGAGAGATTTGACCATTTTACCTTGTGATATGGAGATTTTGAAAACAAATGATATATTGCTTCCAATCATGTTCATAAAAAGTTATGTTTCCCCTCATAGATGTCATTCCATGAGAACTATAGATGTATCAACCAATAGCTATTTGAAAAATGAAAATGTCATGGAAATAACAATAATATTTTGTTGATGGCCCACTTTGGATAATGGATGCACATCTTAGAGACTGAGGATTTAAAATTGAATTTGTATTACAGTTTTTTACGATTGCTTACACACTAAAATTTTACTTTTCCCACAATTAGCAAAACCTTACACTCAAGGAGCAAAACACAAGGCTATATTTGCACAACTGTAAGCACATTGTCAGCTTCACACTATCGGCAAAACATTACACACAGTGATTTGCAAAACACTAAACACACTTGTATACATCAGACACAGAAGTATATCATGATGTCACTTCCTTGCAATTCCAAAGCACTGACTGTCAAATTACCACACCTATGAGCCAATCTGTTAAACACAGCCATCAGGTGCACAAACACATGATTGCTAAATTGTAGACACACCAATCAGGTTTAAGCACTATAAAAATGCAGCTGGTAGGTTCACCTGCCTTCAACCAAAATGGAAGGAGTCAGAAGAAGAGTGAGGGTGAGAGGAGGAGTACACAGAGGAGGAGAAGGAGGTAGAGGAAGAGGCAGAGGCCGAGCCAGAGGTCGAGGAAGACCTGAAGCAGGAGGAGAACGTGCACAAAGAAGAAGAGGACCAAACTTATTAAATGACATTCGTGCAACACTAGTGGACCATGTTGTGAACCACGGATTGACGCTGAGGGAGGCTGGACTGAGAGTTCAGCCAAATCTTAGCAGATATACAGTGGCATCTGTCATAAGGACTTTTCGACAGGAAAACAGGTGAAAGAAGATCTGTCTACAGTTACAGTAATCAGCCGCTAATTGTATGCACCATATCAGCACTTGTGATACCCCTTCCTGTGACATTGTACAGTAAGTTACATGTATTATTCTCTACATAGGATTGAGGGTCGGGAACGACAAGGAGAAAGGGGGCCCATATTCACGCAAGAACAAGAGAGAGAGATAATAAACATGGTTTTGGCCAATAATGCTATCAGGCTCAGAGAACTACAAGCCAACATTATCGGTGACCAGGCCATTTTCAATAATGTCCATCAGGTCTCTCAGTCAACAGTGGCACGCATCCTGAAAAGTCATCAGGTTCAAATGAAACAACTTTATCGAGTGCCTTTTGAGCGGAATTCAGAGAGGGTCAAACGGCTGCGGCATTAGTATGTGGAGGTTTGTATTGTTCACTTTAGCACTGTGATGTTGCATACTGCACACATGACTTTTTTACATTGACTGTATACTAGACCTATCCTGAACTACACAATCTTGTCTTTCACTGTATTTCAGAGAGTTTTGCAGATGGATGCTGATGAAATCCTGCATGAATTCATATATATTGATGAGGCAGGGTTCAACCTCACAAAAGCAAGAAGGAGAGGCAGAAATATCATTGGCCACAGGGCTATAATCAATGTCCCAGGGCAACGTGGGGGTAACATCACCCTTTGCGCTGCCATTTCACAGCATGGGGTTCTCCTTCGTCATGCCAAAATGGGCCCTTACAACACACCTCACATTCTCGCATTTTTGGACCGATTGCACCACATCGTCACAGCAGGTAATGAAATGCACCAGATGCAATACACTGTCATCTGGGACAATGTGTCATTCCACCGCTCTGCTTTGGTCCAGAACTGGTTTCAACACCATCCACAGTTGACAGTACTATACCTTCCACCATACTCTCCGTTTCTAAACCCTATCGAATAGTTTTTCTCTGCATGGCGGTGGAAGGTTTACGATCTCCAGCCCCAGGCTCAGGTACCCCTCATTCAGGCCATGGAGGATGCCTGTGACCAAGTCCACGCCGCAGCTGTGCAAGGATGGATTCGACATTCAAGACGGTTCTTCCCGCGTTGTCTTGCTAATGAGGATATTGCTTGTGATGTTGATTAAATTCTCTGGCCAGATCCAGCTAGGCGAAGAGATAATGTATAGTATGTTAACTGTAGTATTTTCTGTACAATATTGTCAGTTTTTTTCAGATTATTTTTTATGTTTGTTGTTGTTGTTATTTACTGTAATTGTAACCTGTACTGGATACAGTATTTTACGTTTGTCTGTTGTTTGGTGAGCTAACAGTGTTATGCACACTACTGTAGTAGCATGAAAACTGGGACATGTTTTGTTGTGATTCTCCATGTTGACATGTTGACTGATTTGGGTATATGGAGAGAAATAAATGATATTTTCCTCAGTCTGCAGCATTGGTCTTGTGTAGTGTTTGTATAGTTGCACTTTCTCTGTGTACTTCATTTACAGTACTCTAATCACTGAGAATTAGACTTGCTAAAAGTGTTTTAGGTTAGCAACAGCAGTGTGTAACTGGTTCAAAAAGATTGAAGTCATATGAAATGTGTGTGTTTCGTATGGTAACAAAATATTGTTGTTATGAAGTTGTGTATAGTTTTGACAAAAGTGTTCCATTTTGCAAATGATCTGAAGTGTTGTGCTACTTTGGTGTAGGGTTGTGCTAATTGTGTGTAGTGTTTTGACAAATCGGCCCTGTTTTCAAAATTGTGCTTAAACAATTGAAAAAAACTGTATTATTTTACTGTTTTATTTCACTTTGTCCTTCATTGTTGGAGCTCGGAGCTCAATAATTTCACTGTACCCTATAATTACATCTGCAACCCTGTACATGTGACTATTCAACTGTAATCTAATCTAATTGAGGAGGATGTTTGTACCACAGTGTCTGACTGTCTGGTTCTCTGTGTTGTTTAGGTACTGGGGGGCAGGACAGCCTGATGATAGTGGTCAGTTCTCGGGGCAAGAGGGAATGTGTTGAGATATACTATGGACAAGACGACTCTGTAAAGACATGGCATGATGACAATTGTGGCACAAACCATAACTGGATCCGTGAGAAAATGATTTTATAATAACCTACTTTAGCCTCTCTCTACACTCTTGCTATCTAGAACCGAAAAGGGTTCTTCAGTTGTCCCCATAGGAGAACCATTTGAAGAACCCCTTTTGGTTCCAGGTAGAATCCTTTTGCATTCCCTGTAGAACCCTTTCCACACAGGGTTCTCCATGAAAACCAAAAGCGTTCTACCTGGAACCAATACCTATGGGGACAGCCACAGAACCCTTTTGGAATCCTTTTTTCTAAGTGTGTAGGTTTGAGAAGGAGGAGAGGAGATAGGGTTGAGAAGGAGGAGAGTAATCTAGGAAAGACTAATTGAGATAGAGCCTTAGTGTCAGAGAGACATAGAGGAGGAAGAAGAACATTAAGAGAATGAGGAAGAGAGAAAAAACAAGACAAATAATAGTTGTGTTTAGATTTAGAGGAGAGGATGTAGACATACTTTACTCTGGAAAATGACTCTTCATTATTTTATTAGAAACATGTCATGTGATTTGCCATAGGCTTAGTTTAATTATGAATAATGAATAATTATTAGCGAAAATCACTTTAATAATAAGAAGAATAAAGACACATATGAATAAATAAAGGAACAATGTCCTTTAACAAGGTCTGCCAGCTTCCTGATTGAATGTGATTGGATACTTAAAAGAGTGTCACCTGCAGTTGGGCACAGACAGAGGGCAGTACTGAGAGGACACACACATGCCACACACACACACACACACACACACACACACACACACACACACACACACACACACACACACACACACACACACACACACACGTGAAGTTCCCATTTTAAACCTCTGGTAAAGATGAAGACATAGATTTCCTCACACTGCTGTAACACACAGACAGCATAGATAGAAAAAAAGGACCTTATATGGCCATCGATGGCCAGTCACAGAGTACAAGCAACTTCCTTATGAATGATGCCACAAACAGGCCTTATGAAGTGATAGGCTGAAAGGCTGCACTCGTCACTACTTGTTGTCATGCAGCTATCATGTTATATCACTGTGTTTAGAATATCCTGTCATGTTTAACTTCCTGATTGAAGGTGATTGGATACTTAAAACATTCTATCAACTGCAGTGGACAACAGAAAGGTCCCTGGTGGAGACGCATATCAGACCAACTACTCAACTCCTTGTCAGTAAAGTTACAATCATACAGTAGATATTACCATTAGGAGTCAGTTAGAAGGGTAATCATACAGTTAGTTAAGATGGATGACTACATCAACAACCAGGTTATTGAATTAAATGAGATTATTGAAGAAAATGAGAACAGAGCAACGAGGAGAGTGAAGACTGAGACCCATCGCTCAGGTAAGAACTAAGAAAGCTCTCTATCACACACACACACACACACACACACACACACACACACACACACACACACACACACACACAGACAGACAGACAAAGACTTAAACACATGAATAAAAACACTGAAAAATGCTAACCAGCAAAATATAGTTTTAACCAAGTTTTGAGGCTATACATACAGTTTGTTAACAATATTGTTTACAAACAAATAATAAAAAGCTCATTTTGGGTTCTGATGGGGTACGTCTGTTGAACTAAGCTCATGAGGCATTTATAAGTTATCATCTTTAAGATTGGATTGGTAGACTTTATATCATAAAACAGCTCTGAGAAACGCTCCTATTGTGGCTGATTATGTCACACCCCCACGCTCTTATACGTGTGGTTGTGCGTGCACGTGCGTGTGATTGCGTGTGGGTGTTTGTGCATGTGCACGTGTGTGTGGGGGTATATGTGTGTGTGTGTGTGTGTTTGTGTGTCGGGGGAGTGGGTATATGTGTGTTCTCACATCGGGGGAGTGGGTATATGTGTGTTCTCACATCGGGGGAGTGGGTATATGTGTGTTCTCACATCAGTGTGTATCTCCTCAGGACCTGAGGATTCAGGGAGAAGACTCTACAGGATGGTTGCTGTGGGCTTTGGGATGCTGTGTGTTCTACAAGTCTCTCTCAACATCTCCCTGAGACTAGTCTGTGAGTGTATTGTTATCTAATCATTACACTATATCAGACTTTCACAACAAGGTCCTAACTTCACTTAGTTCCTCCTCTGTTCGACATGTTTATCGAACTTGCAAACCAAATCCAAGATAGTGTCCTCTTTCAGCAGACATTCTAGAGCAGTGTTTCTCAATCCTGGTCCCGGGGACCAAAAAGGGGTGCACATTTTTATTTTTGCCTTAGGGACTACACAGCTGATTCAAATGATCAACATATCATCACACTTTAATGATTTGAATCAGGTGTGTAATGCTAAGGTCAAAACAAAAATGTGCACCCCTTTGGGTCCCTAGGACCAGTGTTTTTTAAACCTCTTCTTGGGGACCCCCAGCTGTTCCTTGTGTATTTCAGGGCTAGCAGATGATTCCAATTGTCAACTAATCATAAATTCCTTGACTAGGTGAAATGACCTAGTTTAGGGCAACAACAACATTGTGAAATGTCTGGGGGTCCCAGAGGACCGTGTGTTTTTAACACCTGCCACTTACAGTAGCAGTATAAAATGATGTTTTCACCAGTAGCTAAACTACCAGTCAAATGTTTGGACACACCTACTCATTCCAGGGTTTATCTTTATTTTCACTATTTTCTACATTGTAGAATAATAGTAAAGACATCTAAACTATGAAATAACACATATGGAATCATGTAGTAACCAAAAAAGTGTTAAACAAATCAAAATATATTTTATATTTGAGATTCTTCAAAGTAGCCACATTTTGCCTTGATGACAGCATTGCACACTCTTGGCATTCTCTCAACCATGTTCATGAGGTAGTCACCTGGAATGCATTTCAATTAACAGGTGTGCCTTCTTAAAAGTTAATTTGTGGAATTTATTTCCTCCTTAATGTGTTTGAGCCAATCAGTTGTGTTGTGACAAGGTTGGGTTGGTATACAGAAGATAGCCCTATTTGGTAAAAGACCAAGTCCATATTATGGCAAGAACAGCTCAAATAAGCAAAGAGAAATGACAGTCCATCATTACTTTAAGACATGAAGGTCAATCAATCCGGAAAATTTCAAGAACTTTGAACGTTTCTTCAAGTGCAGTCGCAAAAACCATCAAGCTCTATGATGAAAATGGCTCTCATGAGGACCGCCACAGGAAAGGAAGACCCAGAGTTACCTCTGTTGCAGAGGACAAGTTCATTAGAGTTAACTGCACATCAGATTGCAGCCTAAATAAATGCTTCACAGAGTTCAAGTAACAGACACATCTCAACATCAACTGTTCAGAGGAGACTGTGTGAATCAGGCCTTCATGGTGGAATTGCTGCAAAGAAACCACTACTAAAGGACACCAATAAGAGAGACTTACCTGAGCCAAGAAACACGAGCAATGCACATTAGACCCGTGGAAATCTGTCCGTTGGTCTGATGAGTCCAAATAAGATTTTTGGTTCCAAACCACTGTGTCTTTGTGAGAAGCAGAGTATGTGAAAGGATGATCTCTGCATATGTATTTTCCATGTGAAGCATGGAGGAGGAGGTGTGATGGTGTGGGGGTGCTTTGCTGGTGACACTGTCAGTGATTTATTTAGAATTCAAGACACACTTAACCAGCAAGGCTACCACAACATTCTACAGCGATACACCATCCCATCTGGTTTGCCCTTAGTGGGACTATCATTTGTTTTTCAACAGGACAATGACCCAAAACACACCTCAAGGACTATTTGACCAAGGAGAGTGATGGAGTGCTGCATCAGATGACCTGGCCTCCACAATCACCTGATCTCAACCCAATTGAGATGGTTTGGGATAAGTTGGACCGCAGAGTGAATGAAAAGCAGCCAACAAGTGCTCAGCATTTGTGGGAACTCTTACAAGACTGTTGGAAAAGCATTCCAGGTGTAGCTGGTTGAGAGAATGCCAAGATTGTGCAAAGCTGTCATCAAGGCAAAGGGTGGCTACTTTGAAGAATCTCAAATATAAAATATATTTTGATTTGTTTAACACTTTTTTGGTTACTACATGACTCCATAGGTGTTATTTCATAGTTCTGACGTCTTCACTATTATTCTACAACGTAGAAAATAGTAAAAATAAAGAAAAACCCTTGAATGAGTAGGTGTGTCCAAACCTTTGACTGGTACTGTATATATATCAATCCTTTCCAGATAACAGAAACATCGGAGACTCTATGAAACTTTATAAAACGAATGTGACTAAAGAGAGAGACCAGCTGCAGATGAGTTACAGCAGGCTGACTGAAGAGAGAGACCAGCTACAAAGGGAGAGAGACAACTATCAGAAGAAGTTTGAAGGCAAGTGACGGAACTGGTATTCCTTTTGATGTCAATCCTCATCAAAATGGCAACCATAGAGCCTTTAGTAACTGAAACATTTTTTTTTCAATCATGTCAACTGTATAAAACCTTTAGGTAACACTTTTAGGATAACCCCAAGTAATTGTATTTATTTATTGTGTTGTATTCTTCAACAGAGCAAACCTGTTGTTCTAATGGATGGATGGGGTTTGAACGTAGCTGTTACTACATCTTCACTGAGAAGAACACATGGGATTACGCCAGAGAGAACTGTCTGAGGAGAGGAGCAGACCTGGTGATCATAGACAGTAAAGAGGAACAAGTGAGTGAGTGAGTGAGTGAGTGAGTGAGAGAGAGAGAGAGAGAGAGAGAGAGAGAGAGAGAGAGAGAGAGAGAGAGAGAGAGAGAGAGAGAGAGAGAGAGAGAGAGAGAGAGAGAGAGAGAGAGAGAGAGAGAGAGAGAGAGAGAGAGAGAGAGAGAGAGAGAGAGAGAGAGAGAGAGAGAGAGAGAGAGAGAGAGAGAGAGAGAGAGAGAGAGAGAGAGAGAGAGAGAGAGAGAGAGAGAGCGAGAGAGAGAGAGAGAGAGAGAGAGAGAGAGAGAGAGAGAGAGAGAGAGAGAGAGAGAGAGAGAGAGAGAGAGATTAACAATGTTGTTTTTTGTCACAACAACAGACATTTATCAATGGGTTTAAAACAGTCAGTCATGTCTGGATTGGTCTGACTGACTCTGTTACTGAGGGGACCTGGAAATGGGTGGACGGCACCCCACTGACCACCCCAAGGTAATATACTACTGCTCTAATAACACTGACCACAGTGTAAGAAGTAGGACTGATTCTCTGAGTTGTTCATATTCTAGGTTCTGAGAGAGTGGCCAGTCTAACTCTGTTGTTTCTACTGCAGCTATTGGAGGAGTGGAGAGCCTAACGGTGGTGGAGTGGAGAACTGTGTTGTGGTACCTTCCAGTTCATCAGGCGATAGATATTGGTGGGACTATGGGTGTTCCAATGCAGAAAACTGGATCTGTGAAAAAGGCTCTTTGTAGGTACTGCTGTTTAAGGAACTCTGAAGACTGATGATATATTATCTTAAAATGGCACTCTGAACTAGACGTAGGAGAGAAAAGCACGCACACACACACACACACACACACACACACACACACACACACACACACACACCCACACACACACACACACACACACGCACGCACACAAAACAAATTAGATATATATCACTCAATAGTTGTTGTCAATGTTAAGATTTACAGTTCATTATGTAACATTGCATGTAGGCTTACACAAATATCTCTCTCTACCTCTACCTCTTTTAATTAGGAACATGTCATGTGATTTGCCATGTGGGCTTCTGATAAGTTTATTAAAAAATTTTCTTGATTTTTTACATGATCAATTATCATAAATAATTTTTATAATAAGAGAACAGAAGCACAGATTATAAAAATAAAGGAACAATGTCCTCTGAGGTCTACCAGCTTCCTGATTGAATGTGATTGGATCTTTAAAAAAGTGTGACCTGCAGTTGGACACAAGCAGAGGGCAGAACAGAACTTAGAGGACACACAATGTTCGCAGGCAGACCGCACCTACGTCTTTGAAGTTCCCCTTCAAAACCACTGATAAGATGCAGACAGATTTCTCACACACACTTCTGAATATATCCTCACACTGATGTCACACACAGACAGCATATATAGAAAAAAAAGGACCCTATTTTGCCATCGATCAATCCATCAATCAATTTTATTTTATATAGCCCTTCTTACATCAGCTAATATCTCGAAGTGCTGTACAGAAACCCAGCCTAAAACCCCAAACAGCTAGTAATGCAGGTGTAGAAGCACGGTGGCTAGGAAAAACTCCCTAGAAAGGCAAAACCTAGGAAGAAACCTAGAGAGGAACCAGGCTATGAGGGGTGGCCAGTCCTCTTCTGGCTGTGCCGGGTGGAGATTATAACAGAACCATGCCAAGATGTTCAAAAATGTTCATAAGTGACAAGCATGGTCAAATAATAATCAGGTGGCCGGTCACGGAGTGCAAGACATAACGTGACTTCCTTATGAACAATGCCACAGACAGGCCTTGCGAAATATTACATCCTGCTTGAAAGTAATTGGATACTTTAAACATTCTATCAACTTCAGTTCACCGCTGTCAAGGTTTCGGCCGAGGCTGCTCCTCCTCCTTGTTCGGGCAGGCTTCGGCGGTCGTCGTCCCCGGAGTACTAGCTATCACCGTTTGATGTTTTCAATGTCTGTTTGGTTTTGTCTGATTGTGTACACCTGTTTCCTGTTTGGTTAATTATGTCTCCTATAAGTTTCTTGTTTGGTTAGTCTTGTGTTGTGTGTTATTGTTCGCCTGTCATCAGGTCGGCTCGTTGTTTGTTTGTTGTTTTCCCTGTCGTCGCACTGTACTGTTTTCGTGCGCCTTGGAATACTAGCCTTTTGCGCATTGTTGCGCATCGTCCGCCTCTTGTTTGTTTTGAGGCCAGTGTTTTGTATATTTTTGGTCGTGTTCAGTAAAATATTGGACTGAGCTTCTGTGTCTGCGTTTGACTCCTTCACCACATCTACATCAGCCGTTGTGATAGAATAACACACCCCCATGGAGTCAGCAGAAGCAGCGGCGGCACCCAAGTCGCTGGAGGAACGGATCAGCCATCAAGACACCATGATCTGGCGACTTGAGGCCGCCATGAACAAGGTGGCGAACACTCTGCACCGTTCGGTCACCAGAGAGGTGCCCACACCTCCGCACACCTTACCATCAACATCGACCAGTCCTCCTCTTCCAGCACTGGAACTCAGCGGTATTCGGCTCTCGCTCCCGAGGGCATATGATGGTACTGCAGCCGGATGTCAGGGGTTCCTCCTGCAGGTGGAACTCTACCTGGCCACCATACACCCGGCGCCCTCGGGATACGAGAGCGTCTCCGCCCTCATCTCCTGTCTCACCGGCAAGGCGTTAGAGTGGGCTAACGCCGAATGGAGGGGAATTGACGCCGCCACCATCACCTACGCGGAGTTCTCCCGCCGCTTCAGGGCCGTGTTCGACCATCCACCAGAGGGGAAGGCGGCGGGGGAGCGTCTGTTCCACCTTCGACAGGAGAGGAGGAGCGCACAGGAGTTCGCCCTGGAGTTCCGGACTCTAGCAGCGGATGCAGGGTGGAATGAGCGGGCCCTCATCGACCACTACCGATGTGGTCTGCGGCAGGACGTCCGTCGAGAGTTGGCCTGCAGGGATTCCCATCTTACCTTCGACCAGCTGGTGGACATGTCCATCCGGCTTGACACCCTGTTGGCCACCCGCGGACGCACCGAGTTGGCGCTAGAGAGAGGAGGAGGAGGAGCCAGAGGGGGGCTGTTCCCTGCACCAACTGTGGCCGTGGAGGGCACACTGCGGCTCGGTGCTGGGGAGGGTCTCCTAGGGGAGAGGACGACCGGCCACGCACTGGGGAGTCATTCCAGGTGAGTAGGCGTCCCACTTACCCAGAGCTCTCTGTAGTGCACGTCTGTTTACCTGTACATTTTCCACAGGTTGCACCTCATTCCCAGCATATGGCGCTAGTAGATTCAGGCGCAGCTGGGAATTTTGTTGATCGACAGTTTTGTTTAAAACTAGGAATTCCCCTTCTTCCAGTCGACGCCCCATTTCCTGTCCATGCTTTAGACAGCCGTCCCTTGGGATCGGGGTTGATTAGGGAGGTCACAGCGCCACTTAGGATGAGGACGCAGGGGGGTCATGAGGAAACTATTCAGGTATATCTGATTGACTCTCCTGCGTATCCGGTGGTGTTGGGGCTTCCCTGGTTGATTACCCATAATCCTTCTATTTCGTGGCAACAGAGGGCTCTTAAGGAGTGGTCTGCCCAGTGTGTGGGGTGATGTCTAGGTGTTTCCGTGGGGGCGACCTCGGTGGAGAGTCCAAACCAGGTGCCCGCACTGCACATTCCCCCTGAGTATGAGGATTTGGCAATCGTGTTCAGTAAATCGAGGGCGACCCAGTTGCCTCCTCATAGGCAGGGAGATTGTGCGATAGACCTCCAGGCAGGAGCAGCGCTTCCACGGAGCCATGTGTATCCTCTGTCTCAAGAGGAGAAGAGAGCTATGGAGACTTACATAGCCGAATCTCTGAGACAAGGATACATACGGCCATCCACTTCCCCTGCGTCCTCAAGCTTCTTTTTTTGTGAAGAAGAAGGATGGAGGTTTGCGCCCGTGCATTGATTACCGTAGTCTCAATCAGATCACGGTGAAATACAGTTATCCACTCCCGCTGATTGCGACTATTACGGAGTCATTGCACGGGGCGCGTTTCTTCACAAAACTGGATCTCAGGAGCGCATACAACTTGGTGCGCATTAGAGGGGGCGATGAATGGAGGACAGCATTTAGTACCACCTCAGGTCATTACGAATATCTCGTCATGCCATACGGGTTGATGAACACTCCTTCAGTCTTCCAATCCTTCGTAGATGAGATCTTCAGGGACATGCAGGGACAGGGTGTGGTCGTGTACATTGATGACATTCTGGTGTACTCTTCTACCCGAGCCGAGCATGGAGCCCTGGTGCGCCGAGTGTTGAGGAGGCTGTTGGAGCACGACCTGTATGTCAAGGCAGAGAAATGTCTGTTTTTCCAGGAGTCGATCTCCTTTTTGGGTTATCAGTTGTCTGCGTCAGGGGTGAAGATGGAGGTTGACCGAGTGTCAGCCGTGCGTAATTGGCAAACTCCAACCACGGTTAAAGAGGTGCAGCGGTTTTTGGGGTTTGCAAATTACTACCGGAGGTTTATCCGGGGTTTTGGACAGGTGGCAGCTCCCATAACGTCTCTGTTGAAGGGGGGTCCGGTGCGTTTGCAGTGGTCAGCCGAGGCGGACAGGGCTTTTGGGAGACTGAAGGACCTGTTTACTTCGGCTCCGGTGCTGGCGCATCCGGATCCCGCGCTACCATTCCAGGTCGAGGTAGACGCGTCTGAAGCCGGTATAGGGGCCGTGCTCTCGCAACGGTCTGGCACGCCACCGAAACTCCGTCCCTGTGCTTTCTACTCTAAAAAGCTCAGTCCGGCGGAGCGAAATTATGACGTGGGGGACAGGGAGTTGCTAGCCGTGGTACAGGCCCTAAAGGTGTGGAGGCATTGGCTTGAGGGGGCTCAACACCCTTTCCTCATTTTGACTGACTACCAAAACCTGGAGTACATCCGGGCAGCTAGGAGACTAAACCCTCGCCAGGCTAGGTGGAACATGTTTCTGGCCCGGTTCATTTTTAAGATCACGTACATCCCTGGGTCCCAGAACGGTAAGGCAGATGCCCTGTCCCGGCGGTATGACACGGAGGAGAGGTCCGTTGAGCCAACGCCCATACTACTGCCGTCTTGCCTGGTGGCACCGGTGGTGTGGGAGGTCGATTCCGAAATCAAGCGGGCGTTGCGTACCGATCCTAGCCCTCCACAGTGTCCTGTGGGTCGGACGTACGTTCCGCTCGAGGTTCGGGATCGACTTATATATTGGGCTCACACGTCACCCTCCTCTGGACATCCAGTATTGGCCGGACAGTGCACTGCCTTAGCACAAAATACTGGTGGCCAACGTTAGCCAGGGATGTGAGGGTTTATGTTTCCTCCTGCTCGGTGTGTGCCCAGTGTAAGGCACCCAGACACCTGCCCGGGGTAAGCTACAACCCCTGCCCATTCCACAACAACCCTGGTCTCACCTCTCGGTGGATTTTGTTACTGACCTTTCCCCCTCCCAGGGAAATACCACCATCCTGGTCGTTGTGGATCGGTTCTCGAAGGCCTGTCGTCTCCTTCCCATGCCGGGTCTCCCCACTGCCCTACAGACCGCTGAGGCACTATTCACCCACGTCTTCCGGCATTACGGGGTACCCGAGGATATAGTGTCTGATCGAGGCCCCCAGTTTACCTCTCGAGTCTGGAGAGCGTTCATGGAGCGCTTGGGGGTCTCGGTGAGCCTTACCTCGGGGTACCACCCAGAGAGCAATGGGCAGGTTGAACGGGTAAACCAGGATGTGGGTAGGTTTCTGAGGTCGTATTGCCAGGGCCGGCCGGAGGAGTGGGCGAGGTATGTTCCCTGGGCCGAGATGGCCCAGAACTCCCTTCGCCACTCCTCCACCAGACTAACTCCTTTCCAATGTGTATTAGGGTACCAACCGGCTCTGGCACCTTGGCATCAGAGCCAGATCGAGGCCCCTGTGGTGGATGAGTGGGTGCGGCGCTCGGAGGAGATGTGGAACGCTGCTCACGTACATCTGCAGCGGGCCATCCGTCGACACAAGGCGAGCGCCGATCTCCACCGCAGTGAGGGACCGTTGTACGCACCGGGAGATCGAGTCTGGCTCTCGACCAGAAACCTGCCCCTCTGACTGCCCTGCCGGAAGCTGGGTCGGCGGTTTGTGGGGCCTTTTAAAGTCCTGAGGAGGTTGAACAAGGTGTTACAGATTACAACTACCTATTGATTATAAGAATATTAACCCCTCGTTCCATGTGTCTCTCCTCAGGCCGGTGGTAGCTGGTCCACTCCAGGACTGTGAGATAGCAGAGACTCCTCCGCCCCCGCTGGACATCGAGGGGGCTCCGGCGTACACAGTTCGGTCCATCCTGGATTCGAGACGTCGGATGGGGGGTCTCCAATATCTCGTGGAGTGGGAGGGGTACGGTCCGGAGGAGCGGTGCTGGGTGGCGAGGAGAGATATCTTAGACCCGTCCCTTCTGACTGAGTTCCATCGTGGTCATCCCACGCGCCCTGCTCCGCGTCCTCCTGGTCGTCCCCGAGGCCGGGGTCAGCGGACGGCTGGAGCCGCGCGTCAAGGGGGGGGTACTGTCACGGTTTCGGCTGAGGCTGCTCCTCCTCCTTGTTCGGGCAGGCTTCGGCGGTCGTCGTCTCCGGAGTACTAGCTGCCACCGTTCGTTTTTTCTGTGTTTGTTTGGTTTGGTCTGTTTTGGTACACCTGTTTCTCATTTTGTCTTGATTATGTGTCCTTTAAGTTCTTGTTGTTTCTTTTTTGTGGTTGTGTGTAGTTGTTCCTTGTCAGCTGGTGCTTCCAGTCAGTTTATGCTCTATTTTGTATGAGATAGAGAGTCCGCACTTGTTGTGCGTGTTCTCAGTGTTTTGCATTTGTACGCTGTGTGCGTTATATTTCCTCGTGCCTCCGGCTCTGGTTGTAGCCGTTCATTTTTGTGGACTTTACTAAAGTATTTTTGGACTAGCATCTGTGTCCTGCCTCTGATTCCTACACCACACCTACGCCCGCTCTGACACTGTCCTGCAGAATGTTTATCATTTTTGGGAAATCCCTATCATTACAGATTCTATAATCAAGTAGGATGGGGAGAGTGGTGTAAAAAAATTGATATCAGAATAGAGCCCAGAAAAATGGAAGCACCGGAAAAATACCATATAGACTATAATCTAAATGATGAATGCTACAATAAAACGGATGGGGAGCATGATTTGGGAATGCGAACTCTGCTGCTGGCTCCCCTTCCTCTGCGGAAGATAGTTCCCGCTCAGCCCATAAATGCTGCTCTGGCACCCCAATGGTGGAACAAGCTCCTCACGACGCCAGGACAGCGGAGTACTACATTCCGGAGACATTTGAAACCCCACCTCTTTAAGGAATACCTGGGATAGGATAAAGTAATCCTTCTCCCTAAAAATAAATAAATAAGTAAAAATAAATTTGTAAAGTGGTTATACTGGTTATAGGGTGAAGTTGTTGCTTGGAGAGCGTTGCTAAATGACGTAAATTTAAATTTAAATGTAAAATGTAAGGGAAAGTGTGAGACCACATGGCACCTAAATAAAGATATATCCTGGAATGCAGATACCCCCCACAGAGCGGTTTATCAGGCAGCACGATCAAGTACTGGGGTAATAGCTACAATTGGAGGGCCGGATGACCCTGAGGAATGTGAGAAGCAAACACTGGCAATGCCATTAATTTTTCCTTATGAGGATCAATCGGTGGCAGTGGCAGATTTCTTTTGGGTATGTGGAGAACAAAAGATTAGAGCTACTTTGCCTAAAGGATGGAAGGGAGTATGTTCTAGAGTACAAATGCTTCAGGAGGTGGTTATATCAGAGTGGGAGGTAGACAAAATAACAAATAGGGATGCACAGAATAATAATAAAAGGGTAAAAAGATCATATGAACATGACCCCAGTGTATATTTAGATGGAATAGGTAAACCCAGAGGAATTCCAAATGAATATGAGGCAAGAGATTCAATTAAAGCAGGATTTGAATCAACAAAAACCTAGAATGGATCAATTATATTTATTATAATGAACAAAGGTTTATTAATTACACATACTCTGCATTATCAGCTCTAGGAGAGCAAGTACATGCTACTAGTAGAATAGCATGGCAGAATAGACAGGCTCTAAACTGGCTATTAGCAGAAAAAGGTGGAGTTTGTGTTCTTTTTGGAGATGAATGTTGTACTTTTATCCCCAATAATACTGCCCCGGATGGTTCTTTCACTTAAGCAATGACTAAGCTCAAAGGACTACGAAAAGAGGTTAAGGATAATGCTGGGTATGATACTCATGTTTGGGACTGGATGGAATTAACTTTGGGAAAATGGGGTGCAATGTTTACAAAAATGGCAATAATGATAGGAATGTCACTTGTAGTGATGGGAGTAGTGTTTTGTTGTATACTACCTCTGTTAAAATCACTTTTGATTCAAACCACAGTAAAACAAATGACTGTACAGACCATTGTTACTAGTTCAGCCAAAGAAATACACCCAGTTCAGGGAGCTCCAGGACAGTATGTAAATGAATATGGGAAGTTTTGTAATGTTAAAGGAGGACCAATGGACTGTCCATTTGGGAATCCTGAATGTTTGTATGGAGTTGTTCCTGGGGGTGGGTGGGCTTGCCATGGTTACAAAGCCCAATATAACAATTTGGAGGTTAATTTAGAGGAAAACCTTCCAGACTTGTAACCAATTCCTGACTGGGCTCTGGGTCCTCATCAGGATGGGTCAAGTAATGAGAAAGATATATTGGTTTAAATATATGCATGTAAAATGTAACCACATATGGCAAGGCTAAGAATAAGTAAATGCACATGCTTACATTCATTTTTAAAATTAGTCTTTGTATTTTTGGGACTTGTTGGAAGTCCCAAAAGGGGGGATTATATAGGAATATTTTATGTATCATTAAGACAAATGTAGGGAGATGCCAAAGGTAAAATATAATAAACATGTTTGATATTTTATAATCCAGATACATGCTTAAATAAGGAATATAGCCATGTAGTATATGCTGTGTTTTAAATGAATGTATGTGCTCTTTCACGAAAGCTCTCAACAGTATGCGTTACATTAGTTATTTTTTAAGAAGGGGCCTAAGCCACGCAGCCAATAGAATGATAGAATGAGAGGCTTCATATAGAAAAAAGCATTCATGACCTTTTGGAGTGGACATTGTGTGACAGCTGGACGTTGAAAAAGAAGGATGGTGTAGAACTAAAATAAGTTAGGAATTTGCCATAAGGGGGTAACCTAATATGCCATGTACACATGTTTGTGTATTTGTGTGTGTGTATAAAAGGGATGTCTAAGCCAGAGAGAGACAGTTGTTCCATGGAACATCTCGGCATCTGTTATTAGATAATAAAGGTCAAATTTTTGGATTCACAAGCTCCAGTTTCTTGAGAGATATTTTTGAGTTGATTACTTTTGAGTTAAATATTTCTACTACACTACTCAACTACTGGTCATTGAAGTTAGAATCATACAGTAGATATTACCATTACGAGTCAGTTAGAAAGGTAATGATAAGTAAGTTAACACTATAAGAGGTCAGACAGACTGAATTAGTTGATTAATTGATTGATTGGGGTAATCATTTATAGATTCGGCACAGTTAGTTAAGATGGCCAGCTACATCAACAAACAAGTGATTGATTTAAACGAAGTTACTGAAGAAAACCGGAACAGAGCAACGAGGAGCGTGAAGACTGAGACCCATCTCTCAGGTAAGAACTAAGAATTCTGTGCATCTTATTCTCTCAAACACAGGAGCTGAGGCACACAGGCAGGTCTGCCACGTACAAATGGAACACATTCACACACACACTAATACCACATAATGGAAAAACACTTGTACATTTTTTGGGGTTTCTGTCTTCTGTGTGGTTCAGTTGGTATGGAGCGCGGGGTTCAAAACCTGCTGGGGTCACGTACACTAAAATATATGCATTTAATGTATCTTTTCACTTTAGTTATTGGAACTATTTAAATAAGATTAATTTAAAATAAAAATTTTAAACAACAACACAGGGGACACCTCACCACTTTTTTTGCTAAACAGCTGAGAGACGGGGCTGGAGAAATGTAACCACTCTCAAATTTATAGAGAGAGCTACAGTATGTGTGCAAGACTGACCATTATAAGAATATTCTAAGATAAATACACAACACAGAGGACTAGAGGTCAAGAGGGAATCAATGGAAAGAGTTGTTGTTGTTTAGAATCTGTGTAGGGGTTCCAACCAGGGACTCACAGCTACATGTGGCAAGTTCTCATTGGTCCAAGTTGTCTATACATTGAGCCTGAAACGGGATTCTTGGTATTTGGCCATTGGCCCAATTTTATTGCAAGGAATTCTAATTGGTCAGCCACATGCTAGGATTGAGGCTATAAACCTCATCCTGTCTCTTTGTTCAGTGGAGAAACACTGAGGACAGGGAAGAATGAACATCTGCCATCTACTTTCCAGCATAACGACTATGATTTGTTCTCTTTGAATAAATATATTTTTCTCCCCCTGATTTGCTTTGGGGTCAGTGTTATTGAAGAATAACATCAACTGCTAACACCATTCATGATCAAAATGATAGTACGAACCATTTGAGGCTATACAGTGCTTGTTTACAATTCCATTGTTTATAATTCCATCGTAAAACAAGCTTATATTTTCGGTTCTGATGGGGTTAGATAGTTAAACTAAGCTCATGAGGTATTTCTAAGTTAATTTTTTCAAGAATCAATAGGTAAATATCACTAATTTAAATTGATGTTTAATAAATGGATATAGCAATTGCAGATTGCCCCTTTAAATCATGCTACAGCTATATTTTGTATCTTTGGTCCTTTTTTCTTCATTCAGTAGCTTCCTGTTTATCAGACTTGCCATGACTACGCTCTTGAGCAAACTGTTGCTGCCAACCCACAATTGGGGGAAAACCAATGACATATTGGAAATGTTAGGTTCTCAGAATTAGTTAAGGATTTGTGGGATGACGTGTGTTCTGTTTTAATCTAAATCATTAGTGATGATGGTGTGTGTGTGTGTGTGTGTGTGTGTGTGTGTGTGTGTGTGTGTGTGTTCCTCTGGAGATGGAAAACCAGCCTGGTTGCCGTGTGTTTTGGAGTGCTGTGTGTTCTACAAGTCACTCTTAACATCTCCCTGAGGCTGGCTTTCTGTGAGTGAGATTGGGCCCCTATTTGGCCATTGATGGGCAGTCATGGAGTACAAGGCATAACGTCACTTCCTTATGAAAAATGCCACAGACAGGCCTTGCCAAATATTACGTCCTGCTTGAAAGTGATTGGACACTTAAAACATTCTATCAACTGCAGTGCACCACAGACAGACATCAGAGAGGAACCAATAGAGACGCATATCAGAGCAGCTACTCAACTACTGGTCATTGAAGTTAGAATCATTCAGTAGATATTACCATTACGAGTCAGTTAGAAAGGTAATCATAAGTAAGTTAACACTATAAGAGGTCAGACAGACTGAATTAGTTGATTAATTGATTCATTGGGGTAATCATTGATATTAGGTACAGTTAGTTAAGATGGCCAGCTACATCAACAAACAGCTGATTGAATTAAACAAAGTTACTGAAGAAAACCGGAACCGAGCAACAAGAAGCGTGAAGACTGAGACCCATCGCTCAGGTACAAAGAATGATCTCTATCTTTCTCTCTCTCACACGCGGATGCAGGCAGGTATGAATGCACGCACGCACGCACGCACACAAAAACACACACACACACACACACACACACACATTATAGTAAAACACACGTTTTTGGTTCTGTCAAATCAAATCGAATCAAATCAAATCAAATTTTATTGGCCACATGCGCCGAATACAACAGGTGCAGACATTACAGTGAAATGCTTACTTACAGCCCTTAACCAACAGTGCATTTATTTTTAACAAAAAATTAAAAATAAAACAACAACAAAAAAAGTGTTGAGAAAAAAAGAGCAGAAGTCAAATAAAATAACAGTAGGGAGGCTATATATACAGGGGGTTACCGGTGCAGAGTCTTCTGTGTGGTTCAGTTGGTACGGAGCGTGGGGTTCAAAACCTGCTGGGGTCACGTACACAAAAATGTATCAATTCAATTTAATTTTTTTTACTTCCATTTTTGAAACTATTTGGAACTATTTAAAGATGATCAATTGAAAATAACCTTTTTAAACAACAACACAGTGGACACCACGCCACTGTTTTTGGTAAACAGCTGAGGGACGGGGCTGGAAAAATGTAAACACTCTCAAATTCATAGAGAGAGATATGTATGCAAGGACTGACCATCCACAAGATCAAAATGATAGTTTTAACCATCTGAGGCTATATGGTGTTTGTTTACAATTCCATCGTGAAACAAGCTGACATTTTGGGTTGTGTTGGGGTTAGACGGTTAAACTAAGCTCATGAGTCATTTACAGTATAAATTATATTCTTCAAAAATCAGTGGGGAAATGTCATAAATTGTAAAGCATTTTTTTATATATTTTTTATATAGAAATCACAGATTGCGCATTTTAAATCATGCTACAGCTATATTGTGTAATTTTGGCAATTTCTTCATACAGTAGCTTCCTGTTTTTCATATTTGAGATGACTGCAAGCTTGGGCAAACTGTTGCTGCCAACCCTCAATCTCAATATAGTCCCAAATGCTACCCTATTAGCACAGTTGCCTTTACCAGGGCCCACAGGGCTCTGTTCAAACGTAGTGCACCATATATGGAATAGGGTGCCATTTGGGACTTCCCCTTTTCTAATGCACTATTTTTGCCCAGGGCCCATGGAGCAGATATACTGTATATGTTTTATTATTTACATTTTACATTTCAGTCATTTAGCAGACGCTCTTATCCAGAGCGACTTACAGTTAGTGAGTGCATACATTTTTTTTGTTTTTTTTTCATACTGGCCCCCTGTGGGAAACGAACCCACAACCCTGTCGTTGCAAACACCATGCTCTACCAACTGAGCTACACGGGACTATTATTATCACAATGTAGTTAAGTGATGACAAAGCAAGTATCACAATTCCAGAAATGTTTCAATATTTTTTGACACACAAAAACACACCCATTGTAATTAAGTAGCACAAAGAAATGTGCACCCTGTTCACAATGGTCTATTCTTTTGTGGCGCGTGAGTTTCAAGTTTGGGGAAGTTCACCCTAGCATTTCTATTGATCTGCGTGCCAGTTATGATTTTCATGTGTATTTTCGTGGAACAGTTTAATTTCAGTAACGTTTTTGTTTCTCAAAATCAACCAGCCTCTGCCAAATGGACACATTGATACACCTTGATTGGCTTAATAAATTAACGCATGGAACTAAGCAATATAGCCTATAGGCCAATGTAGCAGTAGTATAACTTCCATTGTCAACTAAGTACAAATGCATAAACCCCACAAATACAAACAGAAAATATCCTGATGAAAATGCAGGTTCTTTCAATCTCATTCTCCTCTTTACTCTACCTGTCTGCCTCCCTTTCGGTCTTGACTTGCGCTATCACTAATGAAGTGCAACGTTGTATCAAATCAATCAGTTAGTGAAGGGCAACATTGTATCAAATCAATCAGTTAGTGAAGTGCAACGTTGTATCAAATCAATCAGTTAGTGAAGTGCAACGTTGTATCAAATCAATCAATTAGTGAAGAGCAACGTCGTATCAAATCAATCAGCAATCAGTTAGTGAAGGGCAACATTGTATCAAATCAATCAACTGGGTCCGGCCAAATGAATGTATATACAGTGGGGAGAACAAGTATTTGATACACTGCCGATTTTGCAGGTTTTCCTACTTACAAAGCATGTAGAGGTCTGTAATTTTTATCATAGGTACACATCAACTGTGAGAGACGGAATCTAAAACAAAAATCCAGAAAATCACATTGTATGATTTTTAAGTAATTAATTTGCATTTTATTGCATGACATAAGTATTTGATCACCCACCAACCAGTAAGAATTCCGGCTCTCACAGACCTGTTATTTTTCTTTAAGAAGCCCCCCTGTTCTCCACTCATTACCTGTATTAACTGCACATGTTTGAACTCGTTACCTGTATAAAAGACACCTGTCCACACACTCAATCAAACAGACTCCAACCTCTCCACAATGGCCAATACCAGAGAGCTGTGTAAGGACACAGGGATAAAATTGTAGACCTGCACAAGGCTGGGATGGGCTACAGGACAATAGGCAAGCAGCTTGGTGAGAAGGCAACAACTGTTGGCGCAATTATTAGAAAATGGAAGAAGTTCAAGATGACGGTCAATCACCCTCGGTCTGGGGCTCCATGCAAGATCTCACCTCTTGGGGCATCAATGATCATGAGGAAGTTGAGGGATCAGCCCAGAACTACACGGCAGGACCTGGTCAATGACCTGAAGAGAGCTGGGACCACAGTCTCAAAGAAAACCATTAGAAACACACTACGCCGTCATGGATTAAAATCCTGCAGCGCACGCAAGGTCCCCCTGCTCAAGCCAGCGCATGTCCAGGCCCATCTGAAGTTGATGATCCAGAGGAGGAATGGGAGAAGGTCATGTGGTCTGATGACACAAAAATAGTGCTTTTTGGTCTAAACTCCACTCGCCGTGTTTGGAGGAAGAAGAAGGATGAGTACAACCCCAAGAACACCATCCCAACCGTGAAGCATGGAGGTAGAAACATCATTCTTTGGGGATGCTTTTCTGCAAAGGGGACAGGACAACTGCACCGTATTGAGGGGAGGATGGATGGGGCCATGTATCGTGAGATCTTGGCCAACAACCTCCTTCCCTCAGTAAGAGCATTGAAGATGGGTCGTGGCTGGGTCTTCCAGCATGACTATGACCCGAAACACACAGCCAGGGCAACTAAGGAGTGGCTCCGTAAGAAGCATCTCAAGGTCCTGGAGTGGCCTAGCCAGTCTCCAGACCTGAATCCAATAGAAAATCTTTGGAGGGAGCTGAAAGTCCGTATTGCCCAGCGACAGCCCCGAAACCTGAAGGATGTGGAGAAGGTCTGTATGGAGGAGTGGGCCAAAATCCCTGCTGCAGTGTGTGCAAACCTGGTCAAGACCTACAGGAAAAGTATGATCTCTGTAATTGCAAACAAAGGTTTCTGTACCAAATATTAAGTTCTGCTTTACTGATGTGTGAAATACTTATGTCATGCAATAAAATGCAAATGAATTACTTAAAAATCATATAATGTGATTTTCTGGATTTTTGTTTTAGATTCCGTCTCTCACAGTTGAAGTGTACCTATGATAAAAAATTACAGACCTCTACATGCTTTGTAAGTAGGAAAACCTGCAAAATCGGCAGTGTATCAAATACTTGTTCTCCCCACTGTATATAGGTCCGGCCGGAAGCTGACGCTAGAGAACTTGCAACATTTAATAAACTAGCCTATTCCGGGCCCTCAGAGTTTTTTGTGCTACTGAGCTCGGGACAGATACAGCTGTTTTCATGCAAAGGGAGATCAGGTATTTTATGACATTTCCACTGGATATATGCTGTCTTCAGAACATGACATTTTGCTGTTTCATACCGTGGACTGGTGTTTATCGAAAGGTAGAGTGTTGTAAAGGTCTCTGACCTCCTCGCTGTAGGCCGTCTTATCGTCGTCGGTGATTAGGCCTACCACCGTCGTGTCGTCAGCAAACTTAATGATGGTGTTGGAGTTGTTCGCGGCAACGCAGTCATGGGTGAACAAAGAGTACATGAAGGGACTAAGCATGCACCCCTGAGGGACCCCATGTTGAGGGTCAGTGTGGCGGATATGTTGTTGCCTACCCTCACCACCTGGGGGCGGCCCATCAAGAAGTCCAGGATCCAGCTGCAGAGGGAGTTGTTTAATCCCAGGGTCCTTAGTTTAGTGATGAGCTTGGAGGGCACTATGGTGTTGAACACTGAGCTGTAGTCAATGAACAGCATAGAGATTGCATCATCTGTGGATCTGTGGGGAGGTATGCGAATTGGAGTGGGTCCAGGGTGTCTGGGATGATGGTGTTGATATGAGCCATGACCAGCCTTTCAAAGCATTTCATGGCTACAGGTGTGAGTGCTATGGGGCGATAGTCATTTAGACAGGTTAACTTGGCATTCTTGGGCGCAGGGACTATGGTGGTATGCTTGAAACATGTAGGTGTTACAGACTGGGTCAGGGAGAGGTTGAAAATGTTGTTGAAGACACTTGCCAGTTGCTCAGCGCATGCTCTGAGTACTCGTCCTGGTAATTCGTCTGTGAATGCTAACCTGTTTAAAAGGTCTTAGTCATGGAGAGCGTGATCACACAGTTGTCCGGAACAGCTGGTGCTCTCCTGCATGGTTCAGTGTTGCTAGCCTCAAAGCAAGCATAAAAGGTACACTATATGACCAAAAGTATGTGGACACCTGCTCGTCGAACATCTAATTCCATAATCATGGGCATTAATATGGAGTTGGTCCCCCCTTTGCTGCTAGAACAGCCTCCACTCTTCTGGGAAGACTTTTCACTAGATGTTGGAACATTGCTGCGGGGACTTGCTTCCATTCAGCCACAAGAGCATTAGTGAGGTCAGGCACTGATGTTAGGCGATTAGGCTTGGCTCGCAGTTGGCGTTCCAATTCATCCCAAAGGTGTTCAATTGGGTTGAGGTCAAGGATCTGTGCAGGCCAGTCAAGTTCTTCCACACCGATTTCGACAAACCATTTCTGTATGGACCTCGCTTTGTGCACAGGGGCATTGTCATGCTAAAACAGCAATGGGCCTTCCCCAAACTTTTGCCACAACGTGGGAAGCACAGAATCGTCTAGAATGTCATAGTATGCTGTAGCGTTAAGATTTCCCTTCACTGGAACTAGGGGGCCTAG
The DNA here is from genome assembly GCF_020615455.1 of Coregonus clupeaformis. Taxonomy (NCBI): domain Eukaryota; kingdom Metazoa; phylum Chordata; class Actinopteri; order Salmoniformes; family Salmonidae; genus Coregonus; species Coregonus clupeaformis. The sequence continues at coordinate 398,058 of NW_025533769.1, forward strand.
CCCGAACCATAAAAAACCGTCCCAGACCATTATTCCTCCTCCACCGAACTTTACAGTTGGCACTATGCATTCGGGCAGGTAACGTTCTCCTGTTATCCGCCGAACCCAGATTCGTCAGTCAGACTGCCAGATTGTGAAGTGTGATTCATCACTCCAGAGAACACGTTTCCACTGCTCCAGAGTCCAATGACAGCGAGCTTTACACCACTCTAGCCAACGCTTGGCATTGCGCATGGTGATCTTAGGCTTCTGTGCGGCTGCTCGTCCATGGAAACCCATTTCATGAAGATCCCGACGAACAGTTATTGTAATGATGTTGCTTTCAGAGGCAGTTTGGAACTCGGCAGTGAGTGTTACAATCGAGGATAGACGATTTTTACGCGCTTCAGCACTCGGCGGTCCCGTTCTGTGAGCTTGTGTGGCCTACCACTTTGCAGCTGAGCTGTTGTTGCTCCTATACATTTCCACTTCACAATAACAGCACTCACAGTTGACCGGGGCAGCTCTAGCAGGGCAGAAATGTGACTGTTTTGTTGGAAAGGTGGCATCCTATGATGGTGCCACATTGAAAGTCACTGAGCTCTTCAGTAAGGCCATTCTACTGCCAACGTTTCTATGGAGATTGCATAGCTGTGTCCTCAATTTTATACACATGTCAGCAACGGGTGTGGCTGAAATAGCCGAATCCACTCATTTGAAGTGGTGTTCACATACTTTTGTATATATAGTGTAACTAGCTAGTCTGGTAGGCTCGCGTCACTGGACAGATCGCTGCTGGGTTTCCCTTTGTAATAGTTTGCAAGCCCTGCCACATCCAACGAGCGTCAGAACCTGTGTAGTAGGATTCGATTTTGGTCCTATATTGAAGCTTTGCCTGGTGGTTCATCCGAAGGGGTAGCAGGATTTCTTATAAAGGTCTGGATTTGTGTCCCACTCCTTGAAAGTGGCAGCTCTAGCCCTTAGCTCACTGCCGATATTGCCTGTAATCCATGGCTTCTGGTTGGGATATGTACGTCTGGTCACTGTGGGGAAGATGTCGTCGATGCACTTATTAATGATGCCGGTTACGGATGTGGTAAATTCTTCAATGCCATAGGATGAATACCAGAACATATTCCAGTCTGTTGTAGAGAAACAGTCCTGTAGCTTAACATTCACTTCATTGCACCACTTCTGTATTGAGCGCATCATTGGTACTTCCTGTTTTAGTTTTTGCTTGTAGGCAAGAATCAGGAGGATAGAGTTATGGTCAGATTTGCCAAATGGAGGGCAAGGAAGAGCTTTGTATGTGTCTCTGTGTGTGGAGTAAAGGTGATTTAGAGTTTTTTTCACTTTCAGTTGCACAGGTGACGTGCTGGTAGAAATGAGGTAAAACAGATTTCAGTTTTCCGCCGCCACCGTTCTGTCCTGCCGGTGTATAGAAAAAACTGCTGGATTCATATTTACCATGTACTTGTTCAGCCACGACTCTGGGCATACTTGTATTTCACTGTACAGCCTTACCTATGGATTGTGGATCAATGAAAGGGGGTGTCAGTCTACTCAGTTACACACACAGAACACAACTGTGAAGTGTTTACACAAATATTAGGATTGTGGGTTAGTTAGATCACAAACATGTCTAAACTACAGTTGTTGAGTGAAAACAGAAAGAAGACAAAGGACAAAGAGATCTGTCAGAAGATGGGAACAACAAGCAGGATCATGTGTACATCACTGTTACGAAATCAAAGCATCGCTGAATCATCCATGCTGTGGGTTTCAGATAAATAGAAGCATCATTTACTTTTTTAAAAGTTCAGTGTAGGAGGAAATGGACTTGTGGAAGTGACTCAATACTGTGGAAGAGCCACAACTAATGTTTACTCATAGTGACGCAAGAAAACATACCGATTTCGAATGATTCACAGCTGTAATTGCAGCAAAAGGTACTTCCACCAAGTATTAACTCAGAGGGGTGGAGACGTATCCAATTATGATATTTCAGTTTTCTTTGTTCTCTAACTTTCTTTCACTTAGAAAATGTGCAGTATGTTGTGTAGATCTGTAGAAAAGAAATCGAATTAAACCCTTTGAAGATGTCATTTTAAGGCAGCAAAATGTGGAAAAAAATATCAAGGGGGTGTAGACTTTCTATAAGCACTGTCCTGTAGCATAGTAGGTCTATAAAAACCAGCCACGACACCGACGTCTTGCTTCCAGACAAGCTAAACACCTTCTTTGCCCTTTTTGAGGATAACACAGTGCCACTGACGAGGCCCACTAACAAGGACTGTGGCCTCTCCTTCTCCGTGGCCGATGTGATTAAGACATTTAAGCATGTTAACCCCCACAAGGCTGCCGGCCCAGACGGCATCCCTAGCCACGTCCTCAGAGCATGCGCAGACCAGCTGGCTGGTGTGTTTACGGACATATTCAATCTCTCCCTTTCCCAGTCTGCTGTTCCCACATGCTTCAAGATGGCCACCATTGTTCCTGTACCCGAGAAAGCAAAGAAAACTGAACTAAATGACTATCGCCCTGTAGCACTCACCTCTGTCATCATGAAGTGCTTTGAGAGACTAGTCAAGGATCATATCACCTCTAGCTTACCTGTCACCCTAGACCCACTCCAATTTGCTTAACGCCCCAATAGATCCACAGACGATGCAATCGCCATCACACAGCAAACTGCCCTATCCCATCTGGACAAGAGGAATACCTATGTAAGAATGCTGTTCATTGACTATAGCTCAGCATTCAACACCATAGTACCCTCCAAGCTCATCATTAACCTTGAGGCCCTGGGTCTGAACCCTGCCCTGTGCAACTGGGTCCTGGACTTCCTGACGTGCCGCCCCCAGGTGGTGAAGGTAGGAAACAACATCTCCACTTCGCTGATCCTCAACACTGGGGCCCCACAAGGGTGCGTGCTCAGCCCCCTCCTGTACTCCCTGTTCACCCATGACTGCGTGGCCAAGCATGCCTCCAACTCAATCATCAAGTTTGCAGACGACACAACAGTAGTAGGCTTGGTTACCAACAATGATGACACCGCCTACAGGGAGGAGGTGAGGGCTCTGGGAGTGTGGTGCCAGGAAAATAACCTCTCACTCAACATTAACAAAACAAAGGAGATGATCGTGGACTTCAGGAAACAGCAGAGGGTGCACCCGCCACTCCTCATCGATGGGACCGCAGTGGAGAAGGTGGAAAGCTTCAAGTTCCTTGGCGTACACATCACCGACAAACTTAAATGGTCCACCCACGCAGACAGTGTGGTGAAGAAGGAGAAACAGAGCCTCTTCAACCTCAGGAGGCTGAAGAAATTCGGCTTAGCACCTAAAACCCTCACAAACCTTTACAGATGAACAATTGAGAGCATCCTGTCGGGCTGTATCACCGCCTGGTACGGCAACTGCACCGCCCGCAACCGCAGGGCTCTCCAGAGGGTGGTGCGGTCTGCCGAACGCATTACCGGGGGTAAACTACCCGCCCTCCAAGACACATACAGCACCCGATGTCACAGGAAGGCCAAAAAGATCATCAATGACATCAACCACCCGAGCCACTGCCTGTTCACCTCGCTATCATCCAGAAGGCGAGGTCAGTACAGGTGCATCAATGCTGGGACCGAGAGAATGAAAAACAGCTTCTATCTCAAGGCCATCAGACTGTTAAATAGCCATCACTAGCACATTAGAGGCTGCTGCTGCCTATTGAAATCACTGGCCACTTTAAGAAATTGAACACTAGTCACTTTTATAATGTTTACATATCTTGCACTACTCATCTCATATGTATATACTGTATTCTATTCTATAATATTCTACTGTATCTTAGTCTGTCATTGCTTGTCCATATATGTGTATATATTCTTAAATCCCATTCCTTACTAGTTTTGTGTGTTTTAGGTATATGTTGTGAAATTGTTAGATATTACTTGTTAGATATTACTGCACTGTCGGAGATAGAAGCACAAGCATTTCGCTACACCCGCTATAACATCTGCTAAACACGTGTATGTGACAAATACAATTTGATTTGATTTGATTTAATATGTTACACCAAAAACACCTCCTCAGTCATTTCTTATCTGAAGAACTCAACAGCACTGTAGGCAGGATATATGCTTTGATTGAAACAAAATAGGCCTACAAGAAAGGCTAATAGTTATGTTATAATAATAATAATAATAATATAATATGCCATTTAGCAGACGCTTTTATCCAAAGCGACTTACAGTCATGCGTGCATAAATTTTTTGTGCATGGGTGGTCCCGGGGATCGAACCCACTACCTTGGCGTTACAAGCGCCGTGCTCAACCAGCTGAGCTACAGAGGACCACGATGTTAACACCATCAGGGTTGATTACCTCACAAAACAGTAATTCAAGAAGATCTAAATGCATATTCCCATGAAAATGATTGAGATGATGTCACGAATTCAGCCGAGGCTGCCCCTCCTCCTTGCTCGGGCAGGTTTCGGCGTTCGTCGTCACCGGTCTTCTAGCTGCCACCAATCCATGTTTCTTTTCCCATTTGTTTTGTCTGTATTGTACACACCTGGTTCCCATTATGTTGTCATCAGTTCCCTGTTTAACCCTCTGGTTCCCTCATGATTTTGTGCGTGTTTGTTTTATGTTTCGTGTCAGACGTCTGTGAGCTGGTGTGTTTTCGCTGCGTGGAAAGTGATGTCCTATTTCCTTTTTAGAGTAAAGTATGTTTTTACTCAGTTCTGTGTCCTGCACCAGACTCCGTCCTCCCGCTACACTGACACCCTGACAGAAACATGCACCTACTATGGAGTCAGCAGGTGCATCCAGTCCTCCGTTACCGGTGGAGGAGCGCGTCCAGCAGCACGCGACGATGCTACACAAGCTTGGCACAGCCATGGATCGCGTGCTGCACACGATGGAGCGATAGGAGAGGGGGGTTATCCCACACCCCTATCTACTTCACCTCCACCCACACCGCTGTCCACCCCTCCGTTACCTGGACCCAGTGGGATTCGGCTCTCGCTCCCGAGGGCATATGAAGGGAGGGCTGCCGGGTGCCAGGGGTTCCTGCTCCAGGTGGAGCTCTACCTGGCGACCGTCCACCCGGCTCCCTCGGGATACGAGAACGTGTCCGCCCTCATCTCCTGTCTGTCGGGGAAAGCGCTGGAGTGGGCCAACGCCGAATAAGGAGGAATAGACGCTACGTTGGTTCGCTACGAGGACTTCACCCGCCGCTTCCGGGCGGTATTCGATCATCCACCGGAGGGGAGAGCGGCGGGGGAACGCTTGTTCCAGCTCAGACAGGGGATGAGGAGCGCACAGGACTTCGCCCTGGACTTCAGGACCCTGGCTGGGGATGGCGCGGGATGGAACGAGAGGGCCCTGATCGACCATTACCGGTGCAGTCTCCGTGAGGACGTTTGTCGGGAGCTGGCCTGCAGGGGCACCACCCTCACCCTCGACAAGCTGGTGGATTTATCCATCCGGCTGGATAACCTGTTGGCCACCCGAGGATGCTCGAATTTGGTTCTGTCCGTTCCATGTCTACACCTATGGAGCTCGGAGGTGCTGCCCCTAGGGTGACCGGAGGGGGGGCCGTTTCCTGCACCAACTGTGGCAGCAGAGGGCACACTGCTGGGGGGTTCCCCAGGGAGTCGAGGCAGCAGGCAGGGCACTGGTGGATCATCCCAGGTGAGTAGGCACCTGACTCACCCAGAGCTCCCTGTTACGCACATGTGGTTAAGCATAGAATTTCCTGAGTTTTCCCCGCATTCCCATCATAAGTTACTAGTAGATTCAGGAGCAGCTGGGAACTTTATTGACTGTTCATTTTCCTGTCGATTAGGGATCCCTGTTGATCCTGTTGATGTGCCCTTCCCTGTACATGCCTTAGATAGTCGTCCTTTAGGGTAGGGTCTGATCAGGGAGGTCACAGATCCACTATGCCTGAAAACGCAGGAGGGTCATGAGGAGAGAATTAGTCTCTTCCTGATCGATTCTCCTGCGTTTCCTGTGGTGTTGGGGCTTCCCTGGTTGGCCGCTCATGACCCCACTATTTCGTGGCAACAGAGGGCTCTCAAGGGATGGTCACGTCAGTGCTCAAGGAGGTGTGTAGGTGTTTCCATAGGTGCAACCACAGTGGAAAGTCCAAACCAGGTCTCCACTATGGCTATGGAAACATATGTCTCCGAATCTCTGGGACAGGGATACATTCGGTCTTCCACTTCACCTGCCTCCTCGAGTTTCTTTTTTGTGAAGAAGGATGGAGGTTTACGCCCGTGCATTGACTATCGAGTTCTTAATCAGATCACTGTAAAGTACAGTTACCCACTGCCTCTTATAGCCAGTGTGACAGAGTCATTGCATGGGGCGCACTTCTTCACCAAATTTGATCTCAGGAGCGCTTACAACCTGGTGCGTATCCGGGAGGGGGATGAGTGGAAGATGGCATTTAGTACCACCTCTGGGCACTATGAGTACCTCGTCATGCCATACGGGTTGATGAATGCTCCTGCAGTCTTCCAATCCTTTGTTGATGAGATTTTCAGGGACCTGCACGGGCAGGGTGTAGTGGTGTATATAGATTACATTCTAATATACTCCGCTACATGCGCAGAGCATGTGTCCCTGGTCCGCAAAGTGCTTGGTCGACTGTTGGAGCATGACGTGTACGTCAAGGCTGAGAAATGTCTGTTCTTCCAACAGACCATCTCCTTCCTAGGGTACCACCTGTCTGCGTCAGGGGTTGAGATGGAGAATGACCGCATTGCAGCCGTGCGTAATTGGCCGACTCCAACCACGGTAAAGGAGGTGAAGCGGTTCTTAGGGTTTGCCAACTACTACCGGAGGTTTATCCGGGGCTTTGGTCAGGTAGCGGCTCCCATTACCTCCTTGCTGAAAGGGGGACCAGTGCGACTGCAGTGGTCAGCTGGGGCAGACAGGGCTTTTGGTCACCTGAAGGCTCTGTTAACCTCGGCTCCCGTGCTGGCGCATCCTGATCCCTCCTTGGCATTCATAGTAGAGGTAGATGCGTCCGGGGCTGGGATAGGAGCTGTTTTGTCTCAGCGCTCGGGTACAAAAAGTGAGCATGAGAGGGGGGTGACCCGGGGAGAGAGGGGTTAATTTCCTGAAATTTTACACATTTTGCCATAAGGAGTAGAGAAAATGTTGCCGTGTAAAGCAAGCTTTCTGCAATTCTAACCATTTTGCCATGGACTAGAGAGACATTTTTGCATTTTTAAAGCACATTTCCTGCAATTCTACACATTTTGTCAAGACTTATGACATGTTAATGATATATGAGTGAGAGTGACAAAATAAGTAAATGGGGTCCCCCGGGAGGCCAGGGCCCCTGGGAACATATCCTATGTGCCCGGTCGGTATTCGGCCATGATTGCAAAGAGTTTAGATAGCTGGCTAGACTAACTGACAATCTAAAAATTGTTAGCAGACAAGGCTAGTAGAGTGACTGACGTAACAAGAGAAAAACTGCTGATGCACAACCAAATTTCCAAATTGCCCATTGTGTATTCACATTGTGTATTCTCTACTAAGTTGAGACCCCGACTGAGTGGTTGCTTTCTCAGATCTGTTTTCAAATAGTTTTAAAGAGTTGTCATTTTTTGGGATCTGTATATAAACTGTTGTAGTGACCTCCAAATAAACTATTTCTTCCCCCGGAAAAATACAGTGAGGGAAACAAGTATTTGATCCCCTGCTGATTGTGTATGTTTGCCCACTGACAAAGAAATGATCAGTCTATAATTTTAATGGTACGTTTATTTGAACAGTGAGAGACAGAATAACAACAAAAAAATCCAGAAAAACGCATGTCAAAAATGTTAGAAATTGATTTGCATTTTAATGAGGGAAATAAGTGTTTGACACCCTCTCAATCAGAAAGATTTCTGTTTCCCAGGTGTCTTTTATACAGGTAACGAGCTGAGATAAGGAGCACACTCTTAAAGGGAGTGCTCCTAATCTCAGTTTGTTACCTGTATAAAAGACACCTGTCCACAGAAGCAATCAATCAATCAGATTCCAAACTCTCCACCATGGCCAAGACCAAAGAGCTCTCCAAGGATGTCAGGGACAAGATTGTAGACCTACACAAGGCTGGAATGGGCTACAAGACCATCGCCAAGCAGCTTGGTGAGAAGGTGACATCTGTCACGGTTTCGGCCGAGGCGGCTCCTTCTCCTTCTTCGGGCAGGCTTCGGCGGTCGTCATCTCCGGAGTACTAGCTGCCAGCGTTCGATGTTTCATGTTTGATTGGTTTTGTCTGTTTGTTACACCTGTTCATTGTTAAGTGTTCATTAGGCATCCTATTTAGTTCTCTTGTGTTTGGTCAGGTGTTGTGTGTAATTGTTCGATGTCACGTGTAGATGTTGTTCCGCTGTTCTGTGCTCTCTGTATTTCATTTTGTTTGAGAGAGTCCTGCACGTTGTGCGCATTTTACTTTGGATATTCCAGTGTGCGTATGTTTCGCCTGTGGCCTGTTGCCGTGTTGGCTTGTACTGTCGGACTTCACTAAAGACATCTGTTTTTTGAATCTCTGTGTCCTGCGTGTGATTCCACGTTCCCTCTACACTCAACCCTGACAGAATTACACACCATCTCTATGGAATCAGCAGGAGCACCCGCACTCACTGAGATCATTGAGGAGCGCCTTCGTGGTCAGGAGGACAGAATCAACCAAATCGGCACGCCCTGGACCGAGTGATGAACACCCTCCATCGATGGGAGACCAGCGGGGTACCCACACCCCCACCTACCGCACCATCACCATCGGTCAGCCCGCCCGTCCAACTTCCGGAACCCAGTGGCATTCGGCTCTCGCTCCCGAGGGCGTATGACGGCACCGCTGCCGGGTGTCAGGGGTTCCTGTTACAAGTTGAACTCTACCTCGCCACCGTACACCCGGCGCCCTCGGGACACGAGCGTTTCCCGCCTCATCTCCTGTCTCACCGGCAAGGCGTTGGAGTGGGCCAACGCCGAATGGAGGAGAATAGACGCCGCTACTATCACCTATGCGGAGTTCTCCCGCCGCTTCCGTGCAGTGTTCGACCATCCACCAGAGGGGAAGGCGGCGGGGGAGCGTCTATTCTACCTCCGGCAGGGGATGAGGAGCGCTCAGGAGTTTGCACTGGAGTTCCGGACTCTAGCGGCAGATGCAGGGTGGAATGAGCGGGCACTCATAGACCACTTCCGCTGCAGCCTCCGGGAGGACGTCCGCAGAGAGTTCGCGTGCAGGGATACCACGCTTTCATTTGACCAGTTGGTTGACATGGCCATTCGGCTGGACACCCTGCTCGCTACCCGCGGACGTCCCAGGTGGGGGTCGCCCATTCCACCCTCCAGCACCTCCGAGCCGAGCCCGATGGAGCTCGGAGGTGCTGGCGCTAGAGGAAGGAGAAGAAGGAGCCCGAGGGGGGCCGTCCCCTGCACCAACTGTGGCCGTGGAGGGCACACCGCGGCTAGGTGCTGGGGAGGGTCCCCTGGTGGAGGAGAAGGCAGGCCACACATTGGGGAGTCCTCCCAGGTGAGTAGGCGCCCCACTTACCCAGAGCTTTCTGTCGTACACATAACCATACCTGTTTGTTTTCCACAGGTTGCACCTTGTTCCCAGCATAAGGCGCTAGTAGATTCAGGCGCAGCTGGGAATTTTGTAGATCGCAAATTCTGTGTAGAGTTAGGGATTCCCCTCCTTCCGGTAAATAATCCTTTCCCTGTACATGCCCTAGATAGTCGTCCGTTAGGATCCGGGTTGACTAGGGAGGTCACAGCGCCACTTAGGATGGAGATGCAGGGGGGTCATGAGGAGACGATTCAGCTCTATCTGATCGACTCTCCTGCGTATCCGGTGGTACTGGGGCTTCCCTGGTTGATTACCCATGATCCTACTATTTCGTGGCGAGAGAGGGCTCTTAAAGGGTGGTCTGCTCAGTGTGAGGGGCTATGTCTGGGTGTTTCCGTAGGGGCGACCTCGGTGGAGAGTCCGAACCAGATGCCCGCATTGCACATTCCCCCCGAGTATGAGGATTTGGCACTCGTGTTTAGCAAGACAAGAGCGGCACGGTTGCCACCTCATAGACAGGGGGATTGTGCGATAGACCTCCAGGCAGGAGCTGCGCTCCCGCGGAGCCATGTGTATCCATTGTCACAGGAGGAGAAGAGGGCAATGGAGACATACATTGCCGAGTCTCTGAGACAGGGATACATACGGCCCTCCACTTCACCCGCGTCCTCGAGCTTCTTTTTTGTGAAGAAAAAGGATGGAGGTTTGCGCCCGTGTATTGATTACCGCGGTCTAAATCAGGTTACTCTGAAATATAGTTATCCACTTCCGCTGATTGCGACTATGACGGCGTCATTACACGGTGCACGGTTCTTCACAAAATTGGACCTCAGGAGCGCATATAACTTGGTGCGCATTAGAGAGGGCGATGAATGGAAGACAGCATTTAGTACTACCTCCGGTCATTACGAGTATCTCGTCATGCCATACGGGTTAATGAATGCTCCATCAGTCTTCCAATCCTTTGTAGATGAGATTTTCCGGGACATGCAGGGGCAGGGAGTAGTGGTGTACATAGACGATATTCTGGTGTACAGTTCTACCCGGGCCGAACATGTAGCCCTGGTGTGCAGAGTATTGAGGAGGTTGTTGGAGCATGACCTGTATGTCAAAGCCGAGAAATGTCTGTTCTACCAGGAGTCGGTCTCCTTTTTGGGTTATCAGTTGTCTGCGTCAGGGGTGAGGATGGAGGTTGACCGTGTGTCAGCCGTGCGTAATTGGCAAACCCCAACCACGGTTAAAGAGGTGCAGCAGTTCTTGGGTTTTGCGAATTACTACCGGAGGTTTATCCGGGGTTTTGGACAGGTGGCAGCTCCCATAACGTCCCTTCTGAAGGGGGGTCCAGTGCGCTTGCGGTGGTCAGCTGAGGCGGACAGTCCTTTTGGGAGACTGAAGGACCTGTTTACCTCGGCTCCAGTGCTGGCGCACCCGGATCCCACTTTACCATTCCAAGTGGAGGTGGACGCGTCTGAAGCCGGTATCGGGGCTGTTCTCTCACAACGGTCCGGCACACCACCTAAACTCCGCCTCTGTGCCTTTTATTCGAAAAAGCTCAGTCCGGCGGAGCATAATTATGACGTAGGGGACAGGGAGCTGTTAGCCGTGGTACAGGCCCTAAAGGTGTGGAGGCATTGGCTTGAGGGGGCTCAACACCCTTTTCTCATTCTGACTGACCACCGTAACCTGGAATACATTCGGCAGCTAGGAGACTGAATCCTCGCCAGGCTCGGTGGACTATGTTTCTAGCCCGGTTCGTGTTTAAGATCACTTACATCCCTGGGTCCCAGAACGGGAAGGCAGATGCCCTGTCTCGGTGGTATGACACGGAGGAGAGGTGCGTGGAGCCCACTCCCATACTACCTAAGTCTTGTCTGGTTGCACCGGTGGTATGGGAGGTCGATGCGGAGATCGAGCGGGCATTACGCACCGACCCTAGCCCTCCACAGTGTCCGGTGGGTCGGACGTACGTCCCGTTCGAGGTCCGGGATCGGCTTATTTATTGGGCTCACACGTCACCCTCCTCTGGGCATCCAGGTATTGGCCGGACGGTGCACTGCCTTAGCACAAAGTACTGGTGGCCAACGTTAGCCAGGGATGTGAGGATTTATGTCTCCTCCTGCTCAGTGTGTGCCCAGTGTAAGGCGCCCAGACACTTGCCCAGGGGTAAGTTACAACCCCTGCCTGTTCCACAACGACCCTGGTCTCACCTCTCGGTGGATTTTGTTACCGACCTTCCCTCCTCACAGGGGAATACCACCATCCTGGTCGTTGTGGATCGGTTCTCGAAGGCCTGTCGTCTCCTTCCCATGCCGGGTCTTCCTACTGCCCTACAGACCGCTGAGGCTCTATTTACTCACGTCTTCCGGCATTACGGGGTACCCGAGGATATAGTGTCTGATCGAGGCCCCCAGTTTACCTCCAGAGTCTGGAGAAAGTTTATGGAACGGTTGGGGGTTTCGGTGAGCCTTACCTCGGGTTACCACCCGGAGAGTAATGGGCAGGTCGAACGTGTCAACCAGGATGTGGGTAGGTTTCTGAGGTCATATTGCCAGGGCCGGCCGGAGGAGTGGGCGAGATATGTGCCCTGGGCCGAGATGGCACAGAACTCTCTCTGCCACTCCTCCACTAAACTAACCCCTTTCCAGTGTGTGTTAGGGTACCAGCCGGTTCTGGCACCTTGGCATCAGAGCCAGATCGAGGCCCCTGCGGTGGATGAGTGGGTGCGGCGCTCGGAGGAGACGTGGAACGCTGCACACGTCCATCTGCAGCGAGCCATCCGTCGACAGAAGACGAGCGCCGATCTCCACCGCAGTGAGGGGCCAGTGTACGCACCTGGAGATCGAGTCTGGCTCTCAACCAGAAACCTGCCCCTCCGCCTGCCCTGCCGGAAGCTGGGTCGGCGGTTTGTGGGGCCTTTTAAAGTCCTGAGGAGATTGAACGAGGTGTGTTACAGGTTACAACTGCCCATTGATTACAAGAATATTAACCCCTCGTTCCATGTGTCTCTCCTCAGGCCGGTGGTAGCTGGTCCACTCCAGGACTTTGAGATAGAAGAGACTCCTCCGCCCCCGTTGGACATCGAGGGGGCTCCGGCGTACACTGTTCGGGCCATCCTTGATTCGAGAAGCCGGATGGGGGGTCTCCAATATCTCGTGGAGTGGGAGGGGTACGGCCCGGAGGAGCAGTGCTGGGTGCCGAGGAGGGACATCCTAGACCCGTCTCTTCTGACCGAGTTCCATCGTGGTCATCCTACGCGCCCTGCTCCGCATCCTCCTGGTCGTCCCCGAGGCCGGGGTCGGCGCACGGCTGGAGCCGCGCGTCAAGGGGGGGGGTACTGTCACGGTTTCGGCCGAGGCGGCTCCTTCTCCTTGTTCGGGCAGGCTTCGGCGGTCGTCGTCTCCGGAGTACTAGCTGCCAGCGTTCGATGTTTAATGTTTGATTGGTTTTGTCTGTTTGTTACACCTGTTCATTGTTAAGTGTTCATTAGGCATCCTATTTAGTTCTCTTGTGTTTGGTCAGGTGTTGTGTGTAATTGTTCGATGTCACGTGTAGATGTTGGTCCGCTGTTCTGTGCTCTCTGTATTTCGTTTTGTTTGAGAGAGTCCTGCACGTTGTGCGCATTTTACTTTGGATATTCCAGTGTGCGTATGTTTCGCCTGTGGCCTGTTGCCGTGTTGGCTTGTACTGTCGGACTTCACTAAAGACATCTGTTTTTTGAATCTCTGTGTCCTGCGTGTGATTCCACGTTCCCTCTACACTCAACCCTGACAACATCAGTTGTTGCGATTATTCGCAAATGGAAGAAACACAAAATAACTGTCAATCTCCCTCGGCCTGGGGCTCCATGCAAGATCTCACGTCGTGGAGTTGCAATGATCATGAGAACGGTGAGGAATCAGCCCAGAACTACACGGGAGGATCTCAAGGCAGCTGGGACCATAGTCATCAAGAAAACATTTGGTAACACTACGCCGTGAAGGACTGAAATCCTGCAGCGCCCGCAAGGTCCCCCAAGAACACCATCCCCACCGTCAAACATGGAGGTGGAAACATTGTGCTTTGGGGGTGTTTTTCTGCTAAGGGGACAGGACAACTTCACCGCATCAAAGGGACGATGGACGGGGCAATGTACCGTGAAATCTTGGGTGAGAACCTCCTTCACTCAGCCAGGGCATTGAAAATGGGTTGTGGATGGGTATTCCAGCATGACAATGACCCAAAACACACGGCCAAGGCAACAAAGGAGTGGCTCAAGAAGAAGCACATTAAGGTCTTGGAGTGGACAGGCCAGTCTCCAGACCTTAATCCCATAGAAAATCTGTGGAGGGAGCTGAAGGTTTGAGTTGCCAAACGTCAGCCTCGAAACCTTAATGACTTGGAGAAGATCTGCAAAGAGGAGTGGAACAAAATCCCTCCTGAGATGTGTGCAAACCTGGTGGCCAACTACAAGAAACATCTGACCTCTGTGATTGCCAACAAGGGTTTTGCCACCAAGTACTAAGTCATGTTTTGCAGAGGGGTCAAATACTTATTTCCCTCATTAAAATGCTAATCAATTTATAACATTTTTGACATGCGTTTTTATGGATTTTTTTGTTGTTATTCTGTCTCTCACTGTTCAAATAAACCTACCATTAAAATTATAGACTGATCATGTCTTTGTCAGTGGGCAAACGTACAAAACCAACAGGGGATCAAATACTTTTTTTCCTCACTGTAGTTACTTTCCACAAAGTATAATTAAAACTATAGATATCTCAGGTCTGACACATACAGACACATACACACACACACACACACGCACACACACACACACACACACACACACACAAACAAAGACAAAGACTTACACATGACACAAAAACACTGAAAAATGCTAATTCATAGCAAGTCCCCGTGAAAGTTTTTTATAATGATTTTACCTTGAATGTAAATATGCAAATAGCTGTATGTGTTCAGTGTTTTTGATGTATTAATGTAATTATGTGCTTCTAACATGTCATACTGATATGGTAACCTCCTCTAAAACAGCATTGAGAAACAGTCCTCTTGTAGCTGGTCATGTACAAACCCCACCCTCTTCTACGTGTGTTTGTTTGTGTGTGTGAGTGTGCGTGTGTGGGTATGTGTGAATGGGTACGTTGTGTAAGTGTGTTCTCACATTAGAGTGTCTTTCCTCAGGACATGAGGATCCAGGGAGAAGACTCTACAGGATGGTTGCTGTGAGTTTTGGGATGCTGTGTGTTCTACAAGTCACTCTCAACATCTCCCTGAGACCAGTCTGTGAGTGTATTGTTATCTAATCATTACACTATATCAGACTTTCACAAGGTCCCAAATTCAGATGAATGTTGTTATCTGTGTAACTAAATTTCTCCTCTGTTAGACATGTTCAAGGAACTAACAAAACACATCCCAGATATTCTGTCCACTTTTAGCAGACTGTATAGACCTTCAGTTTTTAACACCTGCCAATTACAGTAGAAGTAAGAAATTGCCTTTTCACCAGTAGCTACAGTATATGTATCAATCCTTTCTAGATAACAGAGGCATCACCAAAGTGACTGCAGAGAGAGACCAGCTACAGACCAGTTACAACAACCTGACTAAAGAGAGAGACCAGCTACAGACCAGTTACAACAACCTGACTAAAGAGAGAGACCAGATACAAAAGGAGAGAGATGATCTCAAGAGAAAGTTCTCTAATCTGAGTGAGTTCACCTAATAAATGATCATAACATCACGTCTCACTTGTGTTTGTATTCTTCAATAATAGGTGCAGAATAATAAGATGGAAATTCATGTGTTTGTCTTGTAGAACAAACCTATCCTGAAGGCTGGCAGAAGTTTGGATCCAGTTGGTACTTCATCTCTACTGAGACTAAAACCTGGAGGGAGAGCAGACAGGACTGTCTGGAGAGAGGAGCAGACCTGGTCATCATAAACAGTGATAAGGAACAGGTGAGAGAGAGAGAGAGAGAGAGAGAGAGAGAGAGAGAGAGAGAGAGAGAGAGAGAGAGAGAGAGAGAGAGAGAGAGAGAGAGAGAGAGAGAGAGAGAGAGAGAGAGAGAGAGAGAGAGAGAGAGAGAGAGAGAGAGAGAGAGAGAGAGAGAGAGAGAGAGAGAGAGAGAGAGACAGACAGACAGACAGACAGACAGACAGACAGACAGACAGAGAGAGAGAGAGAGAGAGAGAGAGAGAGAGACAGAGAGAGAGAGAGAGAGAGAGAGAGAGAGAGAGAGAGAGAGAGAGAGAGAGAGCGAGAGAGAGAGAGAGAGAGAGAGAGAGAGAGAGAGAGAGAGAGAGAGAGACACAGACAGACAGACAGACAGACAGACAGACAGAGAGAGAGAGAGAGAGAGAGAGAGAGAGAGAGAGAGAGAGAGAGAGAGAGAGAGAGAGAGAGAGAGAGAGAGAGAGAGAGAGAGAGAGAGAGAGAGAGAGAGAGAGATAATTAATAATGTTGTTTTCTATCACAACAACAGACATTAATCAATAGGCTTAAAACAGTCAGTCATGTCTGGATTGGTCTGACTGACTCTGTTACTGAGGGGACCTGGAAATGGGTGGACGGCACACCACTGACCACCCCAAGGTAATATACTACTGCTCTAATAACACTGACCACCCCAAGGCAAGAGACTACTGCTCTAATAACGCTGACCACAGTGTAAGGAGTAGGACTGATTCTCTGCATTGTTCATACTCTAGGTTCTGAGAGAGAGGCCAGTCTAACTCTGTTGTTTCTACTGCAGGTATTGGGAGAGAGGAGATCCTAGTGGTGGTGTACGTGAGAATTGTGTGTTGGCCACAGGTCATCAGGCCAAGGAACATGGCAGGACTATCCATGTTCCTATAACAGATGCTGGATATGTGAGATATAGTTATCTCTCGCTCTCTCGTAGTTATCATGTTGATGGTCGTGCTGAACGTCATGATGCCAACTACAGTGCCTTCAGAAAGTATTCACACCCCTTGACCTTTTCCACATTTTGTTGTGTTACAGCATTAATTTAAAATGGATTAAATTAAGATTTTATTGTCACTGGCCTACACACAATAACCCATAATGTCAAAGTGGAAATATGTTTTTCAATTTTTTAAAACAAATTAATAAAAGATTTCAAGCTGAAATGTATTGAGTCAGTAAGTATTCAACCCCTTTGTTATGGCAAGCCTAAATAAGTTCAGGAGAAAAAAATTTGCTTAACCTTGACACATAATAAGTTGCATAGACTAACTCTGTGTTAAATACTAGTGTTTAATTAACATGAACATTTTTGAAAGACTACCTAATCTCTGTACCCCACATGTACGATTATCTGTAAGGTCCCTCTGTCGAGCAGTGAATTTCAAACACAGATTCAACCACAAAGACCAGGGAGGTTTTCCAATGCCTCGCAAAGAAGGGCATTGATTGGTAGATGGGTAAGAAAATAAAATAAAGCAGGTATTAAATATCCCTTTGAGCATGGTGAAGTTATTAATTACACTTTGGATGGTGTATCAATACCCACAGTCTCTACAAAGATATAGGTGTCCTTCCTAACTCAGTTGCCGGAGAGGAAGAAAACCCTGAGGCCAATGGTGACATTAAAACAGTTACAGAGTTGAATGTCTGTGAAAGGAGAAAACTGAGGATGGATCAACAACATCGTAGTTACTAAACTGATTGACAGAGTGAAAAGAAGGAAGCCTGTACATAATAACAAATATTTCAAAACACGCATCCTGTTTGTAACAAGGCACTAAAGTAATACTGCAAAAACTGTGGCAAAGCAATTCACTTTTTGTCCTGAATACAAAGTGTTATGTTTGTTATGTTTGGGCCAAATCCAATACAACACATCACAGAGTACCAAACTCCAGATTTTCAAGCATAGTGGTGGCTGCATCATGTTATGGGTATGCTTGTAATCGTTAAGGAGTGGGGAATTTTTCAGGATAAAAAATAAACGGAATAGAGCTAAGCACAGGAAAAATCCTAGAGGAAAACCTGGTTCAGTCTCCGTTGCACCAGACACTGGGAGATGAATTCACCTATCAGCAAGAAAATAACCTAAAACACAAGGCCAAATCTACACTGGAGTTGCTTACCAAGAAGACAGTCCCTGAGTGGCCGAGTTACAGTTTTGACTTAAATCTACTTGACCATCTATGGCAAGACCTGAAAATGGTTGTCTAGCAATGATCAACCACCGATTTAACAGAGCTTGAAGAATTTTGAAAAGAATAATGGACAAATGTTTCACAATCCAGGTGTGGAAAGACTAACAGCTGTAATCACTGCCAAAAGTCCTTCTACAAAGTATTAACTCAGGGGTGTGAATATTTATGTAAATTAGATATACGTATATATATTTCATTTTCAAAAAATTTGCTCAAATTCCTAAAAACATTATTTCACTTAGTCACTGTGGGGTACTGTGGGTAGATGGGTGAGAGAAAAAAAAATCAATTTAATCAATTTTAAATTCAGGCTGTAACACAACAGCATTTTTAATAAGTCAAGGGGTATGAATATTTTCTGAAGGCACTGTAGTGGTTAAAGTGAGCGATGAACTCACCATAGTGGTTAAATAGGGTTATTAAAGACTCGCCAATGGTCTCTTTCTCAATTCATCTTTCCTCAATTCCTCCTCGCATCCTCTCTCTCTTCGCCTCCTTCTCAAAATACATTGGAGAATACAAGCCTTGAATACCCCTTTCCATAGTTGGGTCATAATAGTTTGTCGGTCAAACCGTTCGGACCCTACAGACGTTTTCGTAAGAAGAGCGATTTTCGGGATGTCTCATGGTCTGACAAACACCACTGTAGCTCTGCCACCTTCCACCGCAGATGCGGAAGGCTGACATAGGCGGATGCGGTGGATTGAGACGCAGCCAATCTCTAAGTTAAACTGATGGATTTTGATGGGGATTTTTGTATTACGTTACTTAGATTGACGCATGGGTGCATCAGACTCTCAGGCTTTCTTTCTGTCACCCAGCATAAGTTGGAGGGAGCTGGAGTTGGATACATGCAATATCTAGTCCAGCCGAATGGGCCAGACAGCTCTCCCTCAGACACTTGCCTGGAAGCCAACAGCTCCTTTACACTTCAATAGCTTCTCTTTGTATGTTTGACATGGAGATTGGAGGAAACATTCCAGAGTGTACTAGGAAGCCAACATTAGAACTGAATATAGAACTGATGATGCAATCTCTATTGCACTCCACACTGCCCTTTCCCACCTGGACAAGAGGAACACCTACGTGAGAATGCTATTCATTGACTACAGCTCAGCATTCAACACCATAGTG
Source organism: Coregonus clupeaformis (assembly GCF_020615455.1). Classification (NCBI taxonomy): domain Eukaryota; kingdom Metazoa; phylum Chordata; class Actinopteri; order Salmoniformes; family Salmonidae; genus Coregonus; species Coregonus clupeaformis. The sequence goes on from NW_025533769.1 coordinate 416,916, forward strand.
CCCTCTAAGCTCATCACTAAGCTAAGGATCCTGGGACTAAACACCTCCCTCTGCAACTGGATCCTGGACTTCCTGACGGGCCGCCCCCAGGTGGTAAGGGTAGGTAACAACACATCTGCCACACTGATCCTCAACACGGGGGCCCCTCAGGGGTGCGTGCTCAGTCCCCTCCTGTACTCTCTGTTCACCCATGACTGCATGGCCAGGCACGACTCCAACACCATCATTAAGTTTGCCGACGACACAACAGTGGTAGGCCTGAACACCGAGAACGATGAGACAGCCTATAGGGAGGAGGTCAGAGATCTGGCCGTGTGGTGCCAGGACAACAACCTCTCCCTCAACGTGACCAAGACAAAGGAGATGATTGTGGACTACAAGAAAAAAAAGAGGACTGAGCACGCCCCCATTCTCATCGACGGGGCTGTAGTGGAACAGGTTGAGAGCTTCAAGTTCCTTGGTGTCCACATCACCAACGAACTATCATGGTCCATACACACCAAGACAGTCGTGAAGAGGGCACGACAAAGCCTATTCCCCCTCAGGAGATTGAAAAGATTTGGCATGGGTCCTCAGATCCTCAAAAAATTATACAGCTGCACCATCGAGAGCATCCTGACTGGTTGCATCACCGCCTGGTATGGCAACTGCTTGGCCTCCGACCGCAAGGCACTACAGAGGGTAATGCGTACGGCCCAGTACATCACTGGGGCAAAGCTTCCTGCCATCCAGGACCTCTATACCAGGCGGTGTCAGAGGAAGGCCCTAAAAATTGTCAAAGACTCCAGCCACCCTAGTCATAGACTATTCTCTCTACTACCGCACGGCAAGCGGTACCGGAGTGCCAAGTCTAGGTCCAAAAGACTTCTCAACAGCTTCTACCCCCAAGCCATAAGACCCCTGAACAGCTAATCATGGCTACCCGGACTATTTGCACTGCCCCCCCACCCCATCCTTTTTACGCTGCTGCTACTCTGTTAATTATTTATGCATAGTCACTTTAACTCTACCCACATGTACATATTACCTCAACTACCTCAACTAGCCGGTGCCCCCGCACATTGACTCTGCAACGGTACCCCCCTGTATATATAGTGTAGTGTCGAGTAAATGCTGGCAATTATTGCTGATAAACAAAGAAGTCCGCTCATACTGAACCTGTGATCATAAGTTTATTCATTATCACAAGCTTTCAGCATGAGTTACAGGTGTCATGACACCGGAGAGCAGTGACCTCGAATTGTAATGGCTGCTCTAACCTCCGCTTTGTCTAGCCCATACTTATAAACAATGCCAAAATATGGGTGGCTCCCTCTGCTGTCCAATCACCCGACTCCCCTGGGGCGTCACCCTACAAGTGGCTACATTTGAAATAAGACAAACATACCCTCTTTGTTCCTCTAAAACAGTCATAATCTTAATACACTACATTTCCCCCCTTCTAGACTAACTAAAAGTCTCGAAAACAAACAGAACAGGATTATGACAAGTAACAATTTATCTTATTGAGTATCTTTAACATTAAACCAAAAAAACATTATTCTCTAGAGTGTAAATACCTTTCTATGAACTATGAACAAATGTTTATGAAGTGTGAATACATTACTATGAAATATGAACAAATCTTTATGGAGTGTGAGAGCGAAAAACTGTCTGGCAGCCATCTTTCCAGATATCCATCCATCAATCAAGACAGTAAAATTCTCTCACGGTCCCTCTGCCCCAGGCAACCACCTAGATACTCCAGATAAACTCATAAATCCCTATAAATGCATTTGAAACTATGATGCAATTAAATACACATGTAAGCCCCTGCAAACAAAATACTATCCAAAAAATGTCCACACCAAGGCTGGTCAACCCATCGGACCCCATAGTGGACCTCTATCCCTGCCTAGACTCCATGTCCCTAAGCATTCACGAAATAAACAAAAACATCTAAGATCCCCACATGTATCCAATAACATCAAATATCATTCTACAAAAAGTAATACCTAAGAATATGACACAAATTAAGTATTTACACATGCAAATATGTCTATATTTCATTGCAGACACTGGAATGTAGTCCACTACACTTCATCTCCTCAGCAGTGTCGATCCAATGCATCGTTGATGATGGAATCGGCCACACCTTCCTTGTTCCATCTCCTCCAGTCATTCTCCTTTCATATTGTCCCTTCATATTGTCCTTGTTTGAGTATTTCAATCTCTACATTTTCCCCCAAATGCTTCTGGAAGAAAAGAAAAGACCAAACAGTATCTTTTGCAAAACAACACTTTCAAATTAAACATCAAGATCAACTAAGAATATACAAATTATATATAAATGATGTATGAATCACATTAATCCAATCCCCCCCTTTGATTCATAAAATCATACTAAAATCACACTAATATTGATTTTTTTTTTGAAAAATGATCAAATAATCAAAAAGGATATTTATCCATTAATACTCCATCCAGACCCCCTTGTCCATCTTCATCCAGATCAGGAACAGTCAACAACGGCATCTGAGTGTTGTCTCCAGGCATCACAACTCCAACCTATCTCAATATCATAGCTTTCTCAAAGGTCAGTAACAAATTACAAACATCACACACAGTGCTATCAAAGCTGCTATTAAAATGTAATCCATCACTGCTCCTACTGGCCTAACTGATCTTGCAACCAAGTCTTCGCTGACCATCCAGCTCCTTCAGATCTACCAAACGCATCCCTTATATTCTTCAATGCATCTATAACTATCTGGAATCAAAGTATATGTAATATTATCAATATGATCTTCCCAAATATTACACCATACCATGGAAAAAGTCACCCTTCTCTCTTAGACTTATACTCCAATGATATGCTTCAAGACTATGAAATGTCGCCATGTCCCTTTTCACCCTATTTCCAAATCTAGATTTATCTGTGTCCGGTGCTACCCCTCTTTTAATGGTAAAAGCCTCATATGGAAACTTCAACGTTGACATGTAACAACATCCTGTCCATCCATAGGGTAAGAATATATACGCTTTATCACCACAAACCCTCCAAATATCTCTAAAATTCCCAATAGTCACATTGTCAGTCAAAAGCTAATCTTTTAACCATCAAAGTCCTGCTCTTCTTACTAACTGGAACATAAAAAGTAACATTGTATTTCTCATTACTACCCTTAAGGTCATGCATACCCAAAGTTATCATATAATCATCACAATCTGATATTCCCATAAACATACCCCTTACATCATATGTTTTATTAGAACAAAAACAACTTTTAACCCTCAATGGTTTCACCTCCAATGCATCAGGGTTCGCTGTCACCTGATTTTCCTTCCCATCTAACAAATTCCCATAGGGTAATTCATTTAACAAAGAACACCTAAACCTAGGCTTAAACAAATGTTTTGACAACGACATTACTTTATCTGTTAATGATTGTTGTTGATACAATAGCTATGACAAAGCATAAGATTGATACATACTTGATAGAGGTCGAGCGACCGTCTCTAAAATGTTTGGTGCTGGAATTCTCAACAGACATGGACCCTCAAGATTCCTCACTGATCTTACAGAATGAGCTAGCTGCTGGAACCAAAGATTCCTACCTGCCCATCTATCTTTAATTTCACAACAGAAGAATCAAACCCATATGCATTTAGTTTCTCTCTTCCCTAACGAGCGGTACTGATCAGATACCTCTCCCTGTCTGTCATTAAAATCAAAGACCTCATCCTGTACCTCCATGATAGTATCCTTCACTATTTCAGATGAATCTATATTGTTCTCTACCACTATCTGCTCTCCTATTTTAACCCTATCTTACTACCATTGACAGCACTCTCCATCCGTATCATAAAAACAGCGTTCCCCTAAAATTGGTGCTGGAGCTATTGCTTCCCTTATAATCAAATGCGATATATTTATGGCTTTAATAACTATCAATGTTGAAAGAGTTAAATTGCTTCTCACTGTTGTTTTAATAGACTGACGTGTTAATGTCATTATTGTTACTTCATCTAGTTTCCCCAAAGCTTTGAACTCTTTGCTTGTACTTCCATCTATCACCACTAGTGTCAAATGACGTAAAGTAACTTACATTCACTCTCTCTTCCTACTCTAAACCCTCACTTTCAAACTTTTGATTATAACAAAATACACCCACAATTACCTTGATCTTCCTGCTGGGAACTGTAAATATAGATACTCAATCACCCTCAATCTTCTCTTATCATTCAGCAACGCATACTTTCTCAATGCATCTGCTCCTAACAGATCTAAACTCCTACCATATCTATCTTCCCACTAAACTCTAGAATGTCCTTCACCACTGTTCTCTCTCTCTTACTACTAACTACCATTGAAACTTAGCTTACTGTCTTAGAGTTCCTTCAACCCTAGTTCTCCTAACTTTTTTTTAATCTAATCTTTTCTCCTAACCTTTAAAAACCTTTCCACTGATTTATTCACAAAATCCCTTTACCACCAATTTTTTGAATATGTGATTGGGAAGTCCACACCTGCTTCTGACTTCTTCACACACAGACTTGGCAAACGACTAAACACCTTTTAGCCTAGCCTGAAATCTCTTGGTGTAGGAATGTAACCCAGAATAAAAGTCACCCCTTTTAACTTTATTTTTCAGACAGATTGTCTAATAGGCAGTCTAATAGAGTATCATCCTTCCTATGATATTATCTTTTTAAGCAAATATGATTCCCAAACCCCTATTCTTTAAGATATTCTACCAGACAGCCGTTTAGTGTACATCTTATTGTACAGTTCAATTTACACCATGCATCTCTTCCCAACAATGCAATAGGTATATGTTCTGATACCAGTATGGGTATTTTAATTTGCCTTTGATTTTTATAGAAGAGCTCAATTGGTTCCTTAAGAGTAATTAGCTGTTTTACTCCCTCAAATCCCTATCCTAATTAGTTCATTTTACATAGTGAGATGTTTAACCTCTTTAGGCTCAACACAGATAAAGTTTTTCCACTATTCACCATCATTTCTCATAGTCCTCTGTTTTCACTTCAATTGTTGGATATTTTCCCTTCTTCTCTAATCGGTGCTATCAGCTGACACCCCCCTTCGTATCTTCTAGGCACTCTAGAATCCTTGCTCTGGACCCCTGTAGGGGTTCACCTGTCCATAAGTATAACACTCTTCTGAAAGTTGCTGGAAGTGTAGCTGGAATCTTCCTCCTCCTTCTAAGCCTTCTCGTCCTCTTCCTCTCCAATTCTGTGTCTGTCCAGAAACTGGCTGTGGATATGCAACACCTGGTACCGCCCTTGGTGGCTGGTACAATTGCATTTGATATTGTTCAGTTGAAGCTGTAGCAGTGATTGTTGATTTGGTTCACTCTGATTCTTCATAACCAAAGCTCCTCTTCTCCACCAGTTGTAAGTTGTATTTGATTGAGTTTTCTGAGAGTTTCTTGATCCTGTTTTTTCTTGCTGTTGACATATCAGTATTCTTCAACAGCTTATATTCTAAGTTCTGTCCCCGAAATATCATCTTCCATCATCTTCTTACTAGTGGCCTTTTCCCTTGGCCTCACTGTATTCTTCTCCTCCAATTCTTGGGATCCTTTTCTCAGCAGTTTTTTCTTCTCTTCATCTTTATCTTCATCTTTCCGAACCTCATTCTTCTCTTAGTTTCCAGACATCTCGGTTTTTTCTTACTTCTGGAGTTTTGGATTCATCTTCATTGTCGTTTCTGCTTGTCGTCTATCTATTATTTGTTCATCTTCATCTCTGATGCAATAATCACCCTGCTGGATGATCACTGGAAGCTGAGGATAAACATCCCTAAGCTCTACTTCCCTCTCATAAGGTGACGGATTTTTTGCTGAATCCGTATGTGAGAAAGGTGTACTAACTTCTGCCATTAGTTTTTCTGTCGCCTTCTCTTCCTTCACAATTTTCTTTATACCTTTGTTGATCTTATCGCTGGAATCTTTTATCAGTTTTTGTTTGAGATTGAAGGGCAACTTTTGTTTCATTTGCCGGATAACCTAGCAATACTTTAGTTAAAGGATTATTATTTTGTACTATATCAACAGGTGTAATCACCTTCATAGTCCTGATATCTTTTTCCCATTGTACCAACTCTTTTATATTCCTTTATTGTGAATTATCTTATTTTAGACTATATAGCCTATGGCTTCCCCCCTTTAATTATTAATATAAACTAAACAACCCAAAAAAAAAAAAAAAATTTTTTTTTTAAATCAATCAACTAAAATATGAATATTAAAATATTCAATTCAAAATTTTATTTAAAAAATATATTTAATTCAATTAAAAAAATCAATTAAAATTATGAATAATTAAAACCAATTTTTTATTTCCTTATCCTATCTTACCAATTTAGCAATTAGTGGCTATCTTACCACAACCCATCAGGAAAGAAAATGCAAGTAGTCAACTTTAGACTACAATCCTCAAAACCCCCTTGCTTTTGTAATCAACCCAAGTGATGCACAGAAACTCCCAAATGCAAATTTTAATGAATGAGTATTTTGCCAAGCCTCTGCGAAATTGTCATAAAATCACATATCCTGTAGGGGAAGATTTTGTGAACAGAACAGTACCAAAAGAAACCTCTTGACTCGATCCTCTGTCGCGTCACGTGATGTATACATCAGCACTTCCTGTATCTCTTTCTTTCTCCCTCTCTCGCCTGTCGTCTCGTCCTATTGTTCCTCTCATATGACAAAAGAACAGAGACACAGAAAAAGATTTTAGCAGTCATGAGTTATCCATATTCAATATTCCCCCACTCATATTCACTCTAAGATTTAACTCAGGACTAAATAGCTCAATAACATTTTTATTTATTTTAATCCGTCATTTAATTCAATTTATTATAATCCGTCAACATATATCTAATTTATAAATTCACTACATCCTAACAACTAGTTTCATTTTCAAACCACAGCTGCTTTTAACAACTAGAAGATTCGTGTCCAAATCTCCCCTTTTTCTGTGTTTCTCTGTCTCCCCCTGCAGCCCAGTCTAACAGAAATATGACCAATTTACCCACAATCCCGTGTTGTAGTTTTACTATACCCTCGTGTTGTAGTCTAGTGCCGTAAAACAAAACGTGTCCTAATCTCGTGCCATAAACTCCCCCGTTTTGTAGTGTAGTGTCGTAAAATTAAACGCATTGTAGTTTAGTAAAATCACACGCATGCGCATTACATTCAGAAATACAATTTCACCGTGGACGGGCGATTTTCTACTCTCTCCCCAAACCCAAACAGACAGTTTAACAGTCCTGCTGTCAAACAACATTTAACAGAGCTCACAGAGCATAGTACCGAAATTCTACACACACAGACATAATTTAAGAGGCTTTATCCCATCGCAGTGGACCTCTACGGTCACATGTTCGCATGCAGCAGATAGCATTTAGCCTTAGCATTTAGCATTAGCCTGTAAGTACCATGTGGCATGAAAACAATGCACCCGACATTGCGTCTTTAATTAATTTTTCCTTTTTCCTATAACTTTAGGCTGCCGTGAGTTATGAATATTCTATGAGAGGTTACGTCAGACAAATGCTTCGTCAACCACCAGCTGAGAGATAACATCAATAGAATGTATATTCCAAAACCCCGTGTTCCCAGAACACACCTAATCACACCGAATGCGTTTTTAGGATTTATGGCCCACCATAGGGGTCGCCTCGTTTGTTCCGAGGGCTTATCAAATCCTGCAATGTCCTAACTTGTATACATATCTTGGCCTTATTCACTTTCATCGATTGTTCTTGACTTACTATTCAAGCAACACATCTCTATAGCCAATCTATAGGCTCTCCCCCCCTTTTGCGCTGTTTACCAGTGCAATTTTTTTTTGAATGGTTAGCCAGACTCCCAGTTCTCAGCAATAAAGCAACACAAAGCACACTTCGGTCCTAACGGTACATCACTCCAGTGTACACAAACAGCATCCAAACTAACAACCTCCCAAAGCTGTGAGAAAAAAACTCACCCTTTTCTGGCCATGACTTCAGAAGGAGTTAGCTTGGCGGCTGAATGAAACAAAGAATAGATGAAGTCCTTCCCTTTTCGTGACGCCATTTGTAGTGTCGAGTAAATGCTGGCAATTATTGCTGATAAACAAAGGAGTCCGCTCATACTGAACCTGTGATCATAAGTTTATTCATTATCACAAGCTTTCAGCATGAGTTACAGGTGTCATGACACCGGAGAGCAGTGTCCTCGAATTGTAATGGCTGCTCTAACCCCCGCTTTGTCTAGACCATACTTATAAACAATGCCAAGATATGGGTGGCTCCCTCTGCTGTCCAATCACCCGACTCCCCTGGGGCGTCACCCTACAAGTGGCTACATTTGAAATAAGATAAACATACCCTCTTTGTTCCTCTAAAACAGTCATAATCTTAATACACTACAATAGCCTCCCTACTGTCACTTTATTTTACTTCTGCTCTTTTTTTTCTCAACACTTTTTTTTGTTGTTGTTTTATTTTTACTTTTTTTGTTTAAAATAAATGCACTGTTGGTTAAGGGCTGTAAGTAAGCATTTCACTGTAATTACATTTTACATTTTAGTCATTTAGCAGACGCTCTTATCCAGAGCGACTTACAGGAGCAATTAGGGTTAAGTGCCTTGCTCAAGGGCACATTTACGTCATTTAGCAGACGCTCTTATCCAGAGCGACTTACAAATTGGTGCATTCACCCTAGAGCCAGTGGGATAACCACTTTCCTTTTTTTTATTTTTTTATTTTTTTTTTTGGGGGGGGGGGGGGGTAGAAGGATTACTTTATCCTATCCCAGGTATTCCTTAAAGAGGTGGGGTTTCAAATGTCTCCGGAAGGTGGTGAGTGACTCCGCTGTCCTGGCGTCGTGAGGGAGCTTGTTCCACCATTGGGGTGCCAGAGCAGCGAACAGTTTTGACTGGGCTTTGCGGGAACTATGCTTCCGCAGAGGAAGGGGAGCCAGCAGGCCAGAGGTGGATGAACGCAATGCCCTCGTTTGGGTGTAGGGACTGATCAGAGCCTGAAGGTACGGAGGTGCCGTTCCCCTCACTGTTCCATAAGCAAGCACCATGGTCTTGTAACGGATGCGAGCTTCAACTGGAAGCCAGTGGAGTGTGCGGAGGAGCGGGGTGACGTGAGAGAACTTGGGAAGGTTGAACACCAGATGGGCTGCGGCATTCTGGATGAGTTGTAGGGGTTTAATGGCACAGGCAGGGAGCCCAGCCAACAGCGAGTTGCAGTAATCCAGACGGGAGATGACAAGTGCCTGGATTAGGACCTGTGCCGCTTCCTGTGTAAGGCAGGGTCGTACTCTCCGAATGTTGTAGAGCATGAACCTGCAGGATCGGGTCACCGCCTTGATGTTAGCGGAGAACGACAGGGTGTTGTCCAGGGTCACGCCAAGGCTCTTCGCACTCTGGGAGGAGGACACAACGGAGTTGTCAACCGTGATGGCGAGATCATGGAACGGGCAGTCTTTCCCCGGGAGGAAGAGCAGCTCCGTCTTGCCAGCGTTCAGCTTGAGGTGGTGATCCGTCATCCATACTGATATGTCTGCCAGACATGCAGAGATGCGATTCGCCACCTGGTTATCAGAAGGGGGAAAGGAGAAGATTAGTTGTGTATCGTCAGCGTAGCAATGATAGGAGAGGCCATGTGAGGATATGACAGAGCCAAGTGACTTGGTGTATATGGAGAAAAGGAGAGGGCCTAGAACTGAGCCCTGGGGGACACCAGTGGTGAGAGCACATGGTGCGGAGACAGCTTCTCGCCACGCCACTTGGTAGGAGCGACCGGTCAGGTAGGACGCAATCCAGGAGTGAGCCGCGCCGGAGATGCCCAGCTCGGAGAGGGTGGAGAGGAGGATCTGATGGTTCACAGTATCAAAGGCAGCAGACAGGTCTAGAAGGACAAGAGCAGAGGAGAGAGAGTTAGCTTTAGCAGTGCGGAGAGCCTCCGTGACACAGAGAAGAGCAGTCTCAGTTGAATGACCAGTCCTGAAACCTGACTGGTTTGGATCAAGAAGGTCATTCTGAGAGAGATAGCAAGAGAGTTGGCTAAAGACGGCACGCTCAATAGTTTTGGAAAGAAAAGAAAGAAGGGATGCTGGTCTGTAGTTGTTGACATCAGTGGGATTGAGTGTTGGTTTTTTGAGAAGGGGTGCAACTCTTGCTCTCTTGAAGACGGAAGGGACATAGCCAGCGGTCAAGGAGGAGTTGATCAGCGAGGTGAGGTAGGGGAGAAGGTCACCGGAGATGGTCTGGAGAAGAGAGGAGGGGATGGGGTCAAGCGGGCAGGTTGTTGGGCGGCCTGCAGTCACTAGTCGCAAGATTTTATCTGGAGAGAGAGGGGAGAAAGAAGTCAAAGCATAGGATAGGGCAGTGTGAGCAGGACCAGCAGTGACATTAGACTTAACAAACGAGGATCGGATGTCGTCAACCTTCTTTTTAAAGTGGTTGACGAAGTCATCCACAGAGAGGGAGGAGGGGGGGATTCAGCAGTGAGGAGAATGTGGCAAAGAGCTTCCTAGGGTTAGAGGCAGATGCTTGGAATTTAGAGTGGTAGAAAGTGGCCTTAGCAGCAGAAACAGATGAAGAAAATGTAGAGAGGAGGGAGTGAAAAGATGCCAGGTCGGCAGGGAGTTTAGTTTTCTTCCATTTCCGCTCAGCTGCCCGGAGCTCTGTTCTGTGAGCTCGCAATGAGTCATCAAGCCACGGAGCTGGAGGGGAGGACCGAGCCGGCCGGGAGGATAGGGGACACAGGGAGTCAAAGGAAGCAGAAAGGGAGGAGAGGAGGGTTGAGGAGGCAGAATCAGGAGATTGGAGGGAGAAGGATTGAGCAGAGGGAAGAGATGATAGGATGGAAGAGGAGAGAGTAGTGGGAGAGAGAGAGAAGGTTGCGGCGGCGCGTTACCATCTGTGTAGGGGCAGAGTGAGTAGTGTTGGAGGAGAGCGAGAGAGAAAAGGATACAAAGTAGTGGTCGGAGACATGGAGGGGAGTTGCAGTGAGATTAGTAGAAGAGCAACATCTAGTAAAGATGAAGTCAAGCGTATTGCCTGCCTTGTGAGTAGGGGGGGACGGTGAGATGGTGAGGTCAAAAGAGGAGAGGAGTGGAAAGAAGGAGGCAGAGAGAAATGAGTCAAATGTAGACGTAGGGAGGTTGAAATCCCCCAGAACTGTGAAGGGTGAGCCATCCTCAGGAAAGGAACTTATCAAGGCGTCAAGCTCATTGATGAACTCTCCAAGGGAACCTGGAGGGCGATAGATGACAAGGATATTAAGCTTAAATGGGCTAGTGACTGTGACAGCATGGAATTCAAATGAGGAGATAGACAGATGGGTTAGGGGAAAAATAGAGAATGTCCACTTGGGAGAGGTGAGGATTCCTAGCTAGTCCAGGTAGTGGTTTAGCTAGCTAGCTTCGTGATGTATGTATGATGAAATAACATTATATTCTTCAAGTTTCAAAATAAGGATTTCTCTTTATAAATGTCCTCTTGTATTTGTGATAACCTTATATCCATGGATGGAAAATGACCTGTGTTTATAATACAGGTAGAGTGCATAAGGCCTACATAGAATGTAAACTATTGACATTAAGCGTACGTCTCAAATGGCACCCTATTCCCTACATAGTGTACACTACCTTTGGCCGATCACTATAGGGTGCCATCTGGGACACAGTAAGTTTAGGGAAGTTATTGCTGGAGCACCTATTGAATTGTAATTTCAGTTGATTTACGCATGCGTTGCTGTGCCAACACATATTTAGCCATAACACTGACTTCCTTTAATAACAGCTTCCTGCCTGTCTGTCTGTCTGTCTGTATGTCTGTCAGTGGTTGCTGGTTAGTAGCAGACCTGGGCCACGTATTCATTAGGGCACACCATAGCAAAATGTTTTACAACAAAATGAAAACACGTTATTCTTATTGGACAGGTATAGTTAGTCCCTCCCTGTTTCACTTTAGTTTCTTCCGTTTGGTGCCTAATGAATACGACCAAAATACTTTAGCTATGCTTGATTGAGCTTACCTGGCTTAATGAAACCAATAGAATAGTCCCAAATGCTCAAAGCATGACATATTTCAAAAAGTGTTTAAACCACAGTCTGCTTATTAGTAAAAACAATCATCAAATAACAAGGCATTATTAAGATAAACAGAAGGTAAATCAATTCCCATGTACAGTATACATCCAATATGTTAATCAGTGATATAGAGCAGCAAGAGACAGTATTAGAGTGTGTGTGTACCTGGTGTATGTGGGTGGAACTTCCCCCAGTAGACCAGGAAGTTACTCAGGAATCAGATAAAAAGGTGAAAAGAAGAAGAAGAAAGTGTCCCAACTAAAACCAGCCAGGACATGTTTCTGTTCCACAAATCCATGTAAATGTTGGTGTTATCTTCCTCTTTTGATATTTTATACTTCCTGTGTGCTGGGGATAACCCCCACCTACAACAGGGTCAAAAGCAGTCAGCTTCGGACAAAGACACAGGGCAGAGATACTCTCCTGAACCAGTGGATTTGTCTTGCGTACATTAAAGCACCGTAGCTACAGTCAGAAAACATTGTTGAAGATGTCTGAAGCCTTCTATGTCAAGCCAGATATGACCAAGAAGGTCAAGTTTGACAGAGGTGAGATGGAGGAGAGAATTGTTGATATTGCAAACACCCTGAGAGACGGTTTGACCAGCACCAAGAGAGAAGAGACAGCAGACACTGCTCCTAATAATGGACCAGGAGACCAACACTCAGGTAACACAAACACACACAGAAATACTATATGCACATACACTGCTCAAAAAAATAAAGGGAACACTTAAACAACACAATGTAACTCCAAGTCAATCACACTTCTGTGAAATCAAACTGTCCACTTAGGAAGCAACACTGATTGACAATACATTTCACATGCTGTTGTGCAAATGGAATAGACAACAGGTGGAAATTATAGGCAATTAGCAAGACACCCCCAATAAAGGACTGGTTTGCAGGTGGTGACCACAGACCACTTCTCAGTTCCTATGCTTCCTGGCTGATGTTTTGGTCACTTTTGAATGCTGGCGGTGCTTTCACTCTAGTGGTAGCATGTGACGGAGTCTACAACCCACACAAGTGGCTCAGGTAGTGCAGCTCATCCAGGATGGCACATCAATGCGAGCTGTGGCAAGAAGGTTTGCTGTGTCTGTCAGCGTAGTGTCCAGAGCATGGATGCGCTACCAGGAGACAGGCCAGTACATCAGGAGACGTGGAGGAGGCCGTAGGAGGGCAACAACCAAGCAGCAGGACTGCTACCTCCGCCTTTGTGCAAGGAGGATCAGGAGGAGAACTGCCAGAGCCCTTCAAAATGACCTCCAGCAGGCCACAAATGTGCATGTGTCTGCTCAAACGGTCAGAAACAGACTCCATGAGGGTGGTGTGAGGGCCCGACGTCCACAGGTGGGGGTTGTGCTTACAGCCCAACACCGTGCAGGACGTTTGGCATTTGCCAGAGAACACCAAGATTGGCAAATTCGCCACTGGCGCCCTGTGCTCTTCACAGATGAAAGTAGGTTCACACTGAGCACGTGACAGACGTGACAGAGTCTGGAGACGCCGTGGAGAATATTCTGCTGCCTGCAACATCCTCCAGCATGACCGGTTTGGCGGTGGGTCAGTCATGGTGTGGGGTGGCATTTCTTTGGGGGGCCGCACAGCCCTCCATGTGCTCGCCAGAGGTAGCCTGACTGCCATTAGGTACCGAGATGAGATCCTCAGACCCCTTGTGAGACCATATGCTGGTGCGGTTGGCCCTGGGTTCCTCCTAATGCAAGACAATGCTAGACCTCATGTGGCTGGAGTGTGTCAGCAGTTCCTGCAAGAGGAAGGCATTGATGCTATGGACTGGCCCGCCCGTTCCCCAGACCTGAATCCAATTGAGCACATCTGGGACATCATGTCTCGCTCCATCCACCAACGCCACGTTGCACCACAGACTGTCCAGGAGTTGACGGATGCTTTAGTCCAGGTCTGGGAGGAGATCCCTCAGGAAACCATCCGCCACCTCATCAGGAGCATGCCCAGGCTTTGTAGGGAGGTCATACAGGCACGTGGAGGCCACACACACTACTGAGCCTCATTTTGACTTGTTTTAAGGACATTACATCAAAGTTGGATCAGCCTGTAGTGTGGTTTTCCACTTTAATTTTGAGGGTGACTCCAAATCCAGACCTCCATGGTTTGATAAATTTGATTTCCATTGATAATTTTTGTGTGATTTTGTTGTCAGCACATTCAACTATGTAAAGAAAAAAGTCTTTCATAAGATTATTTCATTTATTCAGATCTAGGATGTGTTATTTTAGTGTTCCCTTTATTTTTTTGAGCAGTGTATGTGTATGTGTCCACAGAGCCTGATAGCTCAGGGAAGAGACCCTTCCTAGTTGCTGCAGTCTGTATGGGGCTGATATGTGTTTTACTGGGTGGGAGTCTTACAAATCTCAGTGAGTAAAGCTACAGGAATAAATGATGATGTCATTAATCACACACACACCTGATCATAAGTCTGTATTCTTTCTTTAAGTGTACAGTGTGATAAGTTGAAGGCAATTCATGTGTTCATCTTGCAGAACAACCTTGTCCTAACAGCTGGCAGAACTTTACTGCAGCTGTTACTTCCCCTCTACGGAGACTAAAACCTGGGAGGAGAGCAGACAGACTACTAAGCTATATGGAATTTCTTTAAAGAAGGTCATACCAAAAATCATTTGGATATTTGACTTTGAATTTTCAGACCCCTAGAAGTATAAAAAAAAAAATGTAAAAAATATTTCATAAAAAATGTGTTTTGGCCTTACTGCTATTAGCCTATACATTGAATAACAGATTCACTACATGGAACAACACATAGTCCCCAAATCTAAAGTTTGTTCTGAAGTGTCAGAGATATCAGAAAGATCTGTAGAAATAGTGTTGATTCATTTTTTGTACAGTCTAAGACCTGTCTAAGCCGGTGGGAGGAGCTATAGGAGGACAGGCTCATTGTAATGGCTGGAATGGCATTAAAAGGCACGGAGTCAAACATGTGGTTTCCATATGTTTGATGCATGTGATACTATTCCATTCATTCCATTGCAGCCATTACAATGAGCCCAACCTCCTATCACTCTTCCCACCAGCCTCCACTGGTGATGTTGTACTAAAAGACAGGGTGGAAATATGAACTTGTTGTCATAATACATGTGAAGGGTTTTAATTCTTCTTTCTATTCTCTTAAATCTGTCAAACTGAAACCATGGCGATCTTGTTAGTACTTCTGCTTTTGGTGAAATTCCCCTGTAAACCAAGTTGACCACCAGAGTTTCATTCTGAATAACTCTTCAGAGACAGCATCAATACAAAAAAATATCTATGTGGTCATCGGTGGCCGGTCACACTGTGTGGTGACGTTTCCCCTAGGTACAGATCTAGGATCAGCTTTCCCTCCCCCAATCTTAACCTTAACTATTTGTGGTGGAAATGCAAAACTGACCCAAGACAAAAAAAAATAGTGTCAATACAGTAAGTCACATAGACGCAAGGCTGGTGGTGCTGTAAACTCAGTAAGGATATATGTAGTTTATATGTCAATTAACATTTTTGTCAATCCCAATTTATGTTAGCAGATCTAAAATTGGGACCCTTTGAATTCAGATATACATCATATAGCATGGTATAGAGTCATATCATGTATTATATTATCAAACTAAGGCTGGTGGGAGTCACGTGGTGGCCAGTGTTTCTAATCCACTGTGGTTGACTGATAAAGAGTTTCACTACCATAAATCACACAGAGGCAGTACAGTGCAGGGAGAAGACACAGGTACAGAAGTACATTAGAGCTGAGGTTAGAAGTAGAAGTTACTGTATTTGAGCACAAGTGTGTTAAGAGTCTATGAAATCCCAGATGGATTTGAAGACGACAAACCTAATGCAATGAAGAACACGGACATTGATGGCCAATTATATGGCAACGTAAGAGCCTTCAAGCCCAGTCCAAGAGATAGAGTTGTTGCTCAACATTCAGATAAGATTGCACACTCACACACACACACTGTGTGAGCTCCGACCCAACTTTGCTGTTTAGTGATTCTTTATTTTCACTAAATGTATCCACTATAGTTTCTTATGATAGACAATAACTTTTGAACATCAGATCGGGAGTTAGTAACCTCAATTCCATTTTCAACTTTGACTCATCTGCCCTGGGCTCTTTATGTAATTCCGACCCAACTTTCAGGATATCCAAGAGGAAACGCCGGCGATACAGAGGCAAGAGAGGGGGAGTCCTGGTGGGATTAAGGGGAAGGGAAAACCGGCCAACTCTTCCCTCCATTCAGTCACTTGATAATAAGATGGATGACCACCGATGGCGGATTTGCTACGAACGGGACTCAGGTAACTGCAATATTCTCTGCTTTTTCAGAAACATGGCTTTCAGACAAGATACCCCTCATAAGGAGTTTTCAGCCGTTATCGTAACTGTTGTATACATTCAAGATTGACAGAGGTGAAGCTGAGGAGAGGATTGTGGATATCTACATAAGTGCAGACACCCTGAGAGACGGTGAGACCATCAGCAAGACACACATCAGCACATAGACTCACGTAAAAGTATATTTGATGTGTCCACAGAGCCTGATAGCTCAGGGAAGAGATGTTCTTCAGGGAAGAGATCCTCCAGAGTTGCTGCAGTGTGTCTGGTGCTGCTCTGTGTTCTCCTACTGGCTGGGATCATAGGCCTGTCTGTCTACTGTGAGTTTCTGTCCAGGTAATTAGCTTATCACCTAGTTGTAAGAAGTGCTGGTTACTAGGCAGGGGCGGTGTGTTCATTAGGGCGATATGGGCGACGCACTGCCAAACGGGAAAAGGAAGGGATTTTTTTTCTAATCAATTATATCACGGCAACAGTAGTTATCAGTGTTCTAATCTAGACGTCTGATCTGCCACTAAATGTCCAATCAGGCTAAAGTCGTGCTTCAAATGTCCCCGCCCGTTTTGGGGCGATTTCAGTCAGGTTGAAAATCGCCCAGAAGTCTCTCATAGCCTCTAATGTAAAATCCTTTTTTTTCAAATATCAGAGCTTTCAATACAATCTCTATGGGATTCTGAGGGCTTGCACTTACGCGCTTTCGTCATACGTAACATAACCATGAACGTAACTAAGAAAAGAGCGGGTAGCCACGTCAATCAATTCATTACTACTGTCAACATGGCTACCCTTCAGTGCAACTCGATTGTCTCTTTGAAAGAAGTTCCTTTTTGTCGGCGAACAAATCAAGATAAATTGGCAACGAAACAATTAGGACCTCCCAGACCAAATTTAATAATTCAACAGGTTTCTACTAAAGGGGGAAAGTCCTACACCCGAGGATTTTCCAAAAATTGGTATGAACGAGAAATCTGGCTAGCAGGCTGCGATGTAGCTAATGCAGTTTTCTGCTACCCCTGCTTACTCTTTCACCCTGAAGGCGGCACGGCAGACAGCACGGATTGGACAGCGACTGGTGTAACCGACATGCACCATCTTTCAGAAAAGATTAAGAAACATGAGCTGTCAAAGACCCACATGGATAGCTGTTTGAGATTGTCTGCTTTGGGGAGAGTGAACATTGTCACTCAACTGGATGAGGGATACAGGCTAGCTGTCCGCCGCCACAACGATGAGGTTAGCAAGAACCGCCACATCCTCAGCCGGCTAATCCAGTGTGTGAAGTTTTGCGGAGTGTTTGAGTTAGCTTTGCGAGGCAAAGATGAAACGGAGGGCTCCACCAACCCTGGTATTTTTCTTGGACTTGTCAACTTTGTGGCACAATTAGATGAGGTGTTTGATGACCATCTTAAAAATGCTAAAGTTTTCAAGGGCACAGAAGAAGGACATCGATGCTGTCTTCATCAAACGTGCCCTCGACAGCTTCACAAGCAGTGTGCAGGCCATAAGGTAAGATGAAACAATATCATTCGATCTTTCTCAAAGCAGAGCTTTATTTGAAAATGTATGCATGAAAGGAGACATCATCATATTTACAAATCTATACAATTGGCCAGAATATGGTTGTTCATTTTTACAAAGCCATACAGATAGCTGTGTTTACCTTTTCTAGAAATTATTTTCAAATTCTGTTTTCAGGCAAAATGTCTATCACTGTTCATTTTCACAAATCTATACAAGAGGGCAGAATATGGAAGTCTATAAAAATTTCTTATTACCAATAACTTGCATCAATGTTTTCAGTAGCCTCTATCAAAAGCTCCTGCTTGCTTGTTGTGAATTATGCTCAGGTGCACATATTTCCAATTCAACCATGAGGCCTTTTTGAAGCAAGTAATGTGTATATCAGTATTGACTTATATGCTGCCCCTGTCTTCATGTTGTTGCTGGACATATCTTTTTTTAAATGTGTGTAGGTCACCTAAATCATCAGAAAAATTGCCCCCCCTGAGAATTTTTTCAGGAGCCGCCACTGTTACTAGGCCTATTTACCTGGTGTTTTAGCTAGTAAATATGTGTAGAGAATCAGCTATTAAAGACTACCAGAACCCACTGGATTCTCCAATTACATTGAATGAACTACAGCACAAAATACAAACCATCCAACCCAAAAAGGCCTGTGGTCTTGATGGTATCCTAAATAAAATGATAAAATATATAGACAACAAATTCCAATTGGCTGTACTTGAACTCTTTAACATCATTCTCAGCTCTGGCATCTTTCCCAATATTTGGAGCCAAGGACTGATCACCCCAATCCACAAAAGTGGAGACAAATTTGACCCCAATAACTACCGTGGGATGTGTGACAACAGCAACCTTGGGAAAATCCTCTCCATTATCATTAACAACAGACTCGTACATTTCCTCAGTGAAAACAATGTACTGAGTAAATGTCAAATTGGCTTTTTACCAAATTGCCGTACGACAGACCACAACACAGAGAATCCGTCCTACTCCTTACACTGTGGTCAGAGTTATTAGAGCAGTAGTATATTACCTTGGGGTGGTCAGTGGGGTGCCGTCCACCCATTTCTAGGTACCCTCAGTAACAGAGTCAATCAGATCAATCCAGACATAACTGACTGATTCAATCCCATTGATAAATGTCTGTTATGACAGAAAACAACATTGTTAATATAGTCTCCACTACTATTCCCTCTCTCTATCTCTCTTTCTAACCACTAGGTGACAACATCACTTAACAACTCAGCAGTGAGAGAGAGAGAGAGATAATATATAATATTTATTGTTTATTTCACTTGTGTTTACTATCTACTTCACTTGCTTTGGCAATGTTAACATATGTTTCCCATGATAGATGCAATGCTACATAATGAATTATAAATCTTAACATCGAAAAAAAAAAAAAAAAACACTTTATAAAGAGGAAAAAATGTACCACAGAGCAGAATGAACAAGGGGGATGAACAGGGTGTTACAAAAAACTGTCTGGTCTAAAATGATGTGTCCCAAATGGTACCCTATTTCCCTATGTAGTGCACTGTATAGAGATTAGGGTGCCATTTGAGATACATCTCAAGAGTCTCCTTCTTATTGGTGGAAGAGCCTTGAAACATCCTGACACCTACAGCCTTCTTATTGGTGGATAGAGCCTTGAATCATCCAGCTGTTGGACACAGACAGAGAACAGAGAAGTACAGGGTTTAGACACATCAGGCCAACTACTGCTCAGTCAGTTAGAAAGGTAATCATACAGTAAGTAAATACTATAAGTAAAAGTAAGTTAGAGTCATAGATATTACAATAAGAGGTCAGACATACTGAATTAGTTGATTAATTGATTGATTGGGGTAATCATTGATATATTCGGCACGGTTAGTTAAGATGGCCAACTATGTCAACAAACAAGTTATTGAATTAAACAATATTAATGAAGAAAACCGGAACAGAGCAATGAGGAGCGTGAAGACTGAGACCCTTCGCTCAGGTAAGAACTAAGAATGATCTATTGTGTAAGCACTCTCAAATTCATAGACAGAGCTATGAATGCTCGGTGTCAGCTTGTTTTACTCTGGAATTGTAAATTATGGAATTGTACAAACTTTGTATTGCCTTAAAGCTACAGTACATTTTTGGGGCGACCCGACCAAATTCACTTAAATGTTATAGATCTTTCATCCCCATCCAAAGCAAGTCTAAGAAGTGGTAGATCTGTTCTATGTGTGCTATTTCTATTGTAGTATATGATGAATGGTGGTCGTCATGGCTGATGAACAAAAGGAGTCTGCTCATACTGAACATTGATCATAAGGTTTATTCAGATCAAAAGCTTCAGCATGAGTTTACAGACACGCGTATCCGGAGAGCAGTGTCCTCCCATTCTAATGTCTGCTCTGCCCTATCTTCTTCGTGTACCCCTATTTATAACCAATGCAACAAGATGGGCTCCCTCTTCTGGCCAGTTTTACAATACACTTCCTGTCTCCAACCCAGCCCCTGTCTGTGATATGTGGTATTACACCTAAAACATTCCCCCTTGATACTACCATAAACAACATTCTATTTCTTCATGAAAAACATTTAACAAAGGCATAATCTTCAGATACCATATTCCCCCCTTTCGAGACAACCCAAACGTCTCGAAACCAAACAGAATAGGATTATGACTAGTAACAACTTATCTTATTGAATATCTTTAACCTTAAACCAAACCATTCTCCTCTAGAGTGTAAATACCTTTCTTATAAAATATGAATAACTGTTGATGAAATGTTAACACATTACTATGAATCATGAATAAATCTCTATGGAGTGTAAGAGCGAAAAACTGTCCGGCAGCCATAATCCATCCATCAATCAAGACAGTAAAATTCTCTCACGGTCCCTCTGCCCCAGGCAACCACCGCGGTACTCCAGATAAACTCATAAATCATGTAAAGACATTTGAAACTATGATGCCATTAAATACACATGTTTCCCCTGCAAACAAAATCCTATCCAGAAACATCCACTCTCAAGCTGGTCAACCCATAGAACTTGAAAGGGAATCTCTCCCTACCTAACCGTCCTTTCCCTAACCCCATCGAAATAAACAAAAGCATCTAAGATCCTCATCTGCATTCAATAACATCAAACATCATTCTACTAAAATCAATACCTAAGAATATGACACAATTATGTATCACACATCAAATATGTCTATATTTCATTGCAGACACTGGAATGTAGTCCACTACACTTCATCTCCTCCGTAGTCTCCTCCTCCAATGGACTTGTTGATGATGGAATCAGCCACACCCTCCTTGTTTCATCTCCTCCAGTCATATTGTCCCTTCATATTGTCTTTGTTTGAGTATTCCAATCTCCACATGTTCTCCCAAATGCTTCTGGAATGACAAGAAAATAAACGACCAAACAGTATATTTTGCAAAACCACATTTTCAAATTAAACCTCAACATCAATTTAAGACCTATAAATGATGTATGAATCACATTAACCTATCCCCCCCTTTGATTCATAAATCATACTAAAAATCATACTAATATTGAAAAAACAACTTGAAAAATCATCAAATAATCCAAAATGATATTTATCCATCAGTAGGCCACTTGTCCCTCTTCGTCCAGATCCGGAACAGTCAACAATGGCATCTGAGTGTTGCCTCCAGGCACCACTCCTCCAACCTATAACCTAAACCCCTGAGTCTCTCTTGCTGCCTCCTTTAACTTCAGAAAAGTTGTTGTCATCCTTCCTACATTTGCTATTACCATCGTATCATTAATCCCTTCCCAAAGTTACCATTAACGTTGTTGATTTAGTTGATGAATTAAAACCCTTAATTCCCTCTAGTGGGAAACTACCAACATCCTATTCGATTATTCCCTGTTGGAGTGACTACTGTAATAAACTTATCCTTAACTCCCTCTGTGACTGTGGAAAGTTTTACAGACTTCAAATCTTCCATTATAAGCATCACCTTACAAATTACATAGTCCTTTAACCAATAATTCTTAACCAAAACAAATTTTAATGCTTTCACTAGATAAGTACACATATTCTCCCTGATCTTTATCTGTAACCTTACACAAAATAATCCCTTATTTGAGTAGGTGCAACAGCTCCTACTTCTGATCCTGCTAACCATACTTATTCTCCCTAATTATCTCTCTCTCTCTGTGAAAGAAACGTCATCATCCTAAATGGCATATTATTATTATTATTATCCTAACTCTAATAACAGTATTTTCCCCCTATAATTGGTGCTGGACCCTTATAATCAAATGCGCTATATTTATGGCTTTAATAACTATCAATGTTGAAAGAGTTAAATTACTTCTCACTGTTGTTTTAATAGACTCACGTGGTGATGTCATTATTGTTACTACTTCATCCCAAAGCTCTGAACTCTTTACTTGTACTTCCATCCATCACCACTAGTGTCACTTTTTCCCCCTTTCAGTTCTACCTCTAAACTTTAAACCTTTTGATTATAACAAAAAGTACCCACAATTACCTTGATCTTCCTATTCTAAAGTGTCATTCATTACTGTTCTCTCTCTCTCTTACTACTAACTTTGAACTTAGCTCACTGTCTCAGAGTTCCTTCACCCCTAGTTCTCCTAACTTATTTTAATCGAATCTTCTCCTAACCTTTAAAACCTTTTCCCACTGATTTATTGACAAAATTCCTTCCCCACCAATTTTTAGAATACGTGATTGGGAATTCCCCACCTGCTTCTGACTCATTACACACAGACTTGGCAAAACCGACTAAACACCTTTTAGCCTAACCTCAAATCTCTTAGTGTAAGAATGTAACCCATCCTTCCTATGATATTTATCTTTTAAGCAAATGATTCCCCAAAAACCCTACTTCTTAAAATATTCTATCAGACAGTCAGTCATTTAGTGTGCCTCTGAACCATGCATCTCTTCCCACAATATCCTTAATATATTGTCCTAATATTAGTATGTCTATTGTAATTCCTATTTGACTTCTATAGCAGAGCTCAATTGATTCCCGAAGAGTAAACTGTTTTACTACTTCAAATCCCTATCCTAACCTAATTAGTTTATTTTACAGAGTGATATGTTTAACCTCTTTAGGCTGAACCCAGATAAGTTTTTCCCCTATTCACTATCACTTCTAATGGTCGGTTGTTTCAACTGTTAGCTATTTTCTCTTCTCCTCTAATCGAGGCTCTCAGCAATGCACCCCCCTCCCGGATCTTCTCTAGAACAGGTGATCTTCACTTGCTCCTTCATCTTCCTCTGTTGTTTTCTCCTGTTCTTGGGATTCTCTCAGCAGTTTTCTTGGTCCTGTTCCTTCTCGTCATTGACATATCAGTATTCTTCAATCTTAGTTCTAAGTTCTGTCCTCAAAATATCATCTTCCATCATCTTCTTACTTTTCTTCAGCATCTTTGCCTCAATGTATTCTTCTTCTCCTCCAATTCTTGGGATTAAAAATGTTCTCCGCAGGTTTTCTCCTTGTCTCTTCTGTATCTTCAGCGTCTCGAGCTGTTCCTCTAGCTCCCTTACCTCTCCCAAAGTCGTCTCTTCCTCCAGGCCTGATACGCCTCGGTCTATATCTCCTATTTCTTCTTTGCCAGTCATTGTAGGATAAAATCCTCTTGAACATACAACACCTTTAATCTCCAAATCTTCATCACTTTCTTCATCTTCAACTTCCATCAGAGATCAAATCTCGTTGTACCCTTCTTCGTTTCTCTCTTGCCAACTTCCTTCTGATCACAGAGTCATATCCACCCATGACCTCTCTCAATCACTCTCATCTTCATCATCCTCATCTCCTTAAGTTCCCAGACATCCCGGTTTTCCTTCCTTCTGGAGTTTTGAATTCATCTTCATCGTCGTTTCTGCTCGTATTCGTTTTCATCTCTGATGCCATAATCACTCCTGGATGATTATTGTAAGCTTCCTTCTCATAAGGTGGGTGTCTTTTTCTGAATCCGTATGTGAGAAAGGTGTACTAACTTCTGCCATTAGTTTTTCTAAATTAGCTTATTTTAAGGCTTCCCCCCCTCTAATTATTAATATAACCTAAACAACTCCAAATAATTAAAACCAATTTGTATTCCTATATCCTATGTCCCTAATTTATCCATTAGTGTTGACTATATTACCACAACCCATCAAATGCAAGTAAATTAGTCAACTCCAAAGCAATCCCAAAAACAAAGCCTCTAACCCTTCAATACTACAATCCCCATAAACCCCCTTGCTCTATAGGCCCTTGCACTATAAGCACCTAATTATCTTAAATTTAAAGAATAATGTCAGTCCTTGATTCCCAACCCAACTGTAATTAAACCCCCGTGATGCACATAGCCTCCAAAATGCAATTTTTAATTAATCAGTTTGCCAAGCTTATGCGAAATTGTCATAACATCACATATCCTGTATGGGGAAGATTTTGTGAACTAGCCTGATATCTGATCCGATCCTCTGCCGCGTCACGTGATGTCACGTCAGCACTTCCTGTATCTCCTCTCTCTCTCTCTCGTCTCTCATATGACAAGGGAACAAACACACAGAAACAGATTTTAGCAGTTAATGCAATCACTGAGTTATTTCAACCATATTCAATATTCCTTCGTTTTACATTCGCTCTAAGAATTAACTCAGGAATAATTATCGATCGCTCAAAAACATTTTATTTAATTTTAATCGTCTTCTAATTCAATTTATTATAATCCGTCAACATCTCTCTCATTTATCAATTCAATAGGTCACAAAACAAGTTTCATCTTTAACCATCCGCCGATGTAACAACTAGAAGATCTAATTCATTTTCAAATCTTTCCTCTTTGTTCTCTCGTCTGTGTTTCTCTGTCTCCCCCTGCAGTTTAACCAATGTGTTGTTTTGCAGAATCCCACACATGCGCAAATATCATTTATTACATAGATCGCTCCAAAACATTTCATTTAATTTTAATCGTCATTTACTTCAATTAATTATACTCCGTCAACATATATTTGATTTATAACTTTACTACATATCGCCAAATAGTTTCCCGTTCGAACAACAGTTACTTTAACGATTTTAAAAGATTTATGTCCACCTTCCCTCTCGGTAACTATTAAACCCCTGCAAAAACCCTACAAGAAACCCCAAAGACCTCCGACCTTAAGCCACCATTTTGTTTCGTCGCCTCAGCACGACCGCATGTCGTAGATTTAGTGCCGTAAACCAAAACGTGTCCTAATCTCGTGTCATAAACTCCAACTCCCACGTTTGGTACTGTAGTGTCGCAAAATTAAACGCATGCGCAAATATCATTCCTCAATACAATTTCACCGTGAAAGGAAGATTCTCTACTCTCTCTCCAAACAGAATACCAGTCCAGCTGTAATTCCCCATTTCCCCCTTATAGTCAAACAACATTTACCAGCGCTCACAAAACATATAACCTGACTTACAAACACATAAACAAGTTTAAGAGACTTTCACCCGTCGCAACGGAATCTCTAAGGATACGTTAACATGTAGCACACAACACAATTAGCCTGTAGCATTAGCATTTAGCTTAGCCTAAAGTACATGGTGACACAACACACATTTAGCCGTTAGCATTAGCCGTTAGCATTAGCCACGATGTACCACGTGACCTGAAACAATGAAGAATGAGCTGTAGCCTCTAGCCAACTGCGATATACTACACAAATCAATATCCTGCACCGTGGCCCAATCATTTTCCATGATTATCAATAATATCTCCTTCTAACTTTGTGTTGCCTTGAAAGATGAATCTCATATCAAGAGGTTACCCCCCAAACCAATTTCCCGTCGGCCAGAGGAGGAGAATAACATAAATACACCAATTCACTTCATAATTCCCGCTTAAGGAATCAACCTGACCCAATACTAACTAAGTCTGGATTTGTAGCCCATTCCTAAAGAATCGCCTCCTCGAGGGCTTTTCCAGATCCCCCGGTGCCCTAATTATGCAGACATCTCCCAACATATTCTCTACCAATCCATTTGTACAATCCATTGTTGTAAACAGCGTTTACACATCAACCAAATTTAGACTATTTTCGTTCAGACTCCCAGTTAACAGCCATAACGCCACCCGAAACACGGTCGTAAGGGTACATTCCTCCAGTGTACATAAGCAGTAACAAAACCAACAACTTAGCTGTGTCTAGTCGGGTCATGACTCCAGACCAAAGTCAGCCTGAGTTAGCTTGATGACTCCAAATGCAGCAAAGAAGGATTTCATCATCCCTCCTGGCAAGCTCGCCATTATGTAGTATATGATGAATGGTGGTCGTCATGGCTTATGAACAAAAGGAGTCTGCTCATACTGAACATTGATCATAAGGTTTATTCAGATCAAAAGCTTCAGCATGAGTTTACAGACACGCGTATCCGGAGAGCAGTGTCCTCCCATTCTAATGTCTGCTCTGCCCTATCTTCTTCGTGTACCCCTATTTATAACCAATGCAACAAGATGGGCTCCCTCTTCTGGCCAGTTTTACAATACACTTCCTGTCTCCAACCCAGCCCCTGTCTGTGATATGTGGTATTACACCTAAAACATTCCCCCTTGATACTACCATAAACAACATTCTATTTCTTCATGAAAAACATTTAACAAAGGCATAATCTTCAGATACCATACTATGCTTCCCTTTATGAAGTTTCATTTTTGCGTCTTTTACTTTAGGTTTTGTACAGCAACTTCAAACAGCTGAATATACAATATTTATTTTACACAATGACTGCTTGTTTTTTCACATAACATATTAGAATTTTAGCAACGAGGAAATGGTGGAGCAATTTCTACATAGAGCATCTTTAAATGGTTAAAACAATCATTTTGAGCTTATGGATGGGCAGTCCTTGCATACATAGCTCTGTCTATGAATTTCAGAGTGATGACATTTCTCCACTCAGTGTGTATTTTGGGTCCTGATGGGGTCATTTATAAGTTACATACTTCAAGAATGAATGGGTAAATATCATACATTTCAAAATCCTAAAAATGTATGCAGCAATCGCAGATAGCCTCTTTAAATCATGAGACAGCTATATTGTGTAATTTTGTTAATTTCTTCATACAGTAGCTTCCTGTTCATCAGATTTGAGATGACCACACTCTTGAGCAAACTGTTGCTCCCAACCAATGACACATTGGAAATGTTAGGTTCTCAGAATTAGTTAAGGTTTTGTGGGATGATGTGTGTTCTGTTTTAATCTAAATCATTATAGATGATGGTGTGTGTGTGTGTGTGTGTTCCTCTGCAGATGGAAAACCAAGACTCTACAGCCTGGCTGCCGTGTGTTTTGGAGTGCTGTGTGTTCTATAAGTCACTCTCAACATCTCCCTGAGGCTGGCTTTCTGTGAGTGAGTCTGAGTCCCAAATGAGACCCTATTAGCGCAGTACTTTTGACAGTGCACTATATAGGGAATAGGGTGCCATTTGGGACCCTATTCCATTTGGGACCTTATTCCATTTGGGACCCTGTTACGTGTGACGTATTTATCTTTCTCCCCATTTTTCCTTTGTAGTGTGTTTGTGTGTTCTGGGCATTACAGGTGTGCTGAGTTGCGGCTGACGATGGTGGGCATGGCTTCGGTCCGGAGTCCTGGCAGCTGTAGCTGATTGACGAGAGTATACCTGTTTGCCATGTGAGCTCAAAGAAAAGAGGGGAGAGGACACTTGTTGTTTGGCGGTGTTAATTTATCTTTGTTTGTGTTCCAGCCTGTCCTCCTGATGTACTCCACCCTACCTGGGTCCTGGAGAAGGGAAAGGTAGATCTGCCCATGGGTGTACATTCCCACGTAGATAACCCATTGTTTTATACACTAGGTTAGCCGGGCGGGTGTCACCCTTGTATTTTTTTGGTAAACAGTTTAAATTATGCAGTACAAAGAAATGCTTACAATGGTCTATTCCTAGACTGTGCATGAGTTTCAGTAAAAATACTTTACAGTATTACTTAAGTTGTTTTTTTGGGTATCTGTACTTTACTGTTTATATTTTTTTACAAATAACTTTTTCTTCACTACATTCCTAAAGAACATAATGTACTCGTTACATTTTGAATGCTTTGCAGGACAGGAAAATGGTCCAATTCACGCACTTATCAAGAGAACTTCCATTCCTGGTCATCCCTACTGCCTCTGATCTGGCAGACTCACTTAACACAAATGTGTTGTTTGTAAATTATGTCTGAGTGTTGGAGTGTGCCCATGGCTATCCATAAATACATTTTATAAACAAGAAAATGGTGCCGTCTTGTTTGCTTAATATAAGATATTTGAAATGATTTATAATTTTGATACTTATATACAGTACCAGTCAAAAGTTTGGACACACCTACTAATTCCAGGGTCTTTCTCTATTTTTACTATTTTCTACATTGTAGAATAATAGTGAAGACATCAAAACTATGAAATAACACATATAGAATCATGTAGTAACCAAAAAAGTGTTAAACAAATTAAATATATTTTATATTTGAGATTCTTCAAAGTAGCCACCCTTTGCCTTGATGACAGCTTTGCACTGTGCACCAAGTCAGAACCGTAGGATAAATAAAGGGGGCATATAAGCAGACAATGAAAGCTCTGACAATATTTGATGATGACGTTTCTCTAAAACAGGCTATAGGCTACATGTGCACCACCAAGTCAGAACATTTGCCTAAGTTCTGAGAGGGAAAGGGACCAAATTATTAGGGTGAAGCACATGGGCTACAAACAGCTTACTACACAACATATACTTAGTGTTACTTTTTTAGCTACGGTATACATATCTCCCTGGCATATTACATCATTTATGCAGCAGCATAGAATACATTTTTGGACTCACCTTGTTGTGCTGTGCTCACTT